>NC_050104.1:109788575-110091605 GCF_902167145.1 Zea mays | reverse complement strand
AGCTTCATAAATCTCTTCTTCAGATAATTTCTTCCCCGAAGCATGTCGCACAATATAATCGCGTATGGAGGAAGATGCTTCGGGGGCAGCAGTGTCAGTTTCTTCAACCAAAATTGGCTCTGACAATTTTTCGGCTTCCAAAGCTGCCTTTGTAGTTTTTTCTTCGGTTTCCAAAGGTTGTTCCTTGGTGGGCTCTGAAGGCCCAGCCTCAGCTTCAGCTTCAGGCTGTTGTTTTGAAGCTTCAGTAGCAAAGGCTTCAGTAGACACTCCAGAAGTTTCAAGAGTTTTCTTTGGAGTTATGCTTGAAGATTTAATTGTCTCCAGAACATCTAACACATTAACCATCCTCTTTCTTTTCGGGGTCACTATTGGACCCATCTGGCTTTTTCCTGTTTCAACCTTTGCCGAAAGACCTGAAACTTCTGATGTTTTTGCTTCTTCAGTCCTTGGTTCTTCCATCTTTTCTGTTGCTGGCACTTCGGCCAACTCTTTGATTTCGGGCAGCAGAGTTGAATCTTTAGCTTCGGCGGCCGAAGAGGATTCACCGGCGAATTCAGGCACCGTGGCTGGTTCAATATAGCGTGGCCGGTGTGTGAGAACCTTTACCCTTTGTCTCTTCGGCGCTGGCTCGCTAGGAGCGGCTAAAGCAGTTTCTTTTGCAGAAGTTGTGCTTTTTCTTTTTTGACCCCGCGCTGGATAGCGGTAGTCGGGGTAGACAAACCCGATTGCGTCAAATACACGGTTGAGTCTTTTCTTCTTTCGGCCTCCGAAGGCCGCTGATAAGGCAGTGTCTTTGGCCTTTGAGTATACCCCAAGCAATTCATCACTTACATTCTCAATGCTCTTTAACCAATCATCATCTGGCTCAACAAACTTGTCTCCGTACTTGAATGTGTACTTCAGCCTGACTAGTCCACCTTCGTCAGTTTCTCTAACAATTTCTTTCGGCATTTCCCAGTTATCTGCAAGTGGCCATACCCTGAAGGCAATATGTTCTTGTATTAAATCCCTTGTCCCTATAAAAGAGCAGACTACGCCGAAGGCCCTTTGGCATTCTTCGGCTACTTCATCCATTTCTACCTTCGGTTTCCGGAGTCTGAAGCGCTGCCAGATAGGAAACATGATGATATCTTTAATATCTTCTCGAACCTTCAAATCATTTTTTACATAGAACCATTCTTTCATCCATTCCCTGGGCCATCTCTTCCGAAAGGTTGGCACGAGACAGCTTGATCCAGAGCGAGCACCGAAGCTGTAGCAACCAAAGTTGTTATGATATTGCTCCTTACCCCAGGGCTTCGTCTCATATATTAACTCATGTATATTGCAAAAGCTTTTCGCACTTGGTTCCAGGCTCTGGCTCCTCACGGCCCAGACGAAAAGTCCCATTCTTATTATTGCCTCAGGGGTAAGTTGATGAAGATAAACCTGATATATTTTCAGAACTTCTACCACAAACCTGCTTAAAGGGAATCGTAGCCCAGCTTTAAAAAAGCTTCGGAAGATCACGACTTCATTATCTTCGGGAGTTGGCACAGTCTTTTCTCCGACATCTGCCCTCACGATGGATATATCTCGAAAATATCTTCCCCTCATGTTTTCAAGGTGACTTTGTCCAATAGTTGATTTTCCGAAGACTGAATGGCTTGGTCGCCATGGTCGATCTTCGGAATCCTCACCTCCGCTGTCTGCGTCATAGCTATCACTTTCACCAGTATCTTCAGATAAGCCTTCCAAAATTTCCCTAGTAATTTTCTCTGTATTTGTTTTTGCTATTGATTCAATGAAGCCCAGATTTTTCTCCTCAGAAAGGCTCAGCTTCACTTCGGCGACAACTTTCTTTTCCTGAGACATCCCTTCGGAAGTTCTTTTAAAAAAGGGCTTTTTGGTCCGAAGCTTAAAATCTAGAGAGGCAGTCAAATATTTGTGGACAGAGAGCTATTTGAGCAGGCAGAACAAATGGCAAGATAGCGTGCCAAATAAACTTGTGGTGAGCTCATATTTATACACCCAGTATGTCGAAAACTGGAGGGTCCCGCTTGTCAATGACTGTTGCTATTCTAGCAAAAGGAAGGTGTTTTTTCGAACCTTCGGCTCATAGCCTTCGTCCGTATCGCAATATAAACTTATCTTTACAGTAAATTAATATTGCGAGGGGCTACTGTTGGGGGCCTTCGGCTTCCGAAGGTCCTCAAAGACATGATTTGACAATGTTTTCCAAGAGAAATATGTAAACAGGTACCTTCGAAGTTAGATTGCGAAGTATACAAAAGCACGGTTAAAGACGAAGCTTGACCGGGACGAAAGGCGATCACGACGAAGGAAAAGACGATCACGAAGCTATGTGCAGAAAAGCTTCGGCATAACGGCAGAAAAGGGGAACCGACTTAAAGATGAAAAGCCAAATTAGACCTCGAAGAATTACTATAGAGTTATTGTTAAATGTAATGGGTATTAATGTAATTTTGCATGGGCTGCGACCCGTGCCTATAAATATGTGAACAGTATTCTCGTACTGTTCACGCTAACTGGACACTTTGCTTTTGCATCACACCTGTATTCACATCCCTTCAAGCCGAAGGTATATTTGTAATTTATCATTATTTACATGAGTAATATAAGTAGAAAATAAATTAATAATAATGTTTACAGAGATTATGTTATTTCTTATATTCTGTGTTTAAATACTCTTTATCTTTTGTTATGTTCATGAAGGTTTGTCCTTCATGACCTTCGTCCGAAGTCCATTATATCCGAAGGGAAATAATGATTCAAAGGACGAAGGATTTTGATATTTAACATCTTGTGTTGCCTTGTTCTTGATTCATAGCATTTGAGAACAAGTCCCCAACAGGTACAACATGTTGGGGTGCAGGGACCCTTCATCAAGTCAAAATGGCCCCACATCCCAATTACCTTCTCCCAAGAGGACCTTCAGCTCAAGGATTACCCTCACAATGATGCTATGGTCATATCTTGTGTCATCAAGGGATTTCTAGTCCACAATGTTCTGGTTGATACAGGCAGTGCAGCGGATATCATATTTGCTAAGGCCTTCAGACAGATGCAAGAGCCAGAGGATAAGATCCATGATGCTACACACCCTCTTTGTGGTTTCAGAGGAAGGCAGATTGTAGCACTTGGCAAGATCACAATGCCAGTGACCTTCGGATTTGTCCACAAAACAAGAACTGAACATGTTGTGTTTGATATTGTTGACATGGAATACCCCTACAATGCAATCATTGGTCGTGGAACACTCAACGCATTCGAAGCAATTCTTCATCCAGCATATCTATGCATGAAGATACCTTCGGATCAAGGGCCTATTGCTATTCATGGAAGTCAGAAAGCTGCCAGAAAGGCTGAAGGAAATTGGACAGACTCAAAAGCAATCCACAATATAGATGGAGCCGAAGCTTGTGAACAGTATAAGTACAGAAGAGAGAAGGCTGCTTCCGCTGATCAGCCGAAGCCCATGCTTCTATGTGAAGACATAACAGAGCAGAATGTATTGCTAGGGTCCCAATTATCCGAAGAGCAGGAGAAAACCTTGATAAGGTTTTTATTCAACAACAAAGATGTTTTTGCATGGTCAGCCAACGATCTCTATGGTGTCAACAGAGACTGTTGGGACCATGCTTCGTCGCCGAAGGTCCTACGGAAAGGAAACAGCTTCGGCTGAAGCTGCTTGAACGTAATGACGAAGGTATCATTCATGAAGCTTCGGTATTACAGCATGTCCGAAGATGAGGGATCGAACCGACTTAGAGATAGAATGACCTTTTAGCCCATAAGGGTTGGAGTCAATGTTGTAAACTTGAGGGGCATGATTGTAATTCCTCACAGGCTGTGTCCTATGCCTATAAATAGTGAACAATATTCCTTTACTGTTCACGCATTCCTGTAATTGCAAACGCATCACTCAAGAATTATTGTTTGTCAAGGCAAAGGTATAAATGTACTTAAACGTTATATTGAAACATCCTAGATTCATATAATAAGATATGTGAATGATGTCATTTATTTCCAATATATTTATCTTTAATGTTTCACGTTTTACATTACTTCGTATTATCTTTATAAGTTTAATTACGAAGGTGATACCTTCGTAATATTATGCTCGTGACCTTCGTCCGAAGTTCATTAAATCCTTGTGGAAATAATGCTTCAGCGGACGAAGGGCATTGATATTTAACATTTTATGTTGCCTTGTTCTTAATTCATAGCATTTGAGAACAAGTCCCCAACATTGGCGCCCACCTCCGGTGAACTCACTTCCACTTTTTTGAGGTGATGGCTTCGTTCAACAATCAAGCTGGAGCTGCTTCGGCTCCGAAGCTGGTACTCCCGATAACAGGAGGTTCATGCTCAGAGGCAGCCAACAAGAAGCAGAAGAAGGAGGCATAGAGAAGGGTACAGCATGTCGGGGTGCAAGGACCCTTCATCAAGTCAAGATGGTCTCACATTCCAATTACCTTCTCTCAAGAGGATCTTCAACTCAAGGATTACCCACACAACGTTGCTATGGTTATCTCTTGTGTGATCAAAGGATTCCTGGTCCATAATGTTTTGGTTGATACAGGCAGCGCAGCTGATATCATATTTGCTAAGGCCTTCAGACAAATGCAAGAGCCCGAAGACAAAATCCATGATGCCACACATCCCCTTTGTGGCTTCGGAGGAAGGCATATCGTAGCACTTGGAAAAATCACAATGCCAACAACCTTCGGATTCATTAACAACACAAGGACTGAACAAGTTGTATTTGATATTGTTTACATGGAATACCCTTACAATGCAGTCATTGGTCGTGGTACTCTCAATGCCTTCGAAGCAATTCTTCATCCAGCTTATCTTTGCATGAAGATACCTTCAGACCAAGGGCCTATTGCTATTCATGGAAGTCAGGAAGCTGCCAGAAGGGCTGAAGGAAATTGGACAGACTCAAAAGCAATCCATAACATAGATGGAGCTAAAGCTTGTGAGCAATACAAGTTCAGAAGGGAAAAAGCTGCTTCGGCCGATCAGCTGAAGCCCATGCTCTTGTGTGAGGATATAGCAGAGTAGAAGGTGCTCTTGGGATCTCAACTGTCCGAAGAACAGGAGAAAACCTTGATAAGGTTTTTGTTCAACAACAAAGATGTTTTTGCTTGGTCAGCTAATGATCTTTGCGGAGTTAACAGGGATGTTATTGAGCACTCGCTCAATGTTGATCCATCCTTGAGACCCAGAAAGCAGAGGCTTCGAAAGATGTCTGATGACAAGGCCGAAGGTGCTCGGAATGAAGTGAAAAGACTCCTCAGTGCCGGAGTTATCAGAGAGGTAAAATACCCAGAATGGCTGGCTAACACTGTTATGGTAAAGAAGGCCAATGGTAAATGGAGGATGTGCATTGATTTTACTGATCTCAATAAGGCCTATCCGAAGGACGAGTTTCCATTGCCAAGGATAGATTCCCTAGTTGATGCAGCAGCTTCATCAGAGCTTATGAGTCTGCTGGATTGTTATTCAGGCTATCACCAAATTTGGATGAAGAAGGAGGATGAATCGAAAACCAGCTTCATAACCCCTAGTGGAACATATTGTTACCTTCGGATGCCTGAGGGGCTTAAGAATGCTGGAGGAAGCTTCAGTAGAATGACAGCGAAGGTTCTTCATTCCCAGATAGGCAGAAATGTGCTAACTTATGTCGATGATATCATTGTAAAAAGCACGAAGCAAGATAATCACATTGCTGATCTGCAGGAGACCTTCGCTAATTTTAGACAGGCTGGTTTAAAGTTGAACCCAGAAAAATGTGTCTTCGGAGTGAAGAAAGGGAAATTTCTTGGCTGTCTAGTCTCAACAAAAGGAATTGAGGCTAATCCAAACAAAATCGAAGCTATCCTTCGAATGGAACCACCAAGTACAAAGAAGGGGGCTCAAAGATTGACAAGAAGACTGGCATCTCTTAACAGATTCATATCTAGATCAGCAGAGAGAAATTTACCATTTTTCGAAGTGCTGAAGTCAGCCGAAGTTTTTTAATGGGGACCAGTCCAACAGAGAGCCTTCGAAGAGCTGAAGCAATATTTGATGGATCTAACAACACTAACTCCACCAACGCCAGGGGCTCCTTTGTCGTTATATGTGGCAGCTTCGCACTCAGCGGTAAGCGCGGCACTTGTCCAGGAGAAGCTTGAAGGCCAAATCAAAAGAAGGGAAGGTGTTTTTCGGCAATGAGGAAAAACTTCGAAGAAAAAGGAAATTTTCATGCTTCGTTGTGTACGAAAAGAAGGGAAGGTGTTTTTCGCCTTCGGCTCAAAGGAGAAGTTTCATCCACAGCAAAGCAGATTGTACATGGGTAAAGGAGACAAGATACATTGCAAGGTATGTGCAAATTTACATAAATTTTTTCCACAATTATATTACAAAAATCTCTCCAGATTTTTTTACAGGAAAGTCTATTATAGCAACTATTAAGCTTCAGGCCGTCATACTTCAGCTTCGTCGTATTTCAGCTTCGTCATACTTCAGCTTTGTCATCCTGCACATATTAAAGAACAGAATAAGAAAGGTGCAAATGTCAAGGAGAAGGTAAAAGTAACAAATATAAGTTTCTCACTGGCTTAAGGTGGCTTCGAGCTTCGTCACCAGCCATTTTTCGCCCGCCATTTACCCAAATTTGGGTCATAAATCTATTTCCGATGCTTCGGGCTAAGCTTGGGATATCAATCAAATCTGCTGCTGACAAGCTGAAGTTTGGCCTATTCACAATCTTTCCGTGCGTACAGCCAGCCTTCAGAAAAGCGGTAGCTGTGCCTCGAGAAGCTACCAGGGCGCAGAAGTCGGCATGCCCACCAATAACTTCGTCAAGAGCATGAACCTCGCCTTCAATATGTTCCAAGGTGCTGGGCAGGTTTTCGGCTGAAGGTGAAAATTTTTCAGAACTGGCTCCGATAGAGTGAAATACGTCCTTCAGCCGCTGCACGCATCGGCTGCCGAAATTTAGGCATTTCTCTTGGAGATCCTTCAATGATTTTTGCAAATTTGAATTTTTCTCGACCTCAGTCTTGAGACTTGCTTCAAGCTTCTCCTTTTCTTGTTCATATTTTTCTGACTTTTTGAGTAATTCATTCTTTAAATTGTCATTTTCGGCTTGGACTTCAGCCAAGGAGCCTTCCATAGACTGAATAATAAAGTCTTTCTTTTCTAAGACACCTTCGTGTTCTTTAGCCATGATTTCAAGGTCTTGAATGGTGAAGTCTTTCTTCTTCAGAATAGCTTCGTAATTTTCAACTTTTTCTTCTAAATCCTTGATGATAGCTTTATTCTTCTCATCTTCAAGATCTTGTTGCATTTTTAGCACTTTACTTAACAGTATACTCTACCAAAACAACCTTCGTCAGAAAACGACACAATAATAATAAAATAATAATATTTTTTACCTTAAAATTAGAATAGAGCAGGCTACCGGCGATATGTTGTCGCTGGTACCTGCAAAGGTCCGCTTCTATTTTCGGCAGGCCAACGCTTTTGGAGAAGGTTCTAACAACTTTGGCTTCGGTGCGATTTCGATGGCATCTTAGCTTCCCTTCGTTGACCCCACCAAATAGCATAGACTCTGGTTTATATCCGCAGGATATGACATATTTCTTCAGCTCTTCTTTTTCAACACTTGTTAAATCTTGTCCAAGTAAATCTTGAAAGTTAAAATTTTCTTCCTCCAAAATGTCTTCAACCTGCTCTTTTCCCTTTTCAGTAGCCGTGTTCACCGCAGTCACAGCATCTTCTTCTTCAGCCATTTTTAGAAGAATATTGTCAATAACTTCCAGTGTGGTTTCCAGGTTTGAATCTTCGGTGGCCCCGGCTTCGGCTCCGGTAGCTTCGGCTCCGGTAGTTTCAATTTCAGTGGTTTCAGCCCTGGTAGCTTCGGCTGCGGCGGCTTCGGCTTCGGCGGTCTCGGCAATAAAAATTTTTGACGCCGATACCGGTGGCGGCGTCTGATGAATCACATCTGTCACTTGGATAATTCTGCGTTTTTCGGCTTTGCAGGACTTTCTGCTGCCGAAGCTTTTTTGTCCTTCTGAAAAAACTTTGTCAGTTTCGGTGCCAGCGGACTTAGCTTGACAGGCAAAGATTCAGTCATTACCTTCAGAATTTCTTCTACTTTGGCAGTAGAAAGGTGTCGCAGGAACTTCCTCATCTCGGACCAATCTCTCTGGTTCTGGAGATGCAGGTTTTGGAGATGCAGGCTTTGGAGATGCAGCTTTTCTTTTTCTTGGAGCAACTACCTTCGGTTCAAACTTTTCTTTCTTCTTTTTTGGTTGATCTTCGTCGTCTTTAATTAAAGTGCTAGCTACTCTTTTCCTTTTCTGCCCTTCGACACCCTTGTCTAGCCGCTCGTAGTCAGGGTATTCAAAGCCTATAGCATCAAGCACTCTGTTTAGCCTTCGTTTCAGCCGGGTGCCGAAGGCTGCTGTCATCAATTGATCCTCTTTTTTAGAATAATTCCCAAGAATTTCAGTACTCATTACTTCGATTGTTTCGAGCCATTCTTGGCAGGGTGCTTTAAAATATTTCTTGAATTTATAGTGGTAGGGCAAGCGGACAAGCTCCCCCTCCTTCTTCTCTCTTTCGAGCTTCGGCATAGCCCATTCCTTCATAGTTGGAAATATCTTGAAAGCCAAAAATTCCTGCACTAAATCTCTAGTGCCAATGTGCTCTGCAATAATCCTGAATTCAGCTAACGCGATTTGCGTTGGACCTTCTGGTGTCATACTGCATCGGGGTCTGGTCTCTCCGAAGATCAGTTCAAGCGGACTCTGTACCAGCTTCTCCTTGTCATTGTCAACTTTGACGTAGAACCATTCCGATTTCCAGCTTGCCGGCCACTTGCTTCGGTAGCTGATCACAAGAAATTTTGTACTTTTCCGGTAGGCAAAATTATAACAACCAAAATTTTCATGTAACCCATCTTTTCTGGCTTTGGTTTGGTAATGCAGCTCATGCACCCGGCAGAAACCTTCGGAAAACGGTTCCACCCCTGGCTTCAGAGAGCCCAAATATAAACACTAAGCCTAACAATAGCGTTAGGAGTTAGTTGATGAAGATAGATCCCAAACTTCTTTAGCACATCAGCAATCATCCTATTCAAAGGAAATCTCAAACCAGCTTTGAGGAAACTCTTGAAAATCACTATTTCATCTTTCTGTGGCTTCGGGGTAGTCTCTTCTCCACCAAAGCGAATCAGCTTTTTCTCATCTTCGCTAAAGTAGCCTGACTTCACCATCTTAGGAAAATCAGCCTTAGAGATGGTTGACTTTCCGAAGTCCAGGTGGCTAGGCTTGCTTGGTACTGCGATACTGTGATCACCTTCGGAATCAGTGTGATACCCAATTTCCAAAAGGAAGAGAAATTGAAGATTATTCTTTTTTTTCCTTGTTTTCTCTTCCGGGTCCTGTGCTACAGGGGTTTGGAACTTTTAGGAAGCATTCACTAGTAAAACAGTAGAATTCTTGTTGGATTGGTGCCCTGGGATCGGGAACGGACGTGAGAGCGAGTTTGGGCTGTGGATCTCGATCCGGCGGTGGGGAGCCCATTAGTTCTCCCCCCTTAACCCTAGCCGCCCCCTCCCCTATTCCCTTTGGTTGCAGCCGCCACTCCCTTCCCTATTCCCCTTTGTGGCCGCCACCCCCCCCTCTCTCTCCCTCTCCTTCTCCCCCAAGTGATTGCAGCACCACCCCTCAACCCTAGCCGCCCCCCCCCCTCCTCTCCATGGTGCATCCTCCCCGCTTGGTACCCCGTCGTGTGGGTGCGAGTCTTCCATTGGAGTTTGGAGGGAGGAAGAAGGAAGAATGGAAGGAGGAAAGGAGGAACCCAAGGTGATTTTAAGATCATTCTTTTTAGTATTTGTGCTGCAATCCAATTGTTTACATGTTTACCTATGCGACTCGGTATAGGTGTTGTCCAGATTTTTTTGTGGGAGGACGAACAGCAGTAGTTCTAGGGATTTCTGGGAATTTTTCATGGGCAATTAGTGGTGATCAGTGGGATAATCATGTAGAGCTTTGTCATACCTTTCCAACGAGTACTTATGCGCTCGATTCGGAGTTATAATTTAGGAGATATCGTTGTTTGAATCCGGTTATGTTGCTGTCCAAAAAAACAGATTTTCAGGTGGATGAACAGCAGTAGTATTAGCAGTTTCTGGGGATTTTTCGTGGGAAATTAGTGATAATCAATATGAGAATCATGTAGATCTTTGTCATACCTTTCCAACGAGTACTTATGCGCTCGATTCGGAGTTATATTTTAGGAGATATCGTTGTTTGAATCCGGTTATGTTGCTGTCCAAAAAAACAGATTTTTCAGGTGGGTGAACAGCAGTAGTATTAGCAGTTTCTGTGAATTTTTCGTGGGTAATTAGTGTTAACCAGTATGATAATCATGTAGGGCTTTGTCTTATCTTTCTAATGAGTACTTATGCGCTTGATTTGGAATTATATTTTAAAAGATATCGCTGTTTGAATCCGGGTATGTCGCTGTCCAAAAGACAAAAAAACAGATTACAGGGTTCATCTTGTGGACTGTTTTGGGCTAATTAGATGTTAGAATTTAATTATAAATTGTATACAAAACTTGTGGGGAATTTTATGTAGATGCCTCTGGAGTTTTTGTTTGTTACCACTGTTGTCATAATTTTAAAGTTATGAAATTATTAAGCAGCGCCGCTGCAGTTTGGTGGGTGTGGGGAGAGATGTAACCCGCGGCGGGGTTTGAGTTTGTGCGTAGGTGCGGCGTCGTTTATGAGCCTGATTATGTGAAATAGGTGCACTAAGTTGTGTGTCAAAAACAGGTGGTGGACTTCCGGATCGTACTTAGGGATTTGCCCGAACTTCCGGTAAAGGCAAGTAAATATAGTGGTGGTTGCTACCGTTTGGTTTGCATCCTATTCCCTGTCATTGAGTATGCATAAGTTTTTAATTATGTTAATCATTGAATTCTATGATAAAGTTTATTTGTTTGGAAGTATTAATTCTCAATTGTCTAATATTGTGGATGATCATAATTTGGTTATGATATATGTGGTTGATTCCCATCTTGGATGAAGTTGAAGTATCTTTTTGAATCACGTTATATGAAGTGTTGTAGGCATGACATGCACATCGCATCATCCATGTTGCATTTTGAAGTTATGTCGTGATCTTATGGTCCGACCGTACCGGTACATTTTTAGCATCGTACGTTGCCCGAGGAGGGGTACGATGCGGCTTCATATCCTTAGAGGTATGAAGGCAGAAGTCATCCTTGCATTTGCAGACATTTGCATTCATGAGGAATATATGAAGTGTGACATTACTATGTTACTATTGTGGTTTCTACCTGCGAGGTGTGGTAACTAGGTGTGTTGTACGTTGTATACGTGCTGCACCTTGGTAATAAGAAGGTTGTGGAATCAGGTGGTGGTAAAACAATGTTCTTATGTGGTTGAATAGTTTGATATTATTTTACTTGCTGAGATGTGTCATCTCACTCTTGCATTACTCAATGCAGGTACTTGATACATGTTGGGAATGAGGGGAGTAGCAGCACGTCCACTTACACCCTCACAATAACGCTGCCCAGGCGCAGCCATGATTTAATTAGAAACTTATTGTCAAAGGAAGTTTGTTTTTTATATAGTCGTGCACACTGGTTAATTCAGTTCAGGTCGTACGTTTATCTTCCCTTGCTAGCCGATTAATAATACCTAGTATGTTTTTGTCATGATATATGTTTATACCCTGTTGCCCCCTTATTTATGCAATCTTGCAAAGGGGATGCTGCCGAAATTTTATATATGGACGTCAGAAGTGTAGTTCAGTAGCATTCTGGGTTGTTTGTGGAACCCGGGGTGTTACAGTTGGTATCAGAGCATAGGCTTTAGATTCTACGCAATTTGAAGATAAATTTGACACACTTGCACATATAGGAAGGGTATGGGTTCATATATCTTTCATATTAGTTTTTTATTATATAGATGACTAGAATTTCCTTACTCCAAATCCCTTTATGGTTTGATGGGGTATGTCGTTAACGACGTAATGCTTGATATGATATGTTACTTCTATTTAATATTGGTTTCTTGATGTGGTTGTTATTGAAATTATTATGCAAGTGAAGCTACTAATGTACTTGTTTTATATACATATCGTCATAATGTTGTTTTTGGATGCAATGTTTACTAATCTCTGAGCTATTACTATCATACATTTCTGTATGCTTGACTGTGGATGTTTTTTTTTCAAAAGGATTCTTGGGTTCTAGTACTTATAGGACCGATTGTTTATTGAGCTTGTGTATGAAGGATCTATTCCGACTTGGTGTAGTGTGAAAACACTATACAATGTAGTTTTATGGTGTTGTTGAGTTTGATTGACTGTTGGGTTACAACCCAACTTATCAATGTAATATTTCCATGGGTGCAGTGCTTTACACCTCACCTTTTTTTGGCTAGTGTGGCTACTTGCCAACTTGATCTTAGAGTACAATAGGTTTGTCTCCATAGAGCAAAGGCAATGTTGGACTGTCTATGAAATCTTGAGACTGGTAGAACTCAAGTGAATTTGTAAGATGACGTGGATATATAAGTTCAACCATGTTTACATGATAGGTTTTCTTATTGTGTGCAACCTTATCTTTAAAAATAAATAGGGTGATTTCAAGTGGATTTTATGTCTATATTATAGTTGAAGAGGCATGCATGTTTTCCTTCTATGGTTTGTTTCTATAGCCAAAAAGGTTATGCATAATTTTTATTTGTTGGAGGCTAGTCATGTGGACGATATGGACAACCCGTTTTATATTGTTTTTAATCGCCGATGATATATGGTAGTTTTTTTATATGATCAGTTCTCTATGCATGCTTGTTGAATTATTATTTGGACCGCTTTATCTTAAACAAAGTCAATGTTTAACTGGAAGTTGCTTATGTTTGTTAGTCCTCTATCTCTATAATGATGTGGTTGTTGCATCAGATGGAGATTTTTTTTTATATGAATGATGGTTTGATAGATCATGTATGTCTACTACTCTGAAGTCATCCTATGACATCACGAGGTACAAATTGTTCAAGTGCAATAATAGGAGGTATTGTTGTATGTGAGGTTAATCAAGGTAGTTTGGTTAGGTGGATTGTCTTATTGAAGTCCAATTACTCCTGTTGAGCATAGTATCGTGTTATTATTTTAGTGTTGAAAGTAATATTTATGATGCTTTTGCATGAATCTGTGTCAAGAAGTACATTAGTTTTTCTTGTTGTTATCCCTCCATTGCTTTATGAGTATTGCAAATTTTATCTCTTTTGAGAGGAGAAAAAGATGTTATATGACATGAGCACCATTTGCTTCACGTCAACAGAATAGTTTTGGAAATTTCTAGTAGTTGGATTCTAGTGTAATAACAACCATGTTTTATAGTGCTGGAGACGGGTATGTCAGGTGTTTCATACATTGTCGATACAGGGATGTTTGACCTTAGTGGCATTAACAAACGAGGTTGTTGAATTCATTGATTGTTGTGCTTAGTGTTCTAACCTATTTGGTAGAGTGTTATTTAAAGACTTTGTGGAGTTGCATCCTAGTGTGGTAGTGGAAAATCCTAGTGTTGATTGCACCTGCCAATGACTTGGGTTTCATTTTATATTGTTTTTTTATTGTTGATAATGTGTTGTTTGGTTTTGGGAGGCATTTTAAATTAGTTGGAGGCTGAATCAGGCTTCACTTATCTAGAATGTTTTGTAGTATGTTCCTTCGTCTTTCCATAGGATGTTTAATCACCATGTTTGGTCTAAACATTTGAGAGATAGGGGTTTTTTTTAAAACATCCTTGTTGGTGTCTCTAGCAGAGTGAGTCTTTAATTTTGTACGAAAGTGTAGACATTGAAGACGGTATAATTTGGTCTTTGTGGATTATGAAAGTTTTAGTAATTTCATGATCTTTTCAAAGAGTATTGGTTTCTAATTCTCATTGCATATAATTGGAGTTAGGTTGCTCTGAAGTTGTTGCACTGTTGTGTCTGAACTTTAGGCGTCGTTATAATCACCAATAAATCGACCGCATTTTGATAGTTGCAGAGCCCAAATTTGCGAATTCTCTTTAAGCAAAACTTGTAGGTCTTTTCAGTACCTTTTTAATGGGTATTTACTTGTAACTGTCTGTTAAATAGATTTGGAGAGGTGGTTGCCCGGTATAAGTCGAATCTCTAATGTGCAGTATCTCAGGCTGAGTTTAGCTGTAGGTCATGCAGAGTTGAGGGCTATAAGGATAAATTTGGGTGCAACTTTATTGCAAAAGTCGTGGACAATTTTCAAAACTTTTCCAACGCGTGTTCGTTGTAGTTTAAGTTGAGTATAGCAAGAGTTATAAGTTTTTGAATTTTAGTTGTCCATTGTTTCAATCCTATCAGTTTTGCAACAAAAGAGTTGCATTGTTTTATCAGTCTGGAAACCAATTCCAAGACACTCATTATAATAAGAGTTCTAGGGAATGTTATAATATTTTCAATGAGTTTATATTTGCAAAATTTTGTTAGCTGCAGGGAGTTATGATATAATGTATAGAATGTGCTTGGATGAATATGTGGGCAGACATAACATGCTTAAATTGATTCTTGTTTGCATGATGTGAGATTAGGCTTAAATGATTTAAAAAGTTATCATATTGCTTCTATACTTATATTTGTTCTAGGTGTCTCGTAATGAAGAACCTAAAGTTATTAGTCTTTCAATGACCACTTAATCTTAGAAGAGTAATGAACCTGATAAAATCTATTGCATGTTGTTGGGATTGCATGACCAGTTTAGTTATGCAGCTAGTTCAATGAAGTAAACCATTTTTTCTGTAGAGATGTTATATGTAAAAGTTGTAGCCAACTTCTTTATCTTACTTGTGTAAAAATTTCATGACCATAGGTCTAGAAGTTTGGGAGTTATGATTTTCTCAAGTCCAGTCTTGAAATCTGTGCAGATTCTGTACAGATTTCGAAGCTGACCTTGTTTGCCCAATTTAAACTTCGAATAACTTATTATAAATTATAAAGAAGTTGTAGTACTTTTCTTAATCTTTTCAACAAATTTTGGATTACTTTTTTTGGAGATCTATAAGTTAAGTTACAGCTGTTTTAAGTGTGATCTCTGAATCTGTCCAAATTTGGACAGCAGAGCCTTTCTCGTGTCTTTTGACCTTGATATGCATTGAATTAACTTGATATGTTTATAAATGAATTATAGACAATTCTACTAGCTTTCTAAAAAGTCTGGGAGCACCTGAATTGGATGATTGAGACTCCAATTATGGATTTTGAATTGAGTAGTTGAATTATGTCCAAGTCTGGACATAATTTACGTTTAGCATTGTTTGACCTTTCTAAGTGTCAAATCTTGTTGTGATGATAATACCAAGGGTATAGTGGACTTTATAAGCTTTCCATAAAGTCCTAGTTTACTAATTTTCGATGCATAATTTGTGAGTTAGGAGCAAAATAATTAACCGTTGTGTTGTTGTCTAGAAATATGCAAGCATTAAGTTGCTATCTTGAAGTTGCTCTTGTTTAGCTAAGTTTTGTTTAGGCTATAGGAACACTATATGAATTGCATTAATATATACATTCATTGAAGTACTTGCATATGTCAATATTGATTTGGTGTCTAGAAAGCTTTGTCCGAGGTATATAGGACCGTCTACTATCTTAGCCGAGGTGGCAGCTGGGCTTATCAATTGCAATTGTCGGAATCTATGATCAGAGTACACCATGTATTCCATGTATTTATGTTGAGGAAGTATTTGTGGAATCCAGACCATCTAATCGAGCTAGAGTCAATTCCCGTGTAGCAAGACCAGACTCTTGAGTGTCGTCTGCTGCGTATCTTAGAATCCTAGGAACTTGAGGAGCTGATGCGGCAGAAGTACCCAAACTTTTCGTTATGTGTGAGTTTTGTTGATTCATTAATCTTTCTTTTGTCATTCCGATAGAGGCGTCGGAATTCGAGGTCGAATTCTTTTTAAGGAGGGTAGAGTGTGATACCCAATTTCCAAAAGGAAGAGAAATTGAAGATTATTCTTTTTTTTCCTTGTTTTCTCTTCCGGGTCCTGTGCTACAGGGGTTTGGAACTTTTAGGAAGCATTCACTAGTAAAACAGTAGAATTCTTGTTGGATTGGTGCCCTGGGATCGGGAACGGACGTGAGAGCGAGTTTGGGCCATGGATCTCGATCCGGCGGTGGGGAGCCCATTAGTTCTCCCCCCTTAACCCTAGCCGCCCCCTCCCCTATTCCCTTTGGTTGCAGCCGCCACCCCCTTCCCTATTCCCCTTTGTGGCCGCCACCCCCCCTCTCTCTCCCTCTCCTTCTCCCCCAAGTGATTGCAGCACCACCCCTCAACCCTAGCCGCCCCCCCCTCCTCTCCATGGTGCATCCTCCCCGCTTGGTACCCCGTCGTGTGGGTGCGAGTCTTCCATTGGAGTTTGGAGGGAGGAAGAAGGAAGAATGGAAGGAGGAACCCAAGGTGATTTTAAGATCATTCTTTTTAGTATTTGTGCTGCAATCCAATTGTTTACATGTTTACCTATGCGACTCGGTATAGGTGTTGTCCAGATTTTTTTGTGGGAGGACGAACAGCAGTAGTTCTAGGGATTTCTGGGAATTTTTCATGGGCAATTAGTGGTGATCAGTGGGATAATCATGTAGAGCTTTGTCATACCTTTCCAACGAGTACTTATGCGCTCGATTCGGAGTTATAATTTAGGAGATATCGTTGTTTGAATCCGGTTATGTTGCTGTCCAAAAAAACAGATTTTCAGGTGGATGAACAGCAGTAGTATTAGCAGTTTCTGGGGATTTTTCGTGGGAAATTAGTGATAATCAATATGAGAATCATGTAGATCTTTGTCATACCTTTCCAACGAGTACTTATGCGCTCGATTCGGAGTTATATTTTAGGAGATATCGTTGTTTGAATCCGGTTATGTTGCTGTCCAAAAAAATAGATTTTTCAGGTGGGTGAACAGCAGTAGTATTAGCAGTTTCTGTGAATTTTTCGTGGGTAATTAGTGTTAACCAGTATGATAATCATGTAGGGCTTTGTCTTATCTTTCTAATGAGTACTTATGCGCTTGATTTGGAATTATATTTTAAAAGATATCGCTGTTTGAATCCGGGTATGTCGCTGTCCAAAAGACAAAAAAACAGATTACAGGGTTCATCTTGTGGACTGTTTTGGGCTAATTAGATGTTAGAATTTAATTATAAATTGTATACAAAACTTGTGGGGAATTTTATGTAGATGCCTCTGGAGTTTTTGTTTGTTACCACTGTTGTCATAATTTTAAAGTTATGAAATTATTAAGCAGCGCCGCTGCAGTTTGGTGGGTGTGGGGAGAGATGTAACCCGCGGCGGGGTTTGAGTTTGTGCGTAGGTGCGGCGTCGTTTATGAGCCTGATTATGTGAAATAGGTGCACTAAGTTGTGTGTCAAAAACAGGTGGTGGACTTCCGGATCGTACTTAGGGATTTGCCCGAACTTCCGGTAAAGGCAAGTAAATATAGTGGTGGTTGCTACCGTTTGGTTTGCATCCTATTCCCTGTCATTGAGTATGCATAAGTTTTTAATTATGTTAATCATTGAATTCTATGATGAAGTTTATTTGTTTGGAAGTATTAATTCTCAATTGTCTAATATTGTGGATGATCATAATTTAGTTATGATATATGTGGTTGATTCCCATCTTGGATGAAGTTGAAGTATCTTTTTGAATCACGTTATATGAAGTGTTGTAGGCATGACATGCACATCGCATCATCCATGTTGCATTTTGAAGTTATGTCGTGATCTTATGGTCCGACCGTACCGGTACATTTTTAGCATCGTACGTTGCCCGAGGAGGGGTACGATGCGGCTTCATATCCTTAGAGGTATGAAGGCAGAAGTCATCCTTGCATTTGCAGACATTTGCATTCATGAGGAATATATGAAGTGTGACATTACTATGTTACTATTGTGGTTTCTACCTGCGAGGTGTGGTAACTAGGTGTGTTGTACGTTGTATACGTGCTGCACCTTGGTAATAAGAAGGTTGTGGAATCAGGTGGTGGTAAAACAATGTTCTTATGTGGTTGAATAGTTTGATATTATTTTACTTGCTGAGATGTGTCATCTCACTCTTGCATTACTCAATGCAGGTACTTGATACATGTTGGGAATGAGGGGAGTAGCAGCACGTCCACTTACACCCTCACAATAACGCTGCCCAGGCGCAGCCATGATTTAATTAGAAACTTATTGTCAAAGGAAGTTTGTTTTTTATATAGTCGTGCGCACTGGTTAATTCAGTTCAGGTCGTACGTTTATCTTCCCTTGCTAGCCGATTAATAATACCTAGTATGTTTTTGTCATGATATATGTTTATACCCTGTTGCCCCCTTATTTATGCAATCTTGCAAAGGGGATGCTGCCGAAATTTTATATATGGACGTCAGAAGTGTAGTTCAGTAGCATTCTGGGTTGTTTGTGGAACCCGGGGTGTTACAATCAGACTCTTCAATATCTGCTTATTCTGCTTCGGCAGCAGGGGTGTCTTCCGATGTCACCAACCCAGATCGCCTCATTGCTTCCGAGATGGGAACAATTTCCACAGCTTCGGCTTCGTCTCCTTCGCGCTCAGCTCTAGTAGTAGAACGCACTCTGGCCATTTGATTTTGAATTTCTTGAAAATTGCTTGGAAATTAATAACCTTTCTTCCGAAGCTCTTCTTCTGACGAAGCAGACACTAAACTGGAGCTTCGTTTGAATGCGAAAGTCAAGCTTCGGCTATGGTTAACATTTTTGGCAGCAAAACAGTGCAATAACAATGAATGCTGTGGTAACTTCACACCTACCCGTCTGTTTATATAGTGCTGCAGGTAAGAAGGTGAATCGTCAGGATTTTTACACCAGGCAAACAGTCGCTCGCACCCGCTGCGCGGTGGGCCGCAAAAACCAAAATAGTGAACCTGCATGGTGGGACCGCTACACGCTCGAAAACTGTATCGTTTCTCGACAACGAGCTCAGGGAAGGTGTTTTTCGGACCTTTGGCTTCCTAAAGCCTAAGAGACTTTTTTCACGGATCAAGCTCGTTACGAAAAACGATCTAGCACCGCGAAGGGGCTACTGTTGGGACCATGCTTCGTCGCCGAAGGTCCTGCGGAAAGGAAACAGCTTCGGCTGAAGCTGCTTGAACGTAATGACGAAGGTATCATTCATGAAGCTTCGGTATTACAGCATGTCCTAAGATGAGGGATCGAACCGACTTAGAGATAGAATGACCTTTTAGTCCATAAGGGGTTGAGTCAATGTTGTAAACTTTTATGAGGGGCATGATTGTAATTTCTCACAGGTTGTGTCCTGTGCCTATAAATAGTGAACAGTATTCCTTTACTGTTACACATTCCTGTAATTGCAAACGCATCACTCGGGAATTACTGTTTGTCAAGGCAAAGGTATAAATGTACTTAAATGTTATATTGAAACATCTTAGATTCATATAATAAGATATGTGAATGATGTCATTTATTTCCAATATATTTATCTTTAATGTTTCACGTTTTACATTACTTTGTATTATCTTTATAAGTTTAATTACGAAGGTGAAACCTTCGTAATATTATGCTCGTGACCTTCGTCCGAAGTTCATTAAATCCTTGTGGAAATAATGCTTCGGCGGACGAAGGGCATTGATATTTAACATTTTATGTTGCCTTGTTCTTAATTCATAGCATTTGAGAACAAGTCCCCAACAGGGACGTCATTGAACATTTACTCAATGTCGATCCATCCTTCAGACCCCAGGAAGTAAAAGCTTCGGAAAATGTCTGGCGATAAAGCCGAAGGTGCTCGGAACGAAGTAAAAAGACTTCTCAGTGCTGGTGTCATTAGAGAAGTAAAATACCCAGAATGGCTAGCCAACACTGTTATGGTGAAGAAGGCCAATGGTAAATGGAGAATGTGCATTGATTTTACTGATCTGAACAAGGCTTGTCCAAAGGATGAGTTCCCATTACCAAGAATAGATTCTCTAGTAGATGCAGCAGCTTCGTCAGAGCTCATGAGTCTACTAGATTGTTATTCAGGCTACCACCAAATCTGGATGAAGAAGGAAGATGAGCCAAAGACCAGCTTCATAACCCCTAGTGGTACATATTGTTATCTTCGGATGCCTGAGGGGCTCAAGAATGCTGGAGGAAGCTTCAGCAAGATGACAGCCAAGGTTCTTCATTCTCAGATAGGCAGAAATGTACTAACATATGTTGATGTTATCATAGTGAAGAGCACGAAGCAAGAAAACCACATTACTGATTTGCAGGAAACATTTGCTAATTTTAGGCAAGCTGGCCTGAAATTAAATCCATAAAAATGTGTCTTCGGAGTGAAGAAGGGCAAGTTCCTTAGCTGTCTAGTTTCAACGAAGGGGATTGAAGCCAACCCAAGCAAGATCGAAGCTATCCTTCGAATGGAGCCGCCAAGCACAAAGAAGGGGGCCCAACTGCTGACAGGAAGACTGACATCTTTGAATCGATTTATATCTAGATCAGCAGAATGAAATTTACCATTCTTTGAAGTACTAAAGTCAGCTGAAGTTTTCCAATGGGCCCCAACTCCATAGAAAGCTTTCGAAGAGCTGAAGCAATACCTGATTGATTTAACAACATTAACTCCACCAGTGCTAGGGGCTCCATTGCTATTGTATGTGGCAGCTTCGCACTCTACAGTGAGTGCGGCGCTTGTACAAGAGAAACTTGAAGGACAAGCTAAAAAGCAAGTCCCAGTATACTTCGTCTCTGAAGTTTTGAGTTTATCAAAGAAAAACTATACAGAATTGGAGAAGGTGTTGTATGCTGTGTTGATGGCGTCCAGGAAGCTTCGGCATTATTTTCAAGCATATCACATAATTGTTCCTTCATCATAGCCCCTGAAGGATATTATGAGGAATAGAGAAGCTACTGGAAGGATTGGAAAGTGGGTCACGGAGCTTAATGAATTCACTATTGACTAGGTGCACAGATCTTCAATTCAATCCCATGTGCTAGCAGATTTCATCGCTGATTGGACGCCAGGGGCTCACGAAGAGGGGACAAGCAAAGATGCCGAAGCTTGGACAGTGTTTTGCGATGGTTCTTGGGGAGCCTTCGGTGCAGGAGGAGCTGCGGTCCTAGTGGCACCTTCAAAGGTCAAAATATGTTATGCAGTCAAACTGGATTTCAGTTGCACAAATAATATTGCTGAATACGAAGCACTTCTATTGAGGCTTCGGAAACTAAGGGCAATGGAGATAAGAAGGGCCATCCTAAAGACCGATTCTCAAGTTATTGCTGGCCACGTGGACAAAAGCAACAAGGCAAGACATCTGAAGCTTGAAAGATATCTGGATACAGTTCGAAGGTTGGAAGCTTCCTTCGAAGGTTTTTCTGACAAGAATATTCCAAGAGGTGAAAATGAGCATGCAGATTTGCTAGCCAAATCAGCAGCTCAGGGGCTCCCTCTACCTTCGGAAGTATTTTTTGAAACAATAAAAGCACCTTCAGTTGAACTCATGGAGAGAGCAGTGCTCATTATTTCTCCAGTACACAGTGAAGACTGGAGAACTGAAATAATATATTTCCTCCAAGGAAATTGTCTTTCAAGTGACGAAGCTTATAACAAGAGAATGAAGGCAAGAACAAGACCATATGTGATAATAGAAGGGGAATTGTATAAACATGGAGTTTGTTCACCACTCCTCAAGTGTTTATCAAGAACTGAAGGTATGGAATTAATGAAAGAGATACATGCAGGTCTGTGTGGATCCCACATTGGATCTAGGCCCTTGTTGGAAAAAGTTTTTCGACAAGGATTTTACTGGTCGAAGGTAGATTCGGATGCAGCAGAATTAGTCCAAAAATGTGCAAGAGACCAGAAGCAACCTTCATCTCTCACTCAGTTAATACAACCCACTTGGCCGTTGCAAAGGTGGGGCCTCGATTTGCTAGGCCCACTTCCACCAGCACAAGGAAATCTAAAATATGTTGTGGTGGCGGTAGAGTACTTTTCCAAGTGGATTGAGGCGAAGCCTTTAGCCACAATAACTTCGGTCACTGTCCAGAAATTTTTCTGGCAAAACATTGTTTGTCGCTTCGGAGTGCCGAAGGCTATTAGTGTAGACAACGGAACACAGTTCGATGCTGAAGCTTTCAAGGAATTCTGTGAACAAATTGGCACAAAGATTCATTTTGCATCGGTCAGACATCCGGAGTCAAATGGACTTGTTGAAAGAGCTAATGGCATTATAATGACGGGAATAATGAAGTTAATCTTCAATCAGCCCAGAGGAAAGTGGCCAGATGAATTGATCAAAGTGGTGTGGAGCCACAACACAACAATATCAAGGTCAATAGGTTTTACACCATTCAAACTATTGTTTGGTGACGAAGCAATAACCCCAGAAGAAGCTAAGGCAGGATCAATAAGAACAACGGCTTCGACAGAGGACGAAGCTGATTATTCTGTGGCAAAAGATGCTATAGAAAGGATCAGGCTTCAGGCCATGGAGAATATCAATAAATACCAAGTCGAAACAATAAAATGGCATGACATAAAAGTTCGGCTAAAGAACATTAAGCCAGGGCATTTGGTACTTTGGAGAGTGGCCAACCCAGATACAGTAGGCAAGCTACAGCTGAAGTGGGAAGGACCTTTTCTAGTAGTATCTTCGTCAAGACCCGGTTCTTACAGATTGAAGGATATGGACGGCAACGACATTCCTAGATCTTGGAATGCGGATGAGCTTCGACGATATTATGTTTAGCTTGATGTAATCTTTTTATTTTTCCTATGGCACCCTTTTCCTTTCCAAAGGGGGAGAAAGGTTTTTAATGGGGCCATAGCATGTAATTTCTATTTTTCTTATTCAGCTCTACGAGAGCAAAATCCCCCAAATATGTAAATGTAAAAACTGAGCATGCACCATCGAGTGTAGGGAAAAAGGAAAAAAAACAGGGAGAAGCTCGAAAGTTGTCCCTAAGGGGATGCAGAGCACGACGAAGCTACAAAAAGCCATTCCTAAGGGAGCGCAACGTAAGTTTTCTGCTCAAAAGTCGTTCCCAAGGGAATGCAAAGCTTACAGCGAAAAGTCAACGATGATACCGCCAAAATATAAGGCGAAGCGCGAAAAGTCAACGCGATACCGCCGAAATAGAAGGCGAAGAAGTTCAAAAGACGTTCCTAAGGGGATGTAGAACTTACAGCGAAAAGTTAGCGCTGATACACCGAAAAATAAGCGGTGAAGCCGAAAAATAAGCGGCAAAGAGACTTCGGTCATTCCCAAGGGAATGAAAGCTATGGTTGTGGCTTCGTATGTGTGTGTTTGGACATTCATTTGCACGACACATTACGTCATACATTTGCATTCATAAACATTCATTTAGACATACATATGATCATCATCATCATAACATACGGACACAGGCAGATGCTTCGGCTATAAAGATAAGGCTTCGACAAAAAAGAAAAAAAAGCAGTTTCATGCTTCGTTGTGTACGAAAAGAAGGAAGGTGTTTTTCGCCTTCGGCTCAAAAAATACTAGTTTCGTCCACAACAAAGCAGTTCATACATGGACGAAAAGGTAAAAATATATTACAAGGTATGCACAAATTTACAGAATTAGTATTTGATTCTTAAATTACAAATATTTTTACAACGATATTACAAAATTTTCTCTAGAATTTTTTCAGCAAGGTCTTCAGCTTTGACATCATTGAGCTTCGGATCATCTGAGCTTCGGATCACCTATTAAGCTTCAGCTCATTGTTTCTCAGCATCGTCATCCTGTACATATCAAAATGGTATGAGAGAAGTGCAGAGTTCAAGGAGAAGGTAAAGTAACAGGCACAAATTTCTTACCGGCTTAAGGTGGCTTCGAGCTTCGTCGCCAGCCATTTTTCGCCCGCCTTTTACCCAAATTTGAGTTATAAATCTATTTCCTATACTCCGAGCTAGGCTGGGGATATCAATTAAATCTGTCGGTGATAAGCTAAAATTTGGTCTGTTGACAATTTTTCCATGTTCACAGCCAGATTTTATGAAGGCAACAGCTGTGCCCCGAGAAGCTAGCAGAGCGCAGAAATTGGCGTGTCCAGCTATAACTTCGTCGAGTGCATCAACTTCGCCCTCAATATGTTCGAAGGTTTCCGGCAGGTTTTCAACCGAAGGACTGAATTTCTCAGCGCTGGCTCCAACCGAGTTGAAAACCTGCTTTAGCCGCTGCAGGCACTGGTTGCCGAAGTCTACGCATTTTTCTTGAAGTTCTTTCAGTGATTTCCGCAAATTTGAATTTTTCTCAGCTTCGAGTTTGGCTTCAAAATTTTTCTTTTCCATGGAAAGTTCACTATTCAATCTAGCAATTTTGGCCTGGGCCTCCGCCAGTGAACCTTCCATGGTTTGAAGTACGAAGTCTCTTTTCTCCAGGGTAGCCTCATGGTCTTTAATCTTCTTCTCCAGGCCCTCAATTATAATTTCGTTCTTTTTGTCCTCGAGGTCTTGTTGCATCCTCAGGACTTTGCTCAGCAGTAACCTCTGATAAAATAAGCTTCATCAGAAAACAATCTTCGGTGGGTGCAGCTTCGGCAGCAGCAGTGCTCTCAATAGCTGGAGTCTTTGACGCTGATGCCAGCGGTGGTGTCTGCTCGATAACTTCAACTACATGAATAATTCTTCGTTTCTTCGGCTCATCTGGCTTCTTCGCTACCGAAGGCTCCTTTTCCTTCTGAAAAAGTTTCGTCAGATGTGGCCCTAGTGGACTTAGCTTGATAGGCAAAGATTCAGTCATTACCTTTAAAATTTCTTCCACATCGGTAGCAGGAGGTGTTGAAGGAGCTTCATCCTCAATATCAGTCGTTTTTCGCTTCAGAGCCGCAACTTTCTTTTTCTTCGAAGCAGCTATCTTCGGCTCAGGGCTTAAAATTTTCTTTTCTTCAAAGTTTCTTCATCCTTTTTCACCAATTTAGCAGCTTCTTTATCCAGGGCGCTAGCAACTCTTTTTCTTTTTTGTCCTTCGGCACCTCTGTCCAATCGCTCATAGTCAGGATACTCAAAGCTCAGGGCATCCATCACCCGGTTCAACCTTCGCTTTGGTCGAGTGCCGAAGGCTGCAGTCATTAATTGATCTTCTTTTTTAGAATAGTTGCCAAGGATCTCGTTGCACATAACTTCAATCGTGTCTAACTATTCTTGGCAAGGCTCTTTGAAATGTTTCTTGAATTTATAGTAATAGGGCAACCGAACAAGTTCCTTCTTTTTATTTTCTCCTTTGAGCTTCGGCATGTCCCATTCTTTCAAAGTTGGGAACACTCTAAAAGCTAAGAATTCTTGCACCAGATCCCTAGTACCAATGTGCTCCGCAATAACTCGAAATTCGCCTAATGCAATTTGGCATGGACTATCCGATTTCATGTCGCACTGGGGCCTAGTCTCTCCAAAGATTAACTCTAATGGGCTTTGAACCAGCTTCTCCTTTTTCTCATCAACTTTGACATAAAACCATTTAGTCTTCCAGCCAGCTGGCCATTTGGTACGATAGCTGATAACTGGAGACTTCGCATCTTTGCGATAAGCAAAATTGTAGCAGCCGAAGTTTTCGTGCAGCCCATCTTCTCTAGCTTTTGTCTGATAATGAAGCTCATGTGCCCGGCAGAAGCCTTCGGCAAACGGTTCTACCCCTGGCTTCAGAGGGCCCAGATGTAGACGCTAAGCCTAACAATGGCGATAGGAGTTAGCTGATGAAGATAAATCCCAAACTTCCCCAAAACATCCGCAATCATCTCATTCAAATGAAATCTTAATCCTGCTTTAAAGAAGCTTTTAAAGACTACCACCTCATCCTTTTATGGCTTCAGAGTAATTTCCTCTCCGCCAAAGCGAATTAGTTCCTTTTTTGGCTTCACTGAAATAGCCTAACTTCATCAACTTAGGCATATCATCTTCGGTAACAGTAGACCTCCCAAACTCTAGGTGGCTAGGTTTAGATGGCACGACACTATAATCATCTTCAGATTCACCTCCTCAGCACCAACCTGCTCAGCTTCAGCGGCAGGTGCACCTTCGTCGGAAACATCCTCCGGTGCTACCAGCCCCGACCGTTTCATCACTTTGGAAATTGGAGCAGTTTCAGCAGCTTCAGCTTCTTCTCTGTCACATGTAACCCTGGCAGTGGAACGTACCCTTGCCATTTAATGATGAATTTTTGATGAAGTTGTTGACTTTTTTAATTTTTTCGAAGCTCCTCCTCTTGTGACGAAGCAAAACCAACAGTGGTGCTTCGGTTGAAGTGCGATGAACAAGCTTCGGCTATGGTCAATTTTTTTGGCAGCAAAACAGTGCAATAACAATGAATGTTGTGGTAACTTCACACCTACCCGTCTGTTTATATAGTGCCACAGGTGGGAAGGTGAATCGTCAAGTCTTCCGCACCAGACGAACAGTCGCCCGCACTCACTGAATGGTGGGCCACAGAACCTGAGAAGGTGAATCGCCAGGACGCGCGTACCCGTTGCATGGTGGGACCATTTCACGCTCGGAATATTGTGATCGTTTCCCGGCAACGAGCTTAGGGAAGGTGTTTTTTAGATCTTCGGCTTTCCGAAGCCTAGGAGACTTTTTCACAGATCAAGCTCGTTACGAAAAACGATCTAGCACCGCGAAGGGGCTACTGTTGGGGGTATGCTTCGTCGCCGAAGATCCTGTAAGAAGAAACACCTTTAGCAAATCCTCTCAAAAGCAGTGCCGAAGCTATCATCCATAAAGCTTCGGCATAGTGGCATGTCTCAAGACGAAGGATTGCACCGACTTAAAGAGGAAATGACCGATTGATACATGAGAGTCTGTGTCATAATCATAATCTTTTGTAAAGGGCATGAATGTAATATCTCACAGGTTGTGCCCTATGCCTATAAATAGATGAACAGTACCCCCGTACTGTTCACGCTTGCTTGTATTCACTCGCATGTCACACTCGGATTCTCACCTTCTGTCAAGCCGAAGGTATAAATGTAATTCAATATTATGTATGTTTATTCATGATTATATAATAAAAAATGTCTGAATGATATCATATGATTATTCATGTTTTTTATATGTCATATGATCCTGCTTTCCATTATATATTGAAATGATGAAGGTACGTCCTTCATGACCTTCGTCTGAAGATTATTATATCCTAAGGGAAATAATACTTTGAAGGACGAAGGTCTCTAATCATTAACTTTTGTGTTGCCTTGTTCTTAATTCATAGTATTTGAGAACAAGTCCCCAACACCTTGCTTCGGGATCTGGTATCCAATGGGGTCTACCTTTGGCTTGATTGGATACTCAGACTTCGATTATGCTAGATGCAAGGATGATAGGAAGAGTATATCAGGGACGTGCTAATTCCTAGGAAGGTCCCTGGTGTCTTGGAGTTCTAAGAAACAAACCTTCATTGCCCTATCCACCGCTGAGGCCGAGTATGTTGCCGCAGGACAGTGATGCGCGCAACTACTTTGGATGAGGCAAACCCTCCGGGATTTTGGCTACAATCTAAGCAAAGTCCCACTGCTATGTGACAATGAGAGTGCAATCCGCATGGCGGATAATCCTGTTGAACACAGCCACACTAAGCACATAGACATCCGGCATCACTTTTTGAGAGACCACCAGCAAAAGGGAGATATCGAAGTGTTCTATATTAGCACCGAGAACCAGCTAGCCGATATCTTTACCAAGCCTTTAGATGAGAAAACCTTTTGCAGGCTGCGTAGTGAGCTAAATGTCTTAGATTCGCGTAACTTGGATTGATCTATAGCATACATGTGTTTTATGCCTTTGATCAAGTTAGCTTATGCATTTATGAGATTTGTTGTTTACTTCTGGTGCTCAAGTTGTGCAAGGGATCCTCGGACCTCACAAGTCCATGTGTGAATGATGCACATATTTAGGGGGAGAAGTGCTACAACTTGACCCTTTGAGACTAACATTTGTTCTAGAGTTTACTTGATGTAGTCTCAAAGGTGAATTGAAAGGGAAAAGTGAACTTGGACCATGCAAAGACTTCCACTGCAATCCGGTATTAACTCCAAGTTCATATCTATGCTCTTATTGCCTTTTTGCTCTTAATTGACAATTTTGGTGAGGCAATAGGGTTAAAGGGCCAAGAATGATCCCGTTTTGGTGCTTCATGCCAAAGGGGGAGAAAATAAGGCCAAAGCAAATGGATCAGCTACCACTTGTGAAAAGTTTAAAAAGATCAGAGTAGAACTTTTGATTTGTCAAAATACTCTTACTATCAAAATTTGGTCTCTTGTGGGGAGAATGTTTGATTATGGGAAAAGGGGGAGTTTTTTGCTCTTAATCATTTTTACTCTTGGATTATCTCTCTTTGTGCCCAAACAAGTGTGTTTGACTTAGAGATAGGAAAATGAATTTGATTTGCAATAACAAACCAAGTGGTGGCAAAGAACGATCCAAATATGTCAAATCTTGTCAAAGACTATTTTTTGTTCTCAATTGCATTGATGTTGCACTTCTATTTGTTGCTTTTTGATGTGTTGGCATAAATCACCAAAAAGGGGGAGATTGAAAGGGAAATGTGCCCTTGGGCCATTTCTAGTATATTTTGGTGATTAAGTGTCCAACACATATTAAGTGGGTTATTATATGCCAAATGATGAATGAAGTGCAAATCAACAAGAAGGTATGTTTCTAAGACTTAGTACATTGATTTGGGTACTAATGTATTGTATCTAAGTGATAGAAACAGAAGAAAAAGGATTGGAAAAGAGTTGGCTGTGTACAACCAACTGCTGCTCGGTCTGGGTGCACCGGACTGTCCGGTGGTGCACCGAACTGTCCGGTGGTGCACCGAACTGTCCGGTGGTGCACCGGACAGTGTCCGGTGTGCCAGACTGGCTTCCGGCGAACTGGCCGCTCTCGGGAAAACTTCGGCGGTGTACGACTATAATTCACCGGACTGTTCGGTGGTGCACCGGACTGTCCGGTGAGCCAACGACCGCCAACGCAACGGTCGGCCGCCAAATCCGCGGGCGACGCGTGGCCCGCTCCAACGGTCGGCTGGGGGCACTGGACTATCCGGTGCGCCAACCAGCCCGAAGTCACAACGGTCGGCTGCGCCAGGAATGGAAGGAAATCGCATACCGGACATGAACATTGATTGTCCGGTGGCACACCGGGGTGTCCGGTGCGCCACCCGACAGAAGGCAAGATTTGCCTTCCAAGAATGCCTCCAACGGCTCCTAGCTGCCTTGGGGCTATAAAAGGGACCCCTATGCACATGGAGGAGTCACCGAAGCATATTTTGAGCATTCTAAGTCTTCCACACTCCGTCTCCGCGCACTTGATCGACCGTGTTAGTGATTTGAGCTCCATTCTTGTAGTGAACTAGTTGTGCTTCATTTTGAGCTCAAGTCTTGGCTTGTGTGCATGTGTATTGCTGTGGATTTGTGTGTGTTGCTTCCCATCCTTACTCTTGTGCTTTCACTGTGATCTTTATTGTAAGAGCGAGAGACTCCAACTTGAGGAGATTCCTCATGAACGGGAAAAGTGATAAGCAAAGAAAAGCCGTGGTATTCAAGTTGATCATTGGATCACTTGAAAGGGGTTGAGTGCAACCCTCGTCCATTGGGACGCCACAACGTGGAGGTAGGCGAGTGTTATACTTGCCGAACCACGGGATAAACTCGCGTGTCTTTTGTGATTGTTTTTCTGTGATACTTGTGTTCGCAAGAGCTCACTACTTAGCCATACTAACACTTAACCAAGTTTTGTGGCTATTAGTTGTTGAATTTTACAGGATCACCTATTCACCCCCCTCTAGGTTCTCTCAAGAAGGGGAGAGATTACAAGCCCCGTTCCAAAAAGGTTTGCTACAAGTGTGGTAAGCCCGGTCACTTTATAGCAAAATGTCCTATTTCTAGTGATAGTGACAGGGCGACGACAAGAAGGGAAGAAGGAAGGAGAAGAAGAAGTATTACAAGAAGAAGGGCGGCGATGCTCATGTTTGCTGGGAGTGGGATTCCGACGAGAGCTTCACCGACTCCTCCTCCGACGAGGACGCCGCAAACATCGCCATCAACAGGGGTGTCCTCTTCCCCAACGTCGGCCACAAGTGCCTCATGGCAAAGGACAGCAAAAAGAAGGTAAAATCTAGAGCCTCCACTAAATATGCAACATCTAGTGATGAGGATAACTCTAGTGATGATGAGGATAACTTACTTGCCCTATTTGCCAACCTAAACATGTAACAAAAAGAAAAATTAAATGAATTAATAGGAGCTATTCATGAGAAGGATGAACTCTTGGATAGCCAAGAGGACTTCCTAATTAAAGAAAATAAGAAGCATGTTAAGGTTAAAAATGCTTATGCTCAGGAAGTAGAAAAGTGTGAAAATTGACTAGTGAGCTAAGCACTTGCCATGATGTTATCTCAAACCTTAGAAATGAAAATGCCAAATTAATTGCTAAGGTTGACAGGTTAGATGTTTGTGATGATTTAATTGTTAGTCTTAGACATGATAATGCTAGTTTGATTACTAAGATTGACAAATTGATTGCATCTCTCTCTAGCCTTAAAATTGAGAATAAAAAATTAATTGCTAAAGCTAAAGATTTAAATGTTTGCAATGATGTTATTTCCAATCTTAGAAATGAAAATGTTTTGTTACATGCTAAGATTGATGAATTAAATGTTTGCAAAACCTCTACATCTACCATTGAGCATGTTACTATTTGTACTAGATGTAGAGATATTAATGTTGATGCTATTCATGATCACCTAGCTTTAATTAAACAACAAAATGATCACATAGCTCAACTTAGTGCTAAGATTAATGAGCATGACTTAGAAAATGAAAAATTTAAATTTGCTAGAAGCATGCTCTATAGTGGGAGACGCCCTAGCATTAAGGATGGCATTGGCTTCCAAAAGGGAGACAATGTCAAGCTTAATGCCCCTAAAAGATTGTCTAACTTTGTTAAGATCAAAGCTCCCATGGTTCAGGATAACGAGGGCTATATTTTATATCCTGCTGGTTATCCCGAACACAAAATTAGGAGAATTCATTCTAGGAAGTCTCACTCTGGTTCTCATCATGCTTTTATGTATAAGAGTGAGGCATCTAGCTCTAGGAAATCCACTCATGTTAAATTGCCTAAAAGGAAATCTCCTATTGCATCAAATGAACCCAATGTTTCATTTAAGACTTTTGATGCATCATATGTTTTAACTAACAAATCAGGCAAAGTAGTTGCCAAATATGTTGGGGGCAAACACAAGGGGTCAAAGACTTGTGTTTGGGTACCCAAGGTGCTTGTTTCTAATGTCAAAGGACCCAAGACCGTTTGGGTACCTAAGAACAAGGACTAAAATTGTTTTGTAGGTTTATGCATCCGGGGGCTCAAGTTGGATCATTGATAGCGGGTGCACAAACCACATGACAGGGGAGAAAAAGATGTTCTCCTCCTATGAGAAAAACCATGATCCCCAAAGAGCTATCACATTCGCGGATGGAAATCAAGGTTTCAGTTTTTCTTGTAGATTCTTTAGACTATAACTTGCTTTCAGTTTCTCAATTATGTAAAATGGGCTACAATTGTCTTTTTACGGATATAGGTGTTACTGTCTTTAGAAGAAGTGATGATTCAGTAGCATTTAAGGGAGTGTTAGAGGGTCAGCTATACTTAGTTGATTTTAATAGTGCTAAACTCGACACTTGCTTAATTGCTAAGACTAACATGGGTTGGCTCTGGCATCGCCAACTAGCCCACGTTGGGATGAAGAATCTTCATAAGCTTCTAAAGGGAGAGCACATTTGGGGACTAACAAATGTTCATTTTGAGAAAGACAGGATTTGTAGCGCATGTCAAGCAGGGAAGCAAGTTGGTGTTCATCATCCACACAAGAACATCATGACGACTGATAGGCCGCTTGAGCTACTCCACATGGACCTATTCGGCCCGATAGCTTACATAAGCATCGGCGGGAGTAAGTACTGTCTAGTTATTATGGATGCTTATTCTCGCTTCACTTGGGCGTTCTTTTTGCAGGAAAAATCACAAACCTAGGAGACATTGAAGGGATTCTTGAGACAGGCTCAAAATGAGTTCGGATTGAGGATCAAAAAGATAAGAAGCGACAACGGGACGGAGTTCAAGAATTCACAAATAGAAGGCTTCCTTGAGGATGAGGGCATCAAGCATGAGTTCTCTTCTCCCTACACACCACAACAAAATGGTGTAGTGGAGAGGAAGAATAGAACTCTACTTGATATGGCGAGGACCATGCTTGATGAGTACAAAACTTCGGACCGGTTTTGGGCGGAAGCAGTCAACACTGCTTGCTACGCCATCAACCGTCTCTACCTTCACCAAATCCTCAAGAAGACATTGTATGAACTCCTCACTGGTAAAAAGCCCAATGTTTCATATTTTAGAGTCTTTGGTAGCAAATGCTTTATTCTTGCTAAAAGAGGTAGAAAATCTAAATTTGCTCCTAAGGCTGTAGAAGGCTTTTTACTTGGTTATGATTCAAACACAAGGGCATATAGAGTCTTTAACAAGTCCACTGGACTAGTTGAAGTTTCTTGTGACATTGTGTTTCATGAGACTAACGGCTCTCAAGTAGAGCAAGTTGATCTTGATGAGCTAGATGATGAAGAGGCTCCATGCGTCGCGCTAAGGAAAATGTCCATTGGGGATGTGTGTCCTAAGGAATTCGAAGAGCCTCCACAAGCACAAGATCAACCATCTTCCTCCATGCAAGCATCTCCACCAACTCAAGATGAGGATCAAGCTCAAGATGATGAAAATGAAGATCAAGAGGAGCCACCTCAAGAGGAGGACAATGATCAAGGGGGAGATGCTAATGATCAAGACAAGGAAGATGATGAGGGACCAAGATCGCCACACCCAAGAGTCCACCAAGTGATACAACGAGATCACCCCGTGAACTCCATCCTCGACGATATTCATAAGGGGGTAACCACTCGATCTCGTGTCGCTCATTTTTGTGAACATTACTCCTTTGTGTCTTCTATTAAGCCATACAGGGTTGAAGACGCATTAAGGGATTTAGATTGGGTGTTGGCGATGCAAGAGGAACTCAACAACTTCACGAGGAATGAGGTATGGCATCTTGTTCCACGTCCTAATCAAATGTTGTAGGAACCAAGTGGGTCGTCCGCAACAAGCAAGATGAGCATGGTGTGGTGACAAGGAACAAAACCCGACTTGTGGCCAAGGGATATTCACAAGTCGAAGGTTTGGATTTCGGTGAAACCTATGCACCCGTAGCTAGGCTTGAGTCAATTCGTATATTACTTGCCTATGCTACTTACCATGGCTTTAAGCTTTACCAAATGGACGCGAAAAGTGCCTTCCTCAATGGACCAATCAAGGAAGAGGTCTATGTTGAGCAACCTCCTGGCTTTGAAGACAGTGAGTACCCTAACCATGTATATAAACTCTCTAAGGCGCTTTATGGGCTCAAGCAAGTCCCAAGAGCATGGTATGAATGCCTAAGAGATTTTCTTATCGCTAATGGCTTCAAAGTCAGAACAGCCGATCCTACTCTCTTTACTAAAACTATTGCAAATGATTTGTTTGTATGCCAAATTTATGTTGTTGATATCATATCTGGGTCTACTAACAAATCTACTTGTGAAGAGTTTAGTAGGATAATGGTTCAAAAGTTCGAGATGTCTATGATGGGGGAGTTGAAGTATTTCTTAGGATTTCAAGTCAAGCAACTCCAAGAGGGCACCTTCATCAGCCAAACGAAGTACATTCAAGACATACTCGCTAAGTTTGGGATGTAGGATGCCAAGCCCATCAAGACACCCATGGGAACTAATGGGCATCTCGACCTCGACACGGGAGGTAAATCCGTAGATCAAAAGGAATACCGGTCGATGATAGGATCTTTACTCTATTTATGTGCATCTCGACTGGATATTATGCTTTCCGTATGCATGTGTGCAAGATTCCAAGCCGATCCTAAGGAAGTTCACCTTAGGGCCATGAAACGAATCTTGAGATATTTAGTTCATACTCCTAAGTTTGGCCTTTGGTACCCCCAAGGGATCCACTTTTGATTTAATAGGATATTCAGATGCTGATTGGGCAGGGTGTAAAATTGATAGAAAGAGCACATCAGGGACTTGTCAGTTTTTGGGAAGATCCCTGGTGTCTTGGGCTTCAAAGAAACAAAATTTTGTAGCTCTTTCTACCGCCGAAGCCGAGTACATTGCCGCAGGCCATTGTTACGCGCAATTTCTTTGGATGAGGCAAACCCTTAGGGACTATGGTTACAAATTAACCAAAGTTCCTCTCTTATGTGATAATGAGAGTGCAATCCTCATGGCGGATAATCCCGTTGAGCACAGCCGCACTAAGCACATAGCCATTCGGTATCACTTTTTGAGGGATCAGCAACAAAGGGGGGATATCGAGATTGCATATGTTAGCACCAAAGAACAATTAGCGGATATCTTTACCAAGCCATTAGATGAGAAAACATTTACCAAACTTAGGCATGAGCTAAACATTCTTGATTCTAGGAACTTTGATTGATTCCTTGCACACATAGCTCATTTATATACCTTTGATCATATCTCTTTCACTCGCTATGACTAATGTGTTTTTAAGTGTATTTCATGCTAAGTCATAAATTGAAACGGAAATGGAGTCTTCAGCGAAGACAAGGCTTCCACTCCACTCCATCGAATTATTCATACTTCGCCGTCACTCCGCACCATTCTTCACTTTGGTATAATCCTTCACTCATATATTGTTTGCCAAAGGGGGAGCAAAAGGAAAGGGCTTATATTTCACTCACAAGTATCCATTTTTGGCGATTCATGCCAAAGGGGGAGAAAGTATTAGCCCAAAGCAAAAGGACAGCACCACCACCAATTTCAAAAATGTAGTCTTTCAATTTGTATTAAAGAAGTTTTTCAATTGGTATCTTATTTTTTATATAATTTCAAATTGGTATGACCCCTTTCAAAATTAGTATCTAAAACCCTCTTGAACACTAAAAGGAGAATTTCATTGAGGGGGAGTTTTGTTTAGTCAAAGGAAAAGCATTTGAAACAGGGGGAGAAAATTGCAAATCTTCAAAATGCTTCTTTCAATCTTATTCGTATACCTTTGACTATTTGCAAAAAGTCTTTGAAAAGAATTTCCAAAAATATTTGCAAAAACAAAACATGTGGTGCAAGCGTGGTCCAAAATGTTAAAATGAAGAAAGCATCCATGCATATCTTATGAAATGTATATTGGTTTAAATCCAAGCAACCTTTGCACTTACCTTATGCAAACTAGTTCAATTCTGCACTTATATATTTGCTTTGGTTTGTGTTGGCATCAATCACCAAAAAGGGGGAGATTGAAAGGGAAATAGGCTCACACCTTTTCCTAAATAATTTTGGTGGTTGAATTGCCCAACACAAATTATTGGACTAACTAGTTTGCTCTAGATTATAAGTTTTAAAGGTGCAAAAGGTACAACACAAACCAATAAAAAGTCCAAGAAAGGGTTCAAATAAAAAGAGCAAAAGACAACCGAAGGCAGCCCTGGTCTGGCGCACCAGACTGTTCGGTGTGCCACCGGACAGTGTCCGGTGCACCAGGAAGATCAACTCTGAACTTGCCACCTTCGGGAATTTGGGAAGCCACTCCGCTATAATTCACCAGACTGTCCGGTGTGCCATGCGGAGCAACGGCTAACAGCGCCAACGGTCGTCTGCAAAAGGTGAACAGTGAGCTACAGTTTGCGGACAGTTCGCGCAGAAGTCAGAGCAGCGCCAGAAGGCGCACCGGACAGTGAACAGGGACTGTCCGGTGCACCACCGGACTGTCCGGTGGCCCAGTTGTCAGAAGCTCCAACGGTCGAACCCCAACAGTTGGGTGACATGGCTGGCGCACCGGACTGTCCGGTGCACCCTTCGATAGCAGCCTTCCCCAACAGCCACTTTGGTGGTTGGGGCTATAAATACCCCCCAACCACCAACACTTCAAGGCATCCAAGTTTTCAGCCAACACACTCAATACAAGAGCTAGTGCATTCAATACAAGACGCAATTAGAGTGAATCAAAATCTCTCCAAGTCCCAATTCCACTCAAAGCAATAATGACTAGAAGATAGAGTTTTGTTGTGTTCTTTTGAGCTCTTGCGCTTGGATCACTTTTTTTCTTCCTCCATTCTTGTTCTCAACTCACTTGTAATCAAAGCAAGAGACACCAAGTTGTGGTGGTCCTTGTAGTGGACTAAGTGTCCCATTTGATTGAAGAGAAAATCTCACTCGGTCTAGGTGACTGTTTGAGAGAGGGAAAGGGTTGAAAGAGACCCGGTCTTTGTGACCACCTCAACGGGGAGTAGGTTTGCAAGAACCAAACCTCGGTAAAACAAATCACTGTGTCATTCGCTCTTACTCGCTTGTGATTTGTTCTCGCCCTCTCTTTCGGACTCGATTATATTTCTAACGCTAACCCCAGCTTGTAGTTGTGCTTAAACTTTATAAATTTCAGATTTACCTATTCACCCCCCTCTAGGCGACTTTCACGGTGCGCCCATCGACAGCAGCCTTCCCCAACGGTTTGTTGGTGGTTGAGGGCTATAAATACCCCCAACCACCACAACTCCAAGTATCCAAGTCTTCTAAAGTTTTCATTCAATACAAGAGCTAGTGCATTCACTTCTAGACACAAATAAAAAGGTCAAAGCCTCTTCAAGTCCCCAAAATCATTCCGACCACCTAGTGACTTGAGAGAGTGTTTGTTCGTGTTCTTTGTGCTCTTGTTGCTTGGATCGCTTTCTTCCTTCCTCATTCTTGTTCCCAAGAGACTTGTAATGAAAGCAAGAGACACCAAGTGTGTGGTGGTCCTTGCGGGATCTAAGTGACCTGTTTGATTAAGGAGAAAGCTCACTTGGTCTAAGTGACCGTTTGAAAGAGGGAAAGGGTTGAAAGAGACCCGGTCTTTGTGACCACCTCAACGGGGATTAGGTTCTTTAGAACCGAACCTCGGTAAAACAAATCACCGTGTTCCATTCGCTTGTTTTCCATTTGTTTTGTTTTCCCCTCTCTCCGGGACTTTATTTAAGTGCTAACGCAAACCTCAGCTTGTAGTGTGTGCTTAAGTTTATAAATTTCAAATTCCGCCTATTCACCTCCCCTCTAGGCGACTTTCAACTGGTATCAAAGCTTGGTGCTTCATTAGAGTCTAACAACTCGAAGTGATGTCGGGAGAACATGTCAAGAGGGAGATCGTGACCGGCGACAAGCCTGCAAGCTCGGGAAGAACTCTTTCGAGAGAGTCCGGCCACAAGCACAAGGAGGAATCCTCTTCCTCCAACAAGACACATCGGAAGGGTGACAAGAAGAAGAAAATGAAGAAGGTGGTCTACTATGAGACCGACTCTTCGTCGCCCTCCACTTTGTCAAGCTCCGACTTGTCCGTCGCTTCTAAGCGCCATGAGCGCAAGAAGTATAGTAAGAAGCCCCTACGCTATCCCCGTATTTCTAAGCGCGCTCCATTACTTTTTGTGCCCTTAGGCAACCCACCATATTTTGATGGTGAAGATTATTGTATGTGGAGTGATAAAATGAGGCATCACCTAACCTCACTCCACGCAAGCATTTGGGATATTGTTGAGTTTGGAGCGCAGGTACCTACGGTGGGGGACGAGGGCTACGACTCGGACGAGGTTGCCCAAATTAGGCACTTCAACTCCCAAGCCACAACTATACTCCTCACCTCCTTGTGTCGAGAGGAGTATAATAAGGTACAAGGGTTGAAGAGTGCCAAACAAATTTGGGACGTCCTCAAAACGGCGCACAAAGGGGACGAGGTGACCAATATCACCAAGCGCGAAACGATCGAGGGAGAACTCAGTCGATTCGTCCTCAACAAGGGAGAAGAGCCACAAGCAATGTACAACCGGCTCAAGACCTTGGTGAATCAAGTGCGCAACCTCGGGAGCACAAAATTGGATGACCATGAAATGGTCAAGGTTATTCTAAGATCTCTTGTTTTTCGTAATCCTACTCAAGTGCAACTAATCCGTGGAGATCCTAGATACAAGCTAATGTCTCCCGAGGAGGTGATTGGCAAGTTTGTGAGCTTTGAACTTATGATCAAAGACTCCAAACATATTGTCAACTTGGAGCAAGGTGCCACCTCAACACTCAAGGTGCAACCCGTCGCATTCAAAGCGACGAAAGAGAAGAAAGAGGAGTCTACATCAAGTAGGCTTCCCATCGACGCCTCCAAACTCAACAATGAGGAGATGGCGCTCATCATCAAGAGCTTCCGTCAAATCCTCAAGCACTGGAGGGGGAAGGAGTACAAACCCCGCTCCAAAAGGGTGTGCTACAAATGTGGTAAGCCCAGTCATTTTATTGCTAAATGTCCAATTTCAAGTGATAGTGACAGGGGCAACAACAAGAAGGGGAAGAAGAAGGAGAAGAATAGGTACTACAAAAAGAAGGGCGACGATGCCCACGTGTGTCGGGAATGGGACTCCGACGAGAGCTCCACCGACTCCTCCTCCGACGAGGACGCCACCAACATCGCCATCAACAAAGGCCTTCTCTTCCCTAACGTCGGCCACAAGTGTTTCATGGCGAAGGACGACAAAAATAAGAAGGTACAATTTAGAACCACCCCCAAATATACAACATCTAGTGATGAGGGTAGTTCTAGTGAAGACGAAGATGATTTACTTACTCTTTTTGCTAACCTCAACATGGAACAAAAAGAAAAATTGAATGAATTGATAGGAGTCATTCATGAGAAGGATGAACTCTTGGACAACCAAGAGGAATTCCTTATTAAAGAAAATAAAAAACATGTTAAAGTAAAAATGCTTATGATCACGAAGTAGAAAAATGTGAAAACTTAACCAAGGAGCTTAGCATTTGTCATGATTCTATTTCTAGCCTTAGGAATAAAAATGCTAGCTTAACTTCTACGGTTAAAGAATTAAATGTTTGTCATGATTCAATTTCCAGTCTTAGAAATGAGAATGCTAGTTTGGTTTCTAAGATTAAAGAATTGAATGTTTGCAATGATTCTATTTCCTGTCTTAGAAATGAAAATTCCATGTTAAAATCTAAAATAGATGAATTAAATATTTGCAAACCCTCTACATCTACTGTCGAGCATGTTTCTATTTGTACTAGATGTAGAGATGTTAATGTTGATGCTATAAATGATCACCTTGCTTTAATTAAACAACAAAATGATCATATAGCTCAATTAACTGCAAAAATTAATGAGCATGAAATTGAAAATGAAAAATTTAAATTTGCTAGAAGCATGCTCTATAGTGGGAGACGCCCTGGCATTAAGGATGGCATTGGTTTCTAACAGGGAAGCAATGTCAAGCTTAATGCCCCTAAGAAATTGTCTAACTTTGTTAAGGGCAAAGCTCCCATGGTTCAGGATAATTGAGGGTTATATTTTATATCCTATTAATTATCCTGAGCACAAAATTAGGAGAATTCATGCTAGAAAACCTCATAATGTTTCTCACCATGCATTTATGTATAAAAATGAAGCTTCTAGCTCTAGCCATTCTACACATGTTAAAATGCCTAAAAAGAAAACTCCTGCTGCATCAAATGATCATAACATTTCATTCAAAACTTTTGATGCTTCTTATGTGCTCACTAACAAATCAGGCAAAGTAGTTGCCAAATATGTTGGGGGCAAACACAAGAGTTCAAAGACTTGTGTTTGGATACCCAAGGTGCTTGTTTCTAACATGAAAGAACCCAAGACTATTTGGGTACCTAAGAACAAGGCCTACATTGTTTTGCAGGTTTATGCATCCGGGGGTTCAAGTTGGATAATTGATAGCGGATGCACAAACCACATGACAGGGGAGAAGAGAATGTTCTCCTCCTATGAGAAAAACGAAGATCCCCAACGAGCTATCACATTTGGGGATGGAAATCAAGGTTTGGTCAAAGGACTTGGTAAAATTTTCTATATCACCTGACCATTCTATCTCCAATGTTTTTCTTGTAGATTCTTTATATTACAATTTGCTTTATGTTTCTCAATTATGCAAAATGGGCTACAACTGTCTTTTTGCAGATGTAGGTGTTACTATCTTTAGAAGAAGTGACGATTCAATAACATTTAAGGGAGTGTTAGAGGGTCGGCTATATTTCGTTGATTTTAATGAAAACACAGCTGAACTCAACACTTGTTTAATTGCTAAGACTAATATGGGTTGGCTCTGGCATCGCTGACTAGCCCATGTTGGAATGAAGAATCTTCACAAGCTTCTAAAGGGAGAACACATTTTGGGACTAACAAATGTTCATTTTGAGAAAGACAGGGTTTGTAGCGCATGTCAAGCAGGAAAGCAAGTTGGCACTCATCATCCACACAAGAACATCATGACGACCGATAGGCCGCTTGAGCTACTCCACATGGATTTATTCGGCTCGATCGCTTACATAAGCATCGGTGGGAGTAAGTATTGTCTTGTAATTGTGGATGACTATTCTCGCTTCACTTGGGTGTTCTTTTTGCAGGAAAAATCGCAAACCCAAGAGACCTTAAAGGGATTCTTGAGACAGGCTCAAAATGAGTTCGGATTAAGGATCAAGAAAATAAGAAGCGATAATGGGACGGAGTTCAAGAATTCACAAATTAAAGGATTTCTTGAGGATGAGGGCATCAAGCATGAGTTCTCTTCTCCCTACACACCTCAACAAAATGGTGTAGTGGAGAGGAAGAATAGAACTCTACTGGACATGGCAAGAACCATGCTTGATGAGTACAAGACACTGGACCGGTTTTGGGCGGAAGCAATCAACACTGCTTGTTACTCCTTCAACCGGCTTTACCTTCACCGAATCCTCAAGAAGACATCATATGAACTCCTCACCGGTAAAAAGCCCAATGTTTCATATTTTAGAGTCTTTGGAAGCAAATGTTTTATTCTTATTAAAAGAGGTAGAAAGTCTAAATTTGCTCCTAAGGCTGTAGAAGACTTTTTACTAGGATATGACTCAAACACAAGGGCATATAGAGTCTTCAACAAATCCACTGGATTAGTTGAAGTTTCTTGTGACATTGTGTTTGATGAGACTATGGCTCCCAAGTGAAGCAAGTTGATCTTGATGAATTAGATGATGAAGAGGCTCCATGCGTTGCGCTAAGGAACATGTCCATTGGGGATGTGTGTCCTAAGGAATCTAAAGAGCCCACACAAGTACAAGATCAACCATCATCTTCCAACCAAGCATCTCCACCAACTCAAGATGAGGATCAGGCTCAAGATGATGAAAATGAAGATCAAGAGGATGAGCCACCTCAGGAGGAGGACAATGATCAAGGGGGAGATGATAATGATAAAGACAAGGAAGATGAGCAGGAAATTCAGGGTCAAAGACCGCCACACCCAAGAGTCTACCAAGCAATTCAACGAGATCACCCCGTCAACTCCATCCTCGGTGACATTCATAAGGGGGTAACTACTAGATCTCGAGTTGCACATTTTTGTGAGCATTACTCTTTTGTGTCCTCTATTGAGCCATACAGGGTGGAGGATGCACTAAGAGATTCAGATTGGGTGCTGGTTATGCAAGAGGAGCTCAACAACTTCACGAGGAATGAGGTATGGCATTTAGTTCCATGTCCTAACCAAAATGTTTTAGGCACCAAGTGGGTATTCCGCAACAAGCAAGATGAACATGGTGTGGTGATAAGGAACAAAGTCTAACTTGTGGCCAAAGGTTATTCACTAGTCGAAGGTTTGAATTTTGGCGAAACTTATGCACCCGTAGCTAGACTTGAATCAATTTGTATATTACTTGCCTATGCTACTTACCAGGGCTTTAAGCTTTATCAATCGGACGTGAAAAGAGCCTTCCTCAATGGACCAATCAAGGAAGAGGTCTATGTTGAGCAACCTCCCGACTTTGAAGATAGTGAGTACCCTAACCATGTGTATAAACTCTCAAAGGCGCTTTATGGGCTCAAGCAAGCCCCAAGAGCATGGTATGAATGCATGTGATATTTCCTTATCACTAATGGCTTCAAAGTTGGAAAAGCCGATCCTACACTCTTTACTAAAACTATTGCAAAAGATTTGTTTGTATGCCAAATTTATGTTGATGATATCATATTCGGGTCTACTAACAAATCTACTTGTGAAGAGTTTAGTAGGATCATGATACAAAAATTCGAGATGTCTATGATTGGAGAGTTGAAGTATTTCCTAGGATTTGAAGTCAAGCAACTCCAAGACATCACCTTCATCAGCAAAACAAAGTACATTCAAGACATACTTAACAAGTTTGGAATGAAGAATGCCAAGCCCATCAAGACACCCATCAGAACAAATGAGCATCTCGACCTCGACACGGGAGGTAAGTCCATAGATCAAAAGGTATACCGGTCGATAATAGGATCTTTACTCTATTTATGTGCATCTCGACCGGATATTATGCTTTCCGTATGCATGTGTGCAAGGTTCCAAGCCGATCTTAAGGAAGTTCACCTTAGGGCCGTGAAAAGAATCATGAAATATTTAGTTTATACTCCTAAGTTTGGACTTTGGTACCCCAAGGGATCTACTTTTGATTTAATAGGATATTCCGATGCCGATTGGGCAGGGTGTAAAATTTATAGGAAGAGCACATCAGGAACTTGTCAGTTTCTGGGGAGATCTCTCATGTCTTGGGCTTCAAAGAAACCAAACTCAGTTGCTCTTTCCACCGCCGAAGCCGAGTACATTGCCGCAGGCCATTGCTGTGCGCAATTACTTTGGATGAGGCAAACCCTTAGGGACTATGGCTACAAATTGAGCAAAGTCCCTCTCCTATGTGACACTGAGAGTGCAATCTGCATGGTGGATAATCCCGTTGAGCACAGCCGCACTAAGCACATAGACATTCGGTTTCACTTTTTGAGAGATCACCAACAAAGGGGATATCGAAATTGCTTATGTTAGCACCAAAGAACAATTAGCCGATATCTTTACTAAGCCTTTAGATGAGAAAACCTTTAGCAAACTTAGGAATGAGCTAAATATTCTTGATTCTCGGAATTTTGATTGAAACATTGCCCACATAGCTATTTTATCAACCTTTGATCATGTCTCTTTCATTTGGCACATATACATATTACTTATTCTTCTTGTGTCTAAACTAAGACCAATATGGTTCAATGAGCATCTCTTGTATTAAGTCTTAGATTGAAAGGGAAATGGAGTATTCGGCAAAGGCATCGCTTCCACTCAACTCCATCGGTATTATCTATCCTTTGCCGGTAGTCCGTCATCTCTCCGATTGGTATACTCTTTCACTCACATTTCTTTTATCAATGGGGGAGAAAATATATAAAGGTCTCTCAAAGTCTTCGATTTTTGCGATTAATACCAAAGGGGGAGAAAGTATTAAGCCTAAAGCAAAAGGATCGCACCACCACCTAATTTTAATTGTGTTTCAAAAAATTTTAAATTGGTATATTTAAAATTGGTATTGTTTTAAAACCTCAATTGGAATCTTGTTATGACAATCTTTTCAATTGGTACATGTAGAGATAAAATTTTCAAAAATTGGTATATATTAAAACCCTCTTGAACACTAAGAGGAGAATTTCATTCAGGGGGAGTTTTATTTAGTCAAAGGAAAAGCATTTGAAACAGAGGGAGAAATTTCAAATCTTGAAAATGCTTCTTGCAATCTTATTAATATACCTTTGACGATTTGCAAAAGACTTTGAAAAGATTTTCTAAAAAGATTTGCAAAAACTAAACAAGTGGTGCAAACGTGGTCCAAAATGTTAAATAAAAGAAAGCAATCCATTCACATCTAGTAAGATTATAAATTGGTTTAATTCCAAGTAACCTATGCACTAACTTTATGCAAACTAGTTCATTTCTGCACTTTATATATTTGCTTTGGTTTATGTTGGCATCAATCACCAAAAAGGGGGAGATTGAAAGGGAAATAGGGTTAACCTTTTCCGACAATTAATTTTGGTGGTTGAATGCCCAACACAAATATATGGACTAACTAGTTTGCTCTAGAATATATGTTCTACAGGACAGGTGCATAAAGGTTCAACACAAACCAATAAATATACAAGTTATGGATCCAAATACAAAGGAGCAAAGAAACCAAGTGTGATGTGGTCTGGCGCACCGGACTGTCCGATGTGCCACCGGACAGTGTCTGGTGCACCAGGTCCGTACAGGACTGAACTAGCCACTCTCGGGTTTCTCGGGGCGCACTTCAGTATAATTCACCGGACTGTCCGGTGTGCCAACGGACTATCCGGTGCACTAGCGGAGCAACGACTATCCAGCGCAACGGTTGACTGCAACGGCACCCTGACAGCGCTATAGTGCACGGCAGAAGTCAGAGCAGAAGTCAGAGGCGCACCAGACAGTGAACAGGACCTGTCCGGTGTGGCACCGGATTGTCCGGTGCCGCAAGAGGACAAAGCCTCCAACAATCAGCTGCTCCCAAACCCTAACGGTTGGGTGACGTGGCGGCGCACCGGACTGTCCGGTGCGTCCATCAACAGCAGCCTTCCCCAACGTCTTGTTGGTGGTTGAGGGCTATAAATACCCTCCAACCACCACAACTCCAAGTATCCAAGTCTTCTGAAGTTTTCATTCAATACAAGAGCTAGTGCATTCACTCCTAGACACAAATCAAAAGATCAAAGCCTCTTCAAGTCCCCAAAATCATTCCAATCACCTAGTGACTTGAGAGAGTGTTTGTTCATGTTCTTTGTGCTCTTGTTGCTTGGATCGCTTTCTTCCTTCCTCATTCTTGTTCCCAAGAGACTTGTAATCAAAGCAAGAGACACCAAGTGTGTGGTGGTCCTTGCGGGGTCTAAGTGACCCTTTTGATTAAGGAGAAAGCTCACTCGGTCTAAGTGACCATTTGAGAGAGGGAAAGGGTTGAAAGAGACCCGGTCTTTGTGACCACCTCAACGGGGATTAGGTTCTTTGGAACTAAACCTTGGTAAAACAAATCACCGTGTTCATTCGCTTGTTTTCCATTTGTTTTGTTTTTTCCTCTCTCCTGGACTTTATTTAAGTGCTAACGCTAACCTCGGCTTGTAGTGTGTGCTTAAGTTTATAAATTTCAGATTCACCTATTCACCCCCCTCTAGGCGACTTTCAGTTCACCTGAGACAGTATGCGGCGAGGTGTCGTCTAACGTCCATCAGAGATCTTTCGACGCCGTAACCGAGGCCCGGACGTAATTCCGTGATGACTCGTCTTATCCTGCTGACGTGGACTCGTATCAATGGGTTGACCTTCTCTTACGCCAGTCTCTGATGAGGTTTCTTGGGAGAGACTTGGTCGCACGCTAGGTTGCCCGCTCTTCCTCGCAAGATTGCTCGCCAGGGTCTTGGTCGCCCGCTCTGCCTCACGAGGTTGCTTGATAGGGATTTGGTCGTCCGCTCCGCCTCGCGAGGTTGCTCGACAGGGACTTCTTGGGCTTCGTTTGGGCACCTCATTCCTGGGTGGCCAACAGCAGCCCTGAGCATTTACACAACTCCTTAGAGTTGTGTAGAGGCTTTTATCTGAAGGGCGGATTTCTTTGGTGCGAGCAAGCGCATCTGCTAGATGCAACCCCTGAGGAATTTTTGAGAATTGCTTAGGGGTTTACCGGGTTAAGTCTGCATTTTAGGAGTTGACCGTTCCTATGGTGGTCTCCATGTACTGAGCGAGGTGATATTATCCAGGAGAGTTACACTATGTGCGACTTCATGGCGTGTTGGACTTAATAAGTTTCTTTTACGATCCATCTGCTAGAAGGTAATGACCTATGTCACTTGACGACACATAACGATAGTGAACCTTGAGTTAGATAAGAAAGGTGTGTAAGTTGTTTTGCAAAAGCAATAATGATGGAAACCAGAAAAATAGATGTTTTATAGAAGTAGAGATAGAGATAACCAAAAAGAATACTATCGAGGTTGAAATAGGGCCGACGACAGTGTAATGCTCTCGACTGGAAAATAGAAGTAGTGATAATTATGTTATGGTTCATCGGTAAGTGTAGAAGTGGCTGGATTTTTGAAAATGTCCCTCCCACAACCCACAGTTTCCAAGTTATGTTCAAAAGGGAAATGCTTCTACTTTGTTTTAGAATGAAGAAATCAGTGAGAGAGATCAAAGATTGGGTTCATACATTGTAATATACCAATATACACTTATTTATTTAATTAAAATATTACAGGCTCTCCCACTAATTCTCTACTACACCATATGTTGATACTAAGGGCATCCACCGACGTCACCACGCCTCCGCCCTCACCCTCCCCTGCCAATCTCGCAGCGGCGCGCCATCCCAGCTCGGTAATCTCGCATCGGCGCCCGCCCCATCCCCGCAGAGGTCGCGTCCATCGGCCTCTTCCCCACCGCTGTCACACCCGGTTTTGAAGGTAAACCGAATGTGAACCATGTACGTGCCAGGATCAGTAATTCACGTACACAGCGATTACATAAATGACTCATCATAGCACAATGCTTCGAATTACAATAAAGAGTATGCAATAATATTACAGACTAGAGCCATTTACATAATATAAATCAAAGTACTCAGAATCGAAACGTAGCCAACGTAAACAACCCACCACAGGCAGCTGACTGGGGGAGGTCGCTAGCCTAATCCCCGAACTCGTCGAAGTCTTGGAACTCCTGGAGATCCGCCTCGACACCTCCTTCTTTACCTGAGCATAGATTGCACCAAAGACAACCTGGTGTTTTGTGAAAGCAAGGGTGAGTACACATCAACGTACTCAGCAATTGTCCCGTTTGGCTGAGGTGGACTAGCTTTATGTGGGGTTAAGGTCAAGCAGTTGCTTTTAGTTGGTCACGTAATTATTACTAGTAGAGAACCAGGTTTTAATATTAACCCAAGTTTCTAACCCAAAAGTACTCCTTCCAAACGGAAAGAATACCTGAAATCATAATCATAATCATAATAGAAACCAACATTATCCTCATCATCATATGTAAACAAAACATTTCTGATCAATGTGTCTCTAATCAAAATGGAGCTCCCTTGGCCGCTCATAACCGCGAGCACGACTGATATATCAGTTTCATAACACTCTGCAGAGGTTGCGCACTTTACCCACGAGCTGTGATTCCCTCTCTAGCTCGGGCTTGCAAGACCCTTGTTCACTCCCGAGGTGAATGGCCAGGGATTCACTACGAAGCCTTTACAAAGATTCCCTGATGTTGTAGCCGCCCGTTATGTTTCCTAAATGTACCGCATTCCTCCCCAAGGGGCAATCCACCCTAGGCAGAGCGAGCCGCATACACTGAGCCCCATTGACGGCACAACGGCGAAGCGAACTACACCGCAATTCCTCTAATTATTCAGCTAAGGGCGTCCCATACCACCCTCATGGTTGCACTATTTTCCCGGGCGGTCATCCAACGAACCAGTCCTTACGGAGAGGCATTCGAGAAACAGCTCGAGTCCCCTTAAATGCCACAAGTATATCATCATAATCAAAAGGGAAAACATCGTATCATAGATAATCTCATCATGTTCATTGATTAATGTGAAGCACAAGCATAAAGCTAAACCAAAATAACCCAACCCAAATAGGTAAGCAAGGACATGATAAACAAAAGCTAGTCAATCCTTAGGTATAAATTGTGTAAATACGGGAAGTGGATTATAAAATGAGTAGCACATAGATGGGTCAAGGGACACTTGCCTTCACCAAACAGATGCTCAGGGTCTTCAACTTTGCAGAACTCGAAGAACCGGACCACTTGGTCATTGAAGCTTGGTCGTCGATTCCTCGAAGCTCAGAAACGAATCGCGATCTAATCGCAACGCGAAGCGAAGACGAATAGGCACAAGCAAACAAACATAAATATATGCATAAGAACATTACACCATTCAAGTAAAAACATAATAAAGCATGCAAAACGAAATAGAGTGCGCTACTATGGTCACGCGAGGAAAAGAAACGCGATAGACAATGCTATGGTCGAGGGGTTAACACGTTTACGTTAAACAAGTACTAATTAGAACATTCAATTCAACATAATTATATTAATTGATATTAATCAAATATAAATTAATACTACTACTTAGTTTTGACTAATTTTAATAGTTGACAGTTAAGCAAGTAACTTAATGAATATGAGCGATTCTAAGCGAGACGAATTAACGACGCACGATGTGTGCAACGTGCGGACACAAACGACTTAGCGCACGGACAACGCGCGATACGTGCGAACGGCACGTGGCAAGGCGCGTGACACACGCGAACGGCACGCGACAACGCGTGCGAACAACACGCGCAACACTCGCGAACGACACACGACGACGTGCGCGAAACAGCACCGCGACACGCGCACGATACACGCGGACCGACATGCGAAACTAATAAATAAATAACAACATGATTACACTAAATGATTATTAATAAGTAACATTTCAGTTAAGGTTAATCATATTGGTGACTAATTATAAATGTGCAAATCGAATTCCGAAATTAGATTTTAAAATTGAATTGTCGCTCTAGTAGTCATTGGTTAAACAAACGTTTAAATAAATTAAATAAAATGTGCAACAGTGGGGATAAATATTTCTAAATTAAGATAATTTTAATACGAATCTAACGCAACTTGAATGGATCGAATCGAGTTTAAAACGCAAAAGTTATGAATGTTTTAAACCATACTGTAATTCGTGCGTATTAATTTACAAAATTGTCATCATCTTCTTCCTCTCTTCTCTTCCTCACGTTCTTCTCTCTATGGCCATGGGGAAGGAGCAGGGGCTGTGCGGGGGGAGAGCTCGGCCGCCGCGCGCGCACAGGGGTGGGGGGGTCGCACCGTCGGGGGGCGGTGGGGAGAGAGAGGGGCTGCGCAGGTGAAAGTCGCCTAGAGGGGGGTGAATAGGGCGAAACTGAAATTTACAAAGTTAATCACAACTACAAGCCGGGTTAGCGTTAGAAATATAATTGAGTCCGCGAGAGAGGGTGCAAAACAAATCACAAGCAAATAAAGAGTGTGACCCGTTGAGGTGGTCACAAAGACCGGGTCTCTTTCAACCCTTTCCCTCTCTCAAACGGTCCCTCGGACCGAGTGAGCTTCTTCTTCTCAATCAAACGGGAACAAACTTCCCCGCAAGGACCACCACACAATTGGTGTCTCTTGCCTTGGTTACAATTGAGTTGATCGCAAGAAAGATTGAAAGAAAGCACGATTGCAAAAGCCAAGCGACAAGAGCGACAAATAACACACGAATCACTTTCTCTCTCAAGTTACTAATCACTAATGATCTCTTTTCTCAATTGTGAAACTTGGAGAGATGGAGGCTTTGAATGTGTCTTGGAATGGATTGCTAGCTCTTGTATTGAATGTTGAAGGTTGGAATGCTTGGGTGAAGTGAATGGAGGTGGTTGGGGTTGTATTTATAGCCACCAACCACTTCCTAGCCGTTGCACCATTCTGTCGACCGCGGACGGTCCGCCCTCCTGGTCCGGACGGTCCGCGCCTGTAGATCAACGGCTGAAAACGCAACGGTCAGCAGTAACGGCTATATCAACAGCTATATTGCATTTAATGCGTCGTCAGATGTCAGATAAAGCCAGTTGCGGATGGTCCGGTCGTGCACCCCGGACGGTCCGCGAGGACGCTATAATTCATTTTTCCGAACCCGTCACCTTCGGGTTTTTCGGTTCCTTACCTACCGGACGGTCCGCGCCTGAGGCCGGACGGTCCGCGCGAGGTCTTAGACAGTCCTTGCTTTTCCTCCGGACGATCCATAGTGCAGACTTGGATTTTTGCATTGGTTCTGTCCGAGGGTCATCCTGGTGTTGCGGACGGTCCGCCGCAAGGGCTCGGACGGTCCGCGCTTGGCCTGTTTTTTCCAAAAAGCTTCTTCTGTCCGGAATAATCTACAGTATTCCGGACAGTCGATTTAGTATAGTTGTAGATGAACCTTTGGCACCTGTAGAATATATAATCTAGAGCAAACTAGTTAGTCCAATTATTTGTGTTGGGCAATTCAACCACCAAAATCAATTAGGAAATAGGTATAAGCCTAATTCCCTTTCAGCAGGGAGGAGAGAAGAAATGAAAAACTAGGTTGAAATCCATGGAGGAGGCTCACCGAGGAAGAAGACCTTCACCGGAGCCGATAGGAAATCTGTCGATTGCCGAAGATTCAGGGGTCCAATCGACAAACCGAATGCGCCCCGACGAAGCCCTCGACAAGACGAACGCAGGGGTACCCTCGGATTCCGTAGACGATGCACGGATTGGGAGTAATTGCTTGCCGGAGTTGTCGCTCGAGTTGGAACCGCTCCGAACTTCGGCGAGCAATACCGGGAGCTAGGGATCGAATTTGGAGAAACTGTTTCGTGTTCTGGAATGGGCTCGACGAGATGAAGCCAGACATGTATATATATCTAGGGTTCGGTCGAGATGAAAATTTGGTTAAAATTCGGATTTTACCATTTTTAAAATTCGGAAAGCCTAGAGATCCATATTTTGTGCTCAAAATATTATATATGGTTTCAACAATTCTAGAAAAAATCCTATAAATGTTTTGGCACCTAATGAACTCAAAAAACATAATTAGAATTTCTAAAAACATTTTTAAGTTCCTCAAATAAATAGATTTTGGTTTCTAGAAAATAGAAAAATATTCCGAAAAATATGGAAATTTACCGAGCGCTTCTATAAGATATGTTAACATGTTTCAAACACATTTTACACTTAGAAACACCATGAAACAGCATGAATGCAATAACCAAAGTGCCTCTAGGGCTCATTCCACTAGGTTTACGCTAATATAAAACAAATTAATTCTCCATTTTTAGGAAAAAGATAAAGGAAATCGAAGAAATGAGAGAGTAACACCTGAATTTGGTGGATATTAGAAAATAAATTTTATACCCCAAATTCAGGGTGTTACAACCGCGGCCCCCTTCCCCACCCACCAGAGACCGTGCCCTCCCCCCTTCCCCACCGCGGCATGGCATCGGCTTACCCACCGGAGACCACGCCATTCACCGGAGACCGCTTCCTCCAACCCCATCTCGACCCTCTACCCTCCTCGGGTTCCTCGAGCACAGGAACAGGGGAGGGTTCCACCAGGTCGAGGCGCCATATCGGTCCGCTCCCGCTGCACGCGTCGTCACGTGGGTCGTTGACTTCAGCTTCTCCTTCCTCCCCAGCCACCACCGCGTTCGTGGACCTCGCACCATGCGATCCCTTGCACCGTCGGTACGTCCAGGTCCCCACCATCCCCATCGACCTCTTGTCCTCCTCCATCTTGTCGTACCAAGACGGCGTAGATCTGGAGCATTTCCTCGCGCCGGATCTCAGAGAGGCGAAGGACGAGTCGGCATTTCAGATGATCTGTAGCATGCGATCGTGGTACAACGTCATGGTCTTCGTCTTCTCCTCGGCCACCTAGAACTGGTCTCGTGTCGCCTCCGTTAGCTCTCGCTCCACCTAGAGATCAAAGATCCCAAGGCGCTGGTGTGCTACTACGCCTGCGGCTGCTTCTGCTAGGTGAACAATTGGGACCGCCACATGCCCGTGCTTGACCCGTGTAGCATGGAGCTATCGCTGGTGGAGCTCGTGCTTATCCAGACCACTCGACGCTGAGAGCTGACCGTTGTCGATGCAGGGGAGCACTGGCTTTGCGTGGTAGCTCTCGGTATTGTTATCTTTAATGCATGGGAGCACATAGTTAGATATATTCCATTGTTGCCTTTAAAGTGAGAGCATCTCTGATATCTTTTACCCATCCCCTATATGATTTGCAAATTATTGTCTGTAAGTGCCACAATTTTAGCACTAATATTTAACTATTCATGATTCGTGATATACCTCCACTTGGTTTTGTAAGTATTGCACATAGTTGATAAACTCATCTAAAGTCCAGGGCTTTCCAGTAACCTGTCTAAATAGGCATATTTGTTCCTTCTCAGAGTTACTACTTAAATGACCTACAACATGATGGATGCTGATGTTGGTTAAAACAGGTATTAACATGATGGCCTAATAGAGTGACTTGATGCTGGTTAAAACATGATGGATGCTGGTGTGTTTGAATGCTATAGTTCACCCTATTTTACCATGAGTCATCATTACTGTTTCCAGCTGAATTATTTTTATCCATCCATTGATTTATGTTGCATTTGGTTGGTTCTTGCAGGCTAAATATGAATTGTCTATCAAGAAGGGTTAACATAACATAGAAATGTAATTACCTAGATCTTCAAGACACGTCGCTAGGTCCAGTAAGTCCTCCAATGTCCCTCCCGAGCTAGGATGCACGGATCATTGTCATGTGCCCATGTTGTTAAGTAATAATATCTTTACTATAATTAGCTCGCAGAGACAAGTTACTAGATTGGGTGGCTATGATCAGTACCTGTTGTTGGGACCATGCTTCGTCGCCGAAGGTCCTGCAGGAAGAAATAGCTTCGGCTGAAGATGTCTGCACGTGATGACCGAAGGTTGCTGTTCATGAAGCTTCGGAATGGCAAACCGACTTAAAAGTAAAATGACCTTTTAGTCCACAAGTGTTTGAGTCATTGTTGTAATCTTTTATGAGGGGCACGATTGTAATTCCTCACAGGCTGTGTCGTGTGCCTATAAATAGTGAACAGTATTCCTTTACTGTTCACGCATTCCTATAATTGCAATCGCATCACTCGGGAATTATTCCTTGCCAAGACAGAGGTATAAATGTATCTAATATTATATTCATATACATCAAGTTTATATAATATAAAAATGATGTTGTTTACCTATAGTTTACTTATCTTTAATGCTTTGTTTCTCACATTATTTTATACACTCTCTGAGAATTTAATTATAAAAGCTCAACCTTCGTAATTGTGTCGTTTTAACCTTCGTCTGAAGTTCATTATATCCTCGAGGAAATAATGCTTCAGCGGACGAAGGACATTAACATTTAACATTTTGTGTTGCCTTGTTCTTAATTCATAGCATTTGAGAACAAGTCCCCAACATTGGCGCCCACCTCCGGTGAACTCACTTCCACTTCTCTGAGCTGATGGCTTCGTTCAATATTCAAGCTGGAGCTGCTTCGGTTCCGAAGCTGGTACTCCCGATAACGGGTGGGTCATGTTCAGAACCAGCCAACAAGAAACAGAAGAAGGAAGCACAGAGAAGGGTACAACATGTCGGGGTGCAAGGACCCTTCGTCAAGTCAAGATGGTCTCACATTCCTATTACCTTCTCCCAAGAGGACCTTCAACTCAAGGATTACCCACACAATGATGCTATGGTTATCTCTTGTGTTATCAAAGGATTTCTGGTCCACAATGTTTTGGTTGATACAGGCAGTGCAGCTGATATCATATTTGCTAAGGCCTTCAGACAGATGCAAGAGCCCGAAGATAAAATTCTTGATGCCACACATCCCCTCTGCGGCTTCGGAGGAAGGCAGATTGTAGCACTCGGTAAAATCTCAATGTCAGTGGCCTTCGGATTCATCAACAACACAAGGACTAAACAAGTTATGTTTGATATCGTTGACATGGAATACCCTTACAGTGCAATCATTGGTCATGGTACTCTTAATGCCTTCGAAGCAATTCTGCATCCAGCTTATCTTTGCATGAAGATACCTTCGGACCAAGGGCCCATTGCTATTCATGGAAGTCAAGAAGCTGCCAGAAGGGCCAAAGGAAATTGGACAGACTCAAAAGCAATCCATAATATAGATGGAACTGAAGCTTGTGAGCAATACAAGTTCAGAAGGGAAAAAGCTGCTTCGGCTGATCAACCGAAACCCATGCTCTTATGTGAGGATATAGCAGAGCAGAAGGTGCTATTGGGATCTCAATTGTCCGAAGAGCAGGAGAAAACCTTGATAAGGTTTTTGTTCAACAATAAAGATGTCTTTGCTTGGTCAGCTAATGATCTTTGCGGAGTTAACAGGGATGTTATTGAGCACTCGCTCAATGTTGACCCATCCTTCAGACCCAGGAAGCAGAGGCTTCGGAAGATGTCTGATGACAAGGCCGAAGGTGCTCGGAATGAAGTGAAAAGACTCCTCAGTGCCGGAGTTATTAGAGAGGTAAAATATCCAGAATGGTTGGCTAACACTATTATGGTGAAAAAGGCCAATGGTAAATGGAGAATGTGTATCGATTTTACTGACCTTAATAAAGCCTGTCCGAAGGACGAATTTCCATTGCCAAGGATAGATTCCTTAGTTGATGCAGCAGCTTCATCAGAGCTCATGAGTTTGTTGGATTGCTATTCAGGCTATCATCAAATATGGATGAAGAAGGAAGATGAACCAAAAACCAGTTTCATAACCCCCAGTGGGACATACTGCTACCTTCGGATGCCTGAAGGGCTTAAGAATGCTGGAGGAAGCTTCAGCAGAATGACAGCAAAGGTTCTCCATTCTCAGATAGGCAGGAATGTACTCACTTATGTTGATGATATCATTGTAAAGAGCACGAAGCAGGATAACCACATTGCTGATTTACAGGAGACCTTTGCTAATTTTAGACAGGCTGGTCTAAAACTGAATCCAGAAAAATGTGTCTTCGGAGTAAAGAAGGGGAAATTCCTTGGTTACTTAGTTTCAACAAAGGGAATTGAGGCCAACCCAAGTAAAATCGAAGCTATACTTCGGATGGAGCCACCAAGTACAAAAAGGGGGCTCAAAGGTTGACAGGAAGGCTGGCATCTCTCAATAGATTCATATCCAGATCAGCAGAGAGAAATTTACCATTCTTTGAAGTTCTGAAGTCAGCCAAAGTCTTTCAATGGGGACCAATCCAGCAGAAGGCTTTTGAAGAGCTGAAACAGTATTTGATAGATCTAACAACATTAACTCTACCTACGCCAGGGGCTCCTTTGTTATTATATGTGGCAGCTTCGCACTCAGCGGTAAGTGCAGCACTTGTTCAAGAGAAGCTTGAAGGCCAAGTTAAGAGACAGGCCCCAATATATTTTGTATCTGAGGTTCTCAGTTTATCAAAGAAAAATTACACAGAGTTGGAGAAGGTACTGTATGCTGTCTTGATGGCCTCCAGGAAGCTTCGGCATTATTTTCAAGCTTACAACATAATTATTCCTTCTTCACAACCTCTGAAGGATATTATGAGGAACCGAGAAGCTACTGGAAGGATTGGAAAATGGGCTGCAGAGCTCAATGAATTTTGCATTGAATATGTTCATAGATCTTCGATTCAGTCTCAGGCGTTAGCAGACTTCATTGCTGATTGGACGCCAGGGGCTCAGGAGGAAGAAACAAATAAAGACGCCGAAGCATGGACAGTGTTTTGTGATGGGTCTTGGGGAACCTTCGGAGCGGGAGCGGCTGCTGTGTTGGTCTCACCTTCCAAAGTTAAAACTTGTTATGCGGCAAAACTTGATTTTAGTTGCACAAATAACGTTGCCGAGTATGAAGCTCTGCTTTTGGGTCTTCGGAAATTAAAGGCAATGGGAATCAGAAGGGCCATCCTTAAAACTGATTCCCAAGTTATTTCTGGCCATATTGACAAAAGTTACAAAGCAAGGGACCCGAACCTTGAAAGGTATCTAGATACAGTCCGAAGGATTGAGGCTTCCTTCGAAGGTTTCTCTGTCAAAAATATTCCTCGTGGAGAAAATGAATACGCTGATCTATTGGCTAAGTCAGCAGCCCAGGGGCTGCCTATACCTTCGGAAGTATTTTTTGAAACAATAAAAGCACCTTCGGTCGAGCTTCTTGAAAGAGCAATCCTCAACATATCCCCTGTTTATAGTGAAGATTGGAGAACTGAAATTATCTCTTTCCTTCAGGGTAATTTTGTTTCAGACGACGAAGCTTATAACAGAAGAATAGAAGCAAGAGCTCGACCATATGTCATAATAGAAGGGGAGCTATATAAGCGTGGGGTCTGTTCCCCACTACTCAAGTGTTTATCCAGGTCCGAAGGTATAGAATTAATGAAGGATATACATGCAGGTCTGTGTGGATCTCACATTAGATCTAGACCTTTGCTTGGAAAGGTTTTTCGCCAAGGATTTTATTGGCCAAAGGCAGCTTCGGATGCAGCGGATTTAGTCCAAAAGTGCGAAGGTTGTCAGAAATGTGCAAGAGATCAAAAACAACCTTCGTCTTTAACTCAGTTAATACAACCCACTTGGCCGTTGCAAAGGTGGGGTATGGATTTGCTAGGTCCATTACCACCAGCACAGGGGAACTTAAGATACGTGGTGGTGGCAGTGGAATATTTTTCCAAATGGATCGAGGCGAAGCCCTTAGCCACAATAACTTCGTTTACTATTCAAAAGTTTTTTCTGGCAAAACATTGTTTGTCGCTTCGGAGTGCCGAAGGCTATCACTGTGGATAATGGGACACAGTTTGATTCTGAAGCCTTCAGAGAATTTTGTAATCAAATCGGCACGAAGATCCATTTTGCATCAGTCCGGCACCCAGAATCAAATGGACTTGTTGAAAGAGCCAATGGGATCATAATGACAGGAGTAATGAAGTCAATCTTCAATCAGCCGAGGGGAAAGTGGCCAGACGAGTTAATCAAAGTGGTGTGGAGTCATAACACAACCATCTCAAGATCAACAGGCTTTACACCCTTTAAACTGTTGTTTGGTGACGAAGCAATAACCCCAGAAGAGGCTAAAGCAGGATCAATAAGGACAGTAGCTTCGGCAAAGGGCGAACACGAAGTTGATTGTTCCGTAGAGAAAGATGCTATTGAAGGGATCAGACTCCAAGCTGTGGAAAACATCAATAAATATCAAGCTGAAACAATAAAATGGCGTGATAGAAAGGTCAAGCTGAAGAACATTGAACCAGGACACTTGGTACTTCGAAGAGTGGCTAACCCTGAAACAGTAGGCAAATTACAGCTGAAGTGGGAAGGCCCCTTTTTTGTAGTATCTTCGTCAAGACCTGGTTCCTACAGGTTGAAGGACTTGGACGGCAATGACATTCCTAGATCGTGGAATGCGGATGAGCTGCGGAGATATTATGTTTAGTTTGATGTAATTTTTTATATTCCTTTTTTGTGGCACCCTTTTCCTTTCCAAAGGGGGAGAAAGGTTTTTAATGGGGCCACAACATGTAATTTTTCTTTTCCTTATTTCAATTCTATAAGAGCGATATCCCCCAAAAAATGTAAATGTAAAAACTGAGAACGCACCCTCGAGTGCAAAGAGAAAGAAAAGAAAACAGAGAGAAGCTCAAAAGTCGTTCCTAAGGGAATGCAGAGCTTACAACGAAAAATAAACGCTGATTCCGCCGAAAGTAAAAGGCGAAGAAGCTCCTAAGGGAGGCTTGCAGTGAAAAATAAACGCTGATTCCGCCGAAAGTAAAAGGCGAAGAAGCTCCTAAGGGAGGCTTACAGCGAAAAGTCAACGCTGATTCACCGAAAAGTAAACGGTGAAGCCGAAAAGTAAACGGCAAAAAGATTTTTATCATTCTTGAGGGGACGAAGGGTTGTGCTTATGGTTTTTTGAGCATGTGTTCTAATATTCATTTGCACATAGCATATCATCATGTCATTTGCATTCATAAACATCCATTTAGACATATATAGAATCATCATCATGCTACATAAAAAAGATAGATGCTTCAGGAAAAAAGAGGGAAGGAAAAGATTCGAAGGAAAATTTTTCTATGCTTCATTGTGTACGAAAAGAAGGGAAGGTGTTTTTCGCCTTCGGCTCAAAAGAGAAGTTTCGTCCACAGCAAAGCAGACTAGATGTGGTTAAAGGAGATAAAATATATTACAAGGTATGTACAAATTTACATAAGTTACTCCATATCTATATTACAAGAGTTTCTCCAAGAATTTTTGCAAAAAAGCACATTATAAGCAATTTTAAGCTACAGCTAAGGCTTCGTCTTCAGTTTTGTCAAACTTCAGCATTGTCAATCTTCAGCTTCGACATCCTGTATATATCAAACAGCACAGTAAGAAAGGTACAAATTTCAAAGGAGAAGGTAAAAGTAACAAACATAAGTTTTTTACCGGCTTAAGATGGCTTCGAGCTTCGTCGCCTGCCATTTTCCGCCCACCACTTACCCAGATCTGGGTCATGAATCTGTTCCCGATGCTTCTGGCTAAGCTTGGGATATCTAACAAATCTGAAGCTGACAAGCTGAAGTTTGGTCTGTTCATAATGTTTCCATGTGTGCAGCCAGCCTTCAAAAAAGCAGCAGCTGTGCCCCGAGAAGCTACTAGGGCGCAGAAGTCAGCGTGCCCACCAATAACTTCGTCAAGGGCATCAACTTCGTCTTCAATATGTTCTAATGTTTTTGGCAGGTTTTCAGCTGAAGGTGTAAATTTCGAAGAGCTAGCTCCGACAGAGTGAAACACGTCCTTCAGCCGCTGCATACACCGGGTGCCGAAGCTTAAGCATTTCTCCTGAAGTTCTGTAAAGGATTTCTGTAAATTTGAGTATTTATCCACTTCAGCCTTCAGGCTTGCTTCGAATCATTTCTTTTCTTGCTCGAATTTTTCTGACTGAAGGAGCAGTTCATTCTTTAATTTGTCATTTTCAAGTTGGGCTTCAGCCAAAGAGCCTTCCATGGTCTGAATAACAAAATCCTTCTTTTCTAATGCACCTTCGTGCTCTTTGACCATGAGTTCAAGATCTTGAATTGCGAAGTCTTTCTTTTTCAGATTGGCTTCGTGATTCTCAACTTTTTCAGCCAAATCTTGAATGACAGCTTTGTTTTTCTCTTCCTCCAGATCTTGTTGCATCTTCAGAACCTTGCTTAATAATATACTCTATCGAAATGACCTTCGTTAGAACACGACCCAAAAGTTAATAATAATAGTAATAAAATAACAAAAATATTTGTTACCTTGAAGTTGGCATAAAGCAAGCTTCCGGCGATGTGGTGTCGTTGATAACGACACAAGTCCGCTTTCAGCTTCGGCAAGCCAATGCTTTTGGAAAGGGTTCTGACAATTTTGGCCTCGGTGCGGTTCCGAAGGCATCTTAGTTTCCCTTCGTTGACCCCACCAAAAAGCATAGCCCCTGATTTGTATCCGCAAGATATGGCATATTTTTTCAACTCCTCTTTTTCGGCGTCTGATAATTCTTGTCCGAGCAAATCTTGAAAGTTGAAATCTTCTTCTTCTGAAATTTCATTAATTTGCTCTTTCCCCTTCTCAGTTGCCGTATTCACTGTAACCACGGTAGCTTCCTCTTCAGCCATTTTTAGGAGTATATTGTCAATAGCCTCAATTGTGGTTTCCAGGTTCGACTCTTCGGTGGCCTCGGCTTCGGCCCCAGTAGCTTCGGCTCCGCCCATTTCAGCTTCAGCTGTTTTCATTCCAGAAGCTTCGGCTTCGGCAGTTTCAGCAAAAACAATTTTTGACACCGTTGCCGGTGGCGGCGTCTGATGGATTACATCTGTTACTTGAATAATTCTCCGCTTTTTCGGCTTCACAGGACTTTTTGTTGCCGAAGCTGCCTTGTCCCTCTGAAAAAACTTCGTCAGTTCCAATGCCAGCAGACTTAGCCTGATAGGCAAGGGTTCAGTCATTACCTTCATAATCTCTTCTACTTCAATAGCAGAAGGAGAAGCAGGAGTATCTTCTTCTTGGACCGGCGTTTCCGGCTCTGGGGATGCACTTTTTCTCTTTTTTGCCGTAGCCACCTTCGGCTCAGGATTTAACTCTTCAGCACTAATGTTATCAGAATCTTTCTTTTTCTTTTTTGCTGTCTTGATGACTTCTTCGTCAGTAGCGCTAGCAATCCTTTTTCGCTTAGGGCCCCCAGCATCTCCGCCCAGTCGACCGTAGTCAGCATATTCAAATCCTATGGCATCAAGCACCCTGTTCAGCCTTCGTTTCGGCCGAGTGCCGAAGGCCGCTGTCATCAGCTGGTCCTCTTTCTTAGAGTAATTCCCAAGAATTTCATTGCTCATTATTTCAATTGTATTAAGCCATTCTTGGCAGGGTACTTTAAAGTATTTCTTGAATTTATAATGGTAGGGCAGTCGGACGAGTTCCCCCTTCTTCTTTTCCCCTTCAAGCTTCGGCATTGTCCACTCTTTCATAGTTGGAAAAACCCTGAAGGCCAGGAATTCCTGCACTAAATCTCTAGTGCCAATATGTTCTGCAATAATTTTGAATTCGCCCAGTGCAGCCCAAGTTGGACCTTCTACTTCCATTCTGCATCGGGGTCTTGTTTCTCCGAAGGTTAGTTCAAGAGGGCTCTGAACCAGCTTCTCTTTGTCTTCGTCAACTTTGACATAAAACCACTCTGATTTCCAGCCTGCCGGCCATTTGCTTCGATAACTGATCACGGGAAACTTCATGGTTTTCCGATAAGAAAAATTATAGCAGCCAAAATTTTCATGTAATCCATCTTTTCTGGCCTTAGTTTGGTAATGCAACTCATGAACTCGACAGAAGCTGTCGGCAAATGGCTCCACCGCCTGGCTTCGGAGAGCCCAGATATAGACGCTGAGCCTGACAATCGCGTTGGGAGTCAGTTGGTGAAAATAGATGCCAAATCTTTGCAGCACATCAGAAATCATCCTATTTAAGGGAAATCTCAACCCAGCTTTTAGGAAGCTCTTGAAAATGACTATTTCATCCTTTCCTGGCTTCGGGGTAGTTTCTTCCCCCCCGAAGCGAAGTAGCTTCTTCTCATTCTCACTAAAATAACCTGACTTCACCATCTTGGAGAGATCAGCCTTGGAGACAGTCGACTTTCTGAAGTCCAAGTGACTGGGCTTGCTTGGCACGGCAATATGGTAATCATCATCGGGATCAGTCTCCTCAATATTTCCTTCTTCTGCATCGGCAGCAACTTGTTCTGTCTCGGCAGCAGTCTGCTCCGTCGTCTCGGTAGTACGAATTTCTTCCGAGGTCACTGAAAGGGAAGTGTGCCCTTGGGCCATTTCTATGTATTTTGGTGATTGAGTGCCAACACATGTGCTTAATTGGGAATTTATGTACATGGATGAACAAGGTGAAAATCATGAAGTAAAGGTATGTTTCTAAGCCTTAGTACATTGGTTTTAAGTACTAATATATTTGTCTAAGTGTTAGAAACAGAAAGAAGAAGAATAGAGAAAAGGAGAAGGGACTTGGCTGTGTGCTGCCAAGACCCAGCTCGGTCTGGAGCACCGGACTGTCCGGTGTGCACCGGACAGTGTCCGGTGCGCCAGGCTGGCGCGACTCAAACTGGCCGCTCTCGGAAATTGACCGGCGACTTCGGCTAAAATTCACCGGACTGTCCGGTGTGCACCGGACTGTCCGGTGAGCCAACGGTCGGCCAGGGCCAACGGTCGGCCGCGCAATCCGCGCGGGACACGTGGCCGAGCCAACGGTCGGAAGACGGCACCGGACTGTCCGGTGTGCACCGGACATGTCCGGTGCGCCAACAGCACCAGATCTGCCAACGGTCTGCAACGGTCGTCTTCACCGTTTAAGGAAACAAATCGGGCACCGGACAGTGTCCGGTGTGCACCGGACTGTCCGGTGCCCCCGACGACAGAAGGCAAGGATGGCCTTCCGGATTTGCTCTCAACGGCTCCTAGCTGCCTTGGGGCTATAAAAGGAGCCCCTAGGCGCATGGAGGAGACATACAAGCAACCTTTGAGCATTCTTGATCATCCACACTAAGTCTCTGCGCATTCGTTTGTGTTTCTAAGTGATTCGAGCTCTGTTCTAAGTGAGAACTCTGAGATAGTCTTGTGAGCTCGATTCTTGGCCGTGTGTGTGCGCTTTTGCTGTGGATTTGTGTGTGTTGCTTCCCTCCCTTACTCTGTGTTTCATTTGTGATCATATACTTGTAAGGGCAAGAGACTCCAATTTGTGGAGATTCCTTGCAAACGGGATAGTGAAAGGAAAACAAAACACCGTGGTATTCAAGTGGGTCTTTGGACCGCTTGAGAGGGGTTGATTGCAACCCTCGTCCGTTGGGACGCCACAACGTGGAGTAGGCAAGCGTTGGTCTTGGCCGAACCACGGGATAAAACCACTGTGTCACTCTGTGCTTGATTGGATTCTTGTGGTTATTGTGTTTTGACTCCTCTCTAGCCACTTGGCATAAACTGTACTAACACCTAATCAAGTTTTGTGGCTATAAGTTTGAAGTTTTTTACAGGATCACCTATTCACCCCCCCCTCTAGGTGCTCTCAATTGGTATCAGAGCCGTTCTCTTCAAGAAAGGGACTAACCGCCCGAAGAGATGGATCCTAAGGGGAAGGGAATTGTGATCAACGACAAGGAGAAGGAGTCCTTCGTCAACGAGCCAAGGGATGACAAGTCCAATGACTCGGGCTCGGGCCACAAGCGAAGAGATGGGAAGAAGAAGAAGACAAGACGCATCAAGGAGATCGTCTACTACGACAGCGATGAGTCTACTTCTTCCCAAAAGGACGAGGACCACAACAACTACGAGAGAAGAAAACCGGTTAATTCGAACTTTTCTTTTGATTACTCTCGTATTCCGCAAAGTTCACATTCTCATTTGCTCTCCATTCCACTCGGCAAGCCCCCACACTTTGATGGAGAGGACTACGGATTTTGGAGCCACAAAATGCGTAGTCACCTATTCTCTCTCCATCCTAGTATATGGGAGATTGTAGAGAGTGGAATGCATTTTGATAGTTCGGATAGTCCCATGTTCATTAATGAACAAATTCATAAGAATGCACAAGCTACTACTGTTCTTCTAGCTTCCTTGTGCAGGAATGAATACCATAAGGTGAGCGGCTTGGATAACGCCAAGCAAATCTGGGACACCCTCAAAATTTCTCATGAGGGGAACGACGTCACCTTACTCACCAAGATGGAGTTGGTGGAGGGCGAGCTTGGACGGTTCGCAATGATAAGGGGCGAGGAGCCAACGCAAACATACAATCGGCTCAAGACCCTTATCAACAAGATAAGAAGCTACGGGAGCACGCGATGGACGGACCACGACGTCGTCCGCCTAATGCTAAGGTCATTTACCGTTCTTGATCCTCACTTGGTGAACAATATACGTGAAAATCCCAGGTACACCAAGATGTCGCCCGAAGAAGTTCTTGGGAAATTTGTTAGCGGGCGAATGATGATCAAGGAGGCGAGATATGTGGACGACGCCTTGAATGGTCCGATCAACGAGCCGCAACCTCTCGCTCTCAAGGCAACACGAAGCAAGGAGGCGCTACCTAGCAAGGTGGCACAAATTGAGGCGGCCGGACTCAACGATGAAGAGATGGCTCTCATCATCAAGAGATTCAAGACGGCGCTAAATGGTCGCAAGGGGCAGCCAAGCAAGACCAAGACCAAGGGGAAGCGCTCATGCTTCAAATGCGGTAAGTTTGGTCATTTTATCGCTAACTGTCCCGATAATGGAAGTGACCAGGAAAAGGGGAACAAAAGAGAAAAGAAAAAGCAATACAAGAGGGCAAAGGGCGAGGCGCATCTAGGAAAGGAGTGGGACTCGGATTGCTCCTCCTCCGACTCCGACAACGAAGGACTCGCCGCCACTGCCTTCAACAAATCGGCTCTCTTCCCCAACGAGCGTCTCACATGTCTTATGGCAAGGGAGAAGAAGGTGAGTACTCAAGACTCCACTTATGCTTCTTCTAGTGATAGTGGGTCTAGTGATGATGACGTAGATTATTCATGCTTGTTCAAGGGCTTAGATAGATCTAAGATAGATAAAATCAATGAATTGATTGATGCATTGAATGAAAAGGATAGGCTTTTAGAAAAGCAGGAGGATTTATTGTATGATGAACATGATAAATTTGTAGAGGCACAAAAATCATATGCTTTAGAAGTAAAAAGAAATGAAATGCTTTCTTATGAACTATCTACTTGTCATGAAACCATTTCTACTTTACAAGGTGTTAACAATGATTTAAATGCTAAGTTAGAAGTAGCAAATAAATCTAATTCTTGTGTAGAACATGTTAAGATTTGCACTAGGTGTAAGGATTTCGATGTTGATGCCTGTAGTGAACATCTAGTTTTAATTTCCAAATTAAATAAGGAAGTGGCTAGTCTTAATGCCCAACTTAAGACTAGCAAGAATGAAGTTGATAAAATAAAATTTGCAAGGGATGCCTATACGGTTGGTAGACACCCCTCAATTAAGGATGGTCTTGGCTTCAAGAGAGAGGCCAAGAACTTAACAAGCCATAAGGCTCCCATCTTCGTCAAGGAGAAAGGGAAGGCCCCTATGGCTAGTAATGCTAAAAAGAACCATGCTTTTATGTATTATGATAGGAGAAATGCTAGAAATGCTTATAATGATTTTGATTCACATGTTTATGATTCTCATGCCATGTTTGCCTCTAGTTCTTCTTATAAGCATGATAGGGATATGCCTAGGAGAAATATTGCTCATGTGCCTAGAAAGAATGTTATTCATGCTCCTAGGAAAGTAGTGAATGAACCTTCTATAATTTATTGTGCTTTAAACACTTCCTTTGCTATTTGTAGAAAGGATAGGAAAATAGTTGCTAGGAAGTTAGGGGCAAAATGCAAGGGAGACAGGACTTGCATTTGGGTCCCTAAGGATATTTGCACTAACCTTGTAGGACCCAACATGAGTTGGGTACCTAAGACCCAAGCCTAAATTTACCTTGCAGGTTTATGCATCCGGGGGTTCAAGCTGGATTATTGATAGCGGATGCACAAACCATATGACGGGGGAGAAGAAGATGTTCACCTCCTACGTCAAGAATAAGGATTCCCAAGATTCAATCATATTCGGTGATGGGAATCAAGGCAAGGTAAAAGGGCTAGGTAAAATTGCAATTTCTAATGAGCATTCTATATCAAATGTATTCTTAGTGGAGAGTCTTGGATATAATTTGCTATCTGTCAGTCAATTATGTCAAATGGGATATAATTGTTTATTTACAAATGTAGATGTGTCTGTCTTTAGAAGAAGTGATGGTTCACTAGCTTTTAAGGGTGTATTAGACGGCAAACTTTATTTAGTTGATTTTGCAAAAGAAGAGGCCGGTCTAGATGCATGCTTAATGGCTAAGACTTGCATGGGCTGGCTGTGGCATCGCCGCTTAGCACATGTGGGGATGAAGAACCTCCACAAGCTTCTAAAGGGAGAACATGTGATAGGTCTAACCAATGTTCATTTCGAAAAAGATAGACCTTGTGCAGCTTGTCAAGCAGGGAAACAGGTGGGAGGAGCGCATCACAGCAAGAATGTGATGACCACTTCAAGACCCCTGGAGCTGCTGCATATGGATCTCTTCGGACCCGTCGCCTATCTAAGCATAGGGGGAAGTAAGTATGGTCTAGTTATTGTTGATGACTTTTCCCGCTTCACTTGGGTGTTCTTTTTGCAGGATAAGTCTGAAACCCAAGGGACCCTCAAGCGCTTCCTCAGGAGGGCTCAAAATGAGTTTGAGCTCAAAGTGAAAAAGATAAGGAGCGACAACGGGTCCGAGTTCAAGAACCTTCAAGTGGAGGAGTTCCTTGAAGAAGAAGGGATCAAGCACGAGTTCTCCGCTCCCTACACACCACAGCAAAATGGTGTGGTAGAGAGGAAGAACAGGACGCTCATCGACATGGCGAGGACGATGCTAGGAGAGTTCAAGACCCCCGAGTGCTTTTGGACGGAAGCCGTGAACACGGCTTGCCACGCCATCAACAGGGTCTACCTTCATCGCCTCCTCAAGAAGACGTCGTATGAGCTTCTAACCGGTAACAAACCCAATGTATCTTACTTTCGTGTATTTGGGAGCAAGTGCTACATTCTAGTGAAGAAAGGTAGAAATTCTAAGTTTGCTCCCAAAGCTGTAGAAGGGTTTTTGTTAGGTTATGACTCAAATACAAAGGCGTATAGAGTCTTCAACAAATCATCGGGTTTGGTTGAAGTCTCTAGCGACGTTGTATTTGATGAGACTAATGGCTCTCCAAGAGAGCAAGTTGTTGATTGTGATGATGTAGATGAAGAAGATGTTCCGACGGCCGCTATACGGACCATGGCGATTGGAGAAGTACGGCCACAAGAACAAGATGAACGAGATCAACCTTCTTCCTCAACTATGGTGCAACCCCCAACCAAAGATGACGAACAGGTACCTCAAGTGGAGGCGCTTGATCAAGGGGGAGCACAAGATGATCAAGTAATAGAGGAAGAAGCGCAACCGGCACCTCCAACTCAAGTTCGAGCGATGATTCAAAGGGATCATCCCGTCGACCAAATTCTGGGTGACATTAGCAAGGGAGTAACTACTCGATCTCGATTAGTTAATTTTTGTGAGCATTACTCCTTTGTCTCTTCTATTGAGCCTTTCAGGGTAGAAGAGGCCTTGCTAGATCCGGACTGGGTGTTGGCCATGCAAGAGGAGTTAAACAACTTCAAGCGCAATGAAGTTTGGACACTGGTGCCTCGCCCGAAGCAAAATGTTGTGGGAACCAAGTGGGTGTTCCGCAACAAACAGGACGAGCACGGGGTGGTGACGAGAAACAAGGCTCGACTTGTGGCAAAAGGTTATGCCCAAGTCGCAGGTTTGGATTTTGAGGAGACTTTTGCTCCTGTGGCTAGGCTAGAGTCAATTCGGATCTTGCTAGCATATGCCGCTCACCATTCTTTCAGGTTGTTCCAAATGGATGTGAAGAGCGCTTTCCTCAACGGGCCAATCAAGGAGGAGGTGTACGTGGAGCAACCCCCTGGCTTCGAGGATGAACGGTACCCCGACCAAGTGTGTAAGCTCTCTAAGGCGCTCTATGGACTTAAGCAAGCCCCAAGAGCATGGTATGAATGCCTTAGAGATTTCTTAATTGCTAATGCTTTCAAGGTTGGGAAAGCCGATCCAACTCTTTTTACTAAGACTTGTAATGGTGATTTGTTTGTGTGCCAAATTTATGTCGATGACATAATATTTGGTTCTACTAACCAAAAGTCTTGTGAAGAGTTTAGCAGGGTGATGACGCAGAAATTCGAGATGTCGATGATGGGCGAGTTGAACTACTTCCTTGGGTTCCAAGTGAAGCAACTCAAGGACGGCACCTTCATCTCCCAAACGAAGTACACGCAAGATCTGCTAAAGCGGTTTGGGATGAAGGACGCCAAGCCCGCAAAGACTCCGATGGGGACCGACGGACACACCGACCTCAACAAAGGAGGTAAGTCCGTTGATCAAAAAGCTTACCGGTCAATGATAGGTTCTTTGCTTTACTTATGTGCTAGTAGACCGGATATTATGCTTAGCGTATGCATGTGTGCTAGATTTCAATCCGATCCTAAGGAGTGTCACTTAGTGGCGGTGAAGCGAATTCTTAGATATTTGGTTGCTACGCCTTGCTTCGGGCTCTGGTATCCAAAGGGGTCTACCTTTGACTTAGTTGGATACTCAGACTCCGACTATGCTGGATGTAAGGTTGATAGGAAGAGTACATCGGGGACGTGCCAATTCTTAGGAAGGTCCCTGGTGTCATGGAACTCTAAGAAACAAACTTCCGTTGCCCTATCCACCGATGAGGCCAAGTATGTTGCCGCAGGACAGTGTTGCGCGCAACTACTTTGGATGAGGCAAACCCTCAGGGACTTTGGCTACAATCTGAGCAAAGTCCCACTCCTATGTGACAATGAGAGTGCTATCCGCATGGCGGAGAATCCTGTTGAACACAGCCGCACAAAGCACATAGACATCCGGCATCACTTTTTGAGAGACCACCAGCAAAAGGGAGATATCGAAGTGTTTCATGTTAGCACCGAGAACCAGCTAGCCGATATCTTTACCAAGCCTCTAGATGAGAAGACCTTTTGCAGGCTGCGTAGTGAGCTAAATGTCTTAGATTCGCGGAACTTGGATTGAATTGTAGCATACATGTGTTTATGCATTTGATCAGGTTCATTCTGCATTTTGTTGCTTATTGTGGTGCTCAAGTTGTACAAACCCTCCCTGGACCTCACAAGTCCGTTGCAAAGTGATGCACATGTTTAGGGGGAGATGTGTTACAACTTGACCCTTTGAGACTAACCATGTGCTTGAGTTTGATAATTTAGTCTCGAAGGAGGATTGAAAGGAAAAAGGTGGACTTGGACCATGAAAGACTTCCACTGCACTCCGATGAGAGGGTAACTAATTCCAAGTTCATCTCATGAAATCTTATTGCCATTTGCTCTTAATTGAAGCTTTGGTGAGGCAATGGGGTTAACAGGCCAAGATTGATCCCGTTTTGGTGCTTGATGCCAAAGGGGGAGAAAATAAAGGCCAAAGTGATAAATGGATCAATGGATCAGCTACCACTTGAGAGATTTTGAAAATAGTAGAATAGAGTTTTTGTTTTGTCAAAAGCTTTTATTATCTCTTATTGTCTCTATTTTCAAAAGTTGGCTTCTTGTGGGGAGAAGTGTTGATTATGGGAAAAAGGGGGAGTTTTTGAAATCTTTGATCAATCTCTTTTGGAATGACTCTCTTTATACTTCAACATGTGTGTTTGACTTAGAGATAGAGATTTGAGTTTGATTTGCAAAAACAAACCAAGTGGTGGCAAAGGATGATCCATATATGCCAAAATTGAATCAAAACCAATTTGAGTTTTTATTTGAAGTGATTTTGCACTTGTTCCACTTGCTTTATGTTGTGTTGGCATAAATCACCAAAAAGGGGGAGATTGAAAGGGAAGTGTGCCCTTGGGCCATTTCTATGTATTTTGGTGATTGAGTGCCAACACATGTGCTTAATTGGGAATTTATGTACATGGATGAACAAGGTGAAAATCATGAAGTAAAGGTATGTTTCTAAGCCTTAGTACATTGGTTTTAAGTACTAATATATTTGTCTAAGTGTTAGAAACAGAAAGAAGAAGAATAGAGAAAAGGAGAAGGGACTTGGCTGTGTGCTGCCAAGACCCAGCTCGGTCTGGAGCACCGGACTGTCCGGTGTGCACCGGACAGTGTCCGGTGCGCCAGGCTGGCGCGACTCAAACTGGCCGCTCTCGGAAATTGACCGGCGACTTCGGCTAAAATTCACCGGACTGTCCGGTGTGCACCGGACTGTCCGGTGAGCCAACGGTCGGCCAGGGCCAACGGTCGGCCGCGCAATCCGCGCGGGACACGTGGCCGAGCCAACGGTCGGAAGACGGCACCGGACTGTCCGGTGTGCACCGGACATGTCCGGTGCGCCAACAGCACCAGATCTGCCAACGGTCTGCAACGGTCGTCTTCACCGTTTAAGGAAACAAATCGGGCACCGGACAGTGTCCGGTGTGCACCGGACTGTCCGGTGCCCCCGACGACAGAAGGCAAGGATGGCCTTCCGGATTTGCTCTCAACGGCTCCTAGCTGCCTTGGGGCTATAAAAGGAGCCCCTAGGCGCATGGAGGAGACATACAAGCAACCTTTGAGCATTCTTGATCATCCACACTAAGTCTCTGCGCATTCGTTTGTGTTTCTAAGTGATTCGAGCTCTGTTCTAAGTGAGAACTCTGAGATAGTCTTGTGAGCTCGATTCTTGGCCGTGTGTGTGCGCTTTTGCTGTGGATTTGTGTGTGTTGCTTCCCTCCCTTACTCTGTGTTTCATTTGTGATCATATACTTGTAAGGGCAAGAGACTCCAATTTGTGGAGATTCCTTGCAAACGGGATAGTGAAAGGAAAACAAAACACCGTGGTATTCAAGTGGGTCTTTGGACCGCTTGAGAGGGGTTGATTGCAACCCTCGTCCGTTGGGACGCCACAACGTGGAGTAGGCAAGCGTTGGTCTTGGCCGAACCACGGGATAAAACCACTGTGTCACTCTGTGCTTGATTGGATTCTTGTGGTTATTGTGTTTTGACTCCTCTCTAGCCACTTGGCATAAACTGTACTAACACCTAATCAAGTTTTGTGGCTATAAGTTTGAAGTTTTTTACAGGATCACCTATTCACCCCCCCCCCCCCCTCTAGGTGCTCTCAGTCACCAGTCCGGATCGTTGCATCGCTTCGGAGATAGGAACAGTCTCCGCTCCTTCGGCTTCGCCTCCCTCACGTTCAACTCTAGCGGTAGAGCGCACTCTGGCCATTTAATTCTGAATTTCTTGGGAACTAAAGAACTTTTTCTTCCGAAGCTTTTTCTTCTGACGAAGTAGGCTTTAAAACTGGAGCTCCGTCTGCTTGCGAGAGTCAAGCTTCGGCTATGGTTAAAAATTTTGGCAGCAAAACAGTGCAATAGCAATAAATGTTGTGGTAACTTCACACCTACCCGTCTGTTTATATAGTGCTGCAGGTAAGAAGGTGAATCGTCAGGATTTTTACACCAGGCAAACAGCTGCTTACACCCGCTGCGCGGTGGACCGCAGAAACCAAACAGTAACCCTGCAGGGTGGGACCGCTACGCGCTTGGAAACTGAATCGTTTCTCGACAACGAGCTCAGGGAAGGTGTTTTTCGGACCTTCGGCTTCCTGAAGCCTAAGAGACTTCTTTCACGGATCAAGCTCGTTACGAAAAACGATCTAGTACCGTGAAGGGGCTACTGTTGGGACCATGCTTCGTCGCCGAAGGTCCTGCAGGAAGAAATAGCTTCGGCTGAAGCTGTCTGCACGTGATGACCGAAGGTTGCTGTTCATGAAGCTTCGGAATGGCAAACCGACTTAAAAGTAAAATGACCTTTTAGTCCACAAGTGTTTGAGTCATTGTTGTAATCTTTTATGAGGGGCACGATTGTAATTCCTTACAGGTTGTGTCGTGTGCCTATAAATAGTGAACAGTATTCCTTTACTATTCACGCATTCCTGTAATTGCAATCGCATCACTCAGGAATTATTCCTTGCCAAGACAGAGGTATAAATGTATCTAATATTATATTCATATACATCAAGTTTATATAATATAAAAATGATGTTGTTTACCTATAGTTTACTTATCTTTAATGCTTTGTTTCTCACATTATTTTATACACTCTCTGAGAATTTAATTATAAAAGCTCAACCTTCGTAATTGTGTCGTTTTAACCTTCGTCCGAAGTTCATTATATCCTCGAGGAAATAATGCTTCAGCGGACGAAGGACATTAACATTTAACATTTTGTGTTGCCTTGTTCTTAATTCATAGCATTTGAGAACAAGTCCCCAACACCCGTCTTCAATATTTATGCCTTTTTGGGTTCTTAAAGAAAACAAGAATGATTCTATTCGTAAAGGAATGGTTGAATTATGAGTTATATTTGCATCACACATATTTGCTCTTTTAATATTTGTTTCTGCTAAAAATGAGCACATTATGTCTGGAACATGTCTATAGCAAAGAGCCTCTTGCTAGAGTTTAATGTTGTCGGGATCCATTTCTACCACCCCTTCCGTGTGGTCTTAGACCTGTTGCTAGGAAGCTGGTGTTGCTGTTGTCACCTCCATTCTCACTGTCATCGAGGGGGAAGACCAAGTAGGCCACAAATTGAAGGCAGTAATAGATGCAAAGCAGACTGCTGAACAATAGGTATGTAGTTCTTCATGATTTTGCATCTCTACCTTCAAAGCACTTAAAGCAAAAATCTACATGCATGGATAGCCATGTGTTTGCTGATTTAAATATTATGTTCCCACACAGGCAGCTCAAAAAGACAGAAGAGGTAAGCGGTTTCAAGATGAGGCCTAAGTTTCATGAAGAACGGATCAAAAGACTGGAGCAGGTTGTTTCAAGGAAGTTATCTCTCGAAGCATATCTTTTGCAAGAGAAGGAAAACCTTGTAAAGGAATTAGAAGTCTAGCGGGGTCAATTAGATCATAATCCAAAAATTACAAAATTTGTAATGGAGAATCTATAATTAAAGGAAGAGCTACCAAGGTTAGTATTACTGTCTATATTATGGTTGAAAGTCGCCTAGAGGGGGGAGGTGAATAGGCAAATCTGAAATTTATAGATTTGAAGCACAACTACAAGCCGGGGTTAGCGTTAGAAATATAAACGAGTCCGAAAGAGAGGGCAAAAACAAATCACAAGCGAATAAGAGCGGATGACACGGTGATTTGTTTTATCGAGGTTCGGTTCTTGAAAACCTACTCCCCGTTGAGGTGGTCACAAAGACCGGGTCTCTATCAACCATTTCCCTCTCTCAAACGGTCACTTAGACCGAGTGAGCTTCTCTTCTCAATCAACCAGGACACTAAGTCCCCACAAGGACCACCACACAATTGGTGTCTCTTGCCTTGATTACAATTGAGTTGGAAACAAGAAAGAAGGAAGAAGAAAAGCAATCCAAGCGCAAGAGCTCAAATGAACACAAATGTCTCTCTCTCTCTAGTCACTAATTTGTTTGGAGTGATTCCGGACTTGGGAGAGGATTTGATCTCTTTGATTGTGTCTTTGAATGAAGTCTAGAGCTCTTGTATGTGGTTTGATGGCTGAAAACTTGGATGCATTGAAGTGTGGTGGTTGGGGGTATTTATAGCCCCAACCACCAAAAGAACCGTTGGTGAGGGCTGCTGTCGTATGGCGCACCGGACAGTCCGGTGCGCCACCGGACACTGTCCGGTGCGCCAGCCACGTCACCAAGCCGTTGGGTTCCGACCGTTGGAGCTTCTGACAGGTGGGCCACCGGACAGTCACTGTTCACTGTCCGGTGCGCCTTCTGACGTCTGCTCTGACTCTGCGCGCGCAATCTGCACTGTTCTTGTTCACTGTAGCCGTTGCAGACGACCGTTGGCGCTTGGAGCTGTTGCTCCGCTTGGTACACCAGACAGTCCGGTGCTACACCGGACAGTCCGGTGAATTATAGCGGAGCGGCCTCTCGAATTCCCGAAGGTGGCAAGTTTGGAGATGGGTTCCCTGGTGCACCGGACACTGTCCGGTGGCACACCGGACAGTCCGATGCACCAGACCAGGGCTGCCTTTGGGTTGTCTTTTGCTCTCTTTGTTTGAACCCTTTCTTGGTCTTTTTATTGGTTTGTTGTGAACCTTTGGCACCTGTAAAACTTTTAATCTAGAGCAAACTAGTTAGTCCAATTATTTGTGTTGGGCAATTCAACCACCAAAATCAATTAGGAAAAGGTGTAAGCCTATTTCCCTTTCAATCTCCCCCTTTTTGGTGATTGATGCCAACACAAACCAAAGCAAATATAAAAGTGCAGAATTGAACTAGTTTGCATAAGGTAAGTGCAAAGGTTGTTTGGAATGAAACCAATATACATTTCATAAGATATGGATGGATGCTTTCTTCATATTTAAAATTTTGGACCACGCTTGCACCACTTGTTTTGTTTTTGCAAATTCTTTTGTAAATTCTTTTCAAAATCCTTTTGCAAATAGTCAAAGGTAAATGAATACGATTTTGAGAAGCATTTTCAAGATTTGAAATTCTCTCCCCTGTTTCAAATGCTTTTTCTTTGACTAAACAAAACTCTCCCTTAATGAAATTATCCTCTTAGTGTTCAAGAGGGTTTTAGATATTACTTTCGAAAGGGGTTATACCAATTTTGAAAATTCTATCAATAATAAGATACCATTTGAAAAACCTTCTTTTAATACAAATTTGAAAGATTTTTGAAATTGGTGGTGGTGCGGTCCTTTTGCTTTGGGCTAATACTTTCTCCCCCTTTGGCATGAATCGCCAAAAACGGATACTTGTGAGTGAAATATAAGCCCTTTTTCATACTTTCTTCTCTTATGGTAAGTAATATAGGAGTGAAGATTATACCAACTTGGAGAGCGGTGCGGAGTGACGACGAAGGATGAATAATTCGATGGAGTGGAGTGGAAGCCTTGTCTTCGCCGAAGACTCCAATTCCCTTTCAATCTATGACTTAGCATGTAATACACTTGAAAATCACATTAGTCATAGCATATGAAAAAGAGTTGATCAAATGTATATAAATGAGCTATGTGTGCAAAAATATCAATCAAAATTCCTAGAATTAAGAATATTTAGCTCATGCCTAAGTTTGGTAAAAGTTTTCTCATCTAGTGGATTGGTGAAGATATCAGCTAATTGTTCTTTGGTGTTAATATATGCAATCTTGATATCCCCCCTTTGTTGGTGATCCCTCAAAAAGTGATACCGAATGGCTATGTGTTTAGTGCGGCTATGCTCAATGGAATTATCCGCCATGCGGATTGCACTCTCATTATCACATAGGAGAGGAACTTTAGTTAATTTGTAACCATAGTCCCTAAGGGTTTGCCTCACCCAAAGCAATTGCGCGCAACAGTGAACTGCGGCAATGTACTCGGCTTCGGCGGTAGAAAGGGCTACAGAATTTTGTTTCTTAGAAGCCCAAGACACCAGAGATCTTCCCAAGAACTGGCAAGTCCTTGATGTGCTCTTTCTATCAATCTTACACCCTGCCCAATCAGCATCGGAATATCCAATTAAATCAAAAGCGGATCCCCTGGGGTACCAAAGGACAAACTTAGGAGTATAAACTAAATATCTCAAGATTCGTTTTATGGCCCTAAGGTGAACTTCCTTAGGATCGGCTTGGAATCTTGCAGACATGCATACGGAAAGCATTATATCCGGTCGAGATGCACATAAATAGAGTAAAGATCCTATCATCGACCGGTATACCTTTTGATCTACAGATTTACCTCCCGTGTCGAGGTCAAGATGCCCATTAGTTCCCATGGGTGTCTTGATGGGCTTGGCATCCTTCATTCCAAACTTGGTGAGTATGTCTTGAATGTACTTTGTTTGGCTGATGAAGGTGCCCTCTTGGAGTTGCTTCACTTGAAATCCTAAGAAATACTTCAACTCCCCCATCATAGACATCTCGAATTTTTGAATCATAATCCTACTAAACTCTTCACAAGTAGATTTGTTAGTAGACCCAAATATGATATCATCAACATAAATTTGGCATACAAACAAATCATTTGCAATTGTTTTAGTAAAGAGAGTAGGATCGGCTTTGCTGACTTTGAAGCCATTAGCAATAATAAAATCTCTTAGGCATTCATACCATGCACTTGGGGCTTGCTTGAGCCCATAAAGCGCCTTAGAGAGTTTATAAACATGGTTAGGGTACTCACAATCTTCAAAGTCGGGAGGTTGCTCAACATAGACCTCCTCCTTGATTGGTCCATTGAGGAAGGCACTTTTCACGTCCATTTGATAAAGCTTGAAGCCATGGTAAGTAGCATAGGCAAGTAATATACGAATTGACTCAAGCCTAGCTACGGGTGCATAGGTTTCACCAAAATCCAAACCTTTGACTTGTGAATACCCTTTGGCCACAAGTCGAGCTTTGTTCCTTGTCACCACACCATGCTCATCTTGCTTGTTGCGGAAGACCCACTTGGTTCCTACAACATTTTGATTAGGACGTGGAACTAAATGTCATACCTCATTCCTCGTGAAGTTGTTGAGTTCCTCTTGCATTGCCAACACCCAATCTGAATCCCTTAATGCATCTTCCACCCTGTATGGCTCAATAGAAGACACAAAGGAGTAATGTTCACAAAAATGAGGAACACGAGATCGAGTGGTTACCCCCTTATGAATATCGCCGAGGATGGAGTTCACGAGGTGATCTCGTTGTATTGCTTGGTGGACTCTTGGGTGTGGCGGTCTTGGACCGTCATCATCTTCCTTGTCTTAATCATTAGCATCTCCCCCTTGATCATTGTCCTCCTCTTGAGGTGGCTCCTCTTGATCTTCATTTTCATCATCTTGAGCTTGATCCTCATCTTGAGTTGGTGGAGATGCTTGCATGGAGGAAGATGGTTGATATTGTGCTTGTGGAGGCTCTTTGGTTTCCTTAGGACACACATCCCTAATGGACATGTTCCTTAGCGCGACGCACAGAGCCTCTTCATCATCTAGCTCATCAAGATCAACTTGCTCTACTTGAGAGCCGTTAGTCTCATCAAACACAATGTCACAAGAAACTTCAACTAGTCCAGTGGACTTGTTAAAGACTCTATATGCCCTTGTGTTTGAATCATAACCAAGTAAAAAGCCTTCTACAGCCTTAGGAGCAAATTTAGATTTTCTACCTCTTTTAACAAGAATAAAACATTTGCTAGCAAAGACTCTAAAATATGAAACATTTGGCTTTTTACCGGTTAGGAGTTCATATGATGTCTTCTTGAGGATTTAGTGAAGGTAGAGACGGTTGATGCCGTAGCAAGCAGTGTTGATTGCTTCCGCCCAAAACCGGTCTGAAGTCTTGTATTCATCAAGCATGGTCCTCGCCATGTCAAGTAGAGTTCTATTCTTCCTCTCCACTACACCATTTTCTTGTGGCGTGTAGGGAGAAGAGAACTCATGCTTGATGCCCTCATCCTCAAGGAAGCCTTCTATTTGTGAGTTCTTGAACTCCGTCCCGTTGTCGCTTCTAGTCTTTTTTATTCTTAAGCCAAACTCATTTTGAGCCCGTCTCAAGAATCCCTTTAAGGTCTCTTGAGTTTGAGATTTATCCTGCAAAAAGAACACCCAAGTGAAGCAAGAATAATCATCCACAATTACAAGACAATACTTACTCCCGCCGATGCTTATGTAAGCTATCGGATCGAATAGGTCCATGTGGAGTAGTTCAAGCGGCCTATCAGTCGTCATGATGTTCTTGTGTGGATGATGAACACCAACTTGCTTCCCTGCTTGACATGCGCTACAAACCCTGTCTTTCTCAAAATGAACATTGGTTAGTCCCAAAATGTGCTCTCCCTTTAGAAGCTTATGAAGATTCTTCATTCCAACATGGGCTAGTCGGCGGTGCCAGAGCCAACCCATGTTAGTCTTAGCAATTAAGCAAGTGTCGAGTTCAGCTCTATTAGAATCAACTAAGTATAGCTGACCCTCTAACACTCCCCTAAATGCTACTGAATCATCACTTCTTCTAAAGACAGTAACACCTATATCCGTAGAAAGACAGTTGTTGCCCATTTTACATAATTGAGAAACGGAAAGCAAATTGTAATCTAAAGAATCTACAAGAAAAACATTGGAAATAGAATGGTCAGGTGATATAGCAATTTTACCAAGTCCTTTGACCAAACCTTGTGTCGGGGACCATAATTAGGGGTACCCTCAAGACTCCTAATTCTCAGCTGGTAACCCCCATCAGCATAAAGCTGCAAAGGCCTGATGGGTGCGATTAAGTCAGGGATCAGTCCATTCGAGCGACTCGATCGTGCCTCGCCCGAGCCTAGCCTCGGACAAGGGCAGCCGACCCCGGAGGATTTCCGTCTCGCCCGAGGCCCCCCTCCAACGGCGGACACATCTCCGGCTCGCCAGAGGCCCTGCCTTCGTTAAGAAGCAACCCTGACTAAATCGCCGCACCGACCGACCGAATCGCAGGAGCATTTAACGCAAAGGTGGCCTGACACCTTTATCCTGACACACGCCCCCCGGCAGAGCCGAAGTGACCGCCGTCACTTCGCCGCTCCACTGACCGGCCTGGCAGAAGGATAGCGCCACCTGCGCCACTCCGACTGTAGTGCCACTCGACAGAGTGAGACTGACGGGCAGTCAGGCCCTGCCAAAGGCACCATAGGAAGCTCCGCCCGACCCCAGGGCTTGGACTCGGGCTAAGCCCCGGAAGACGGTGAACTCCGCTCCGCCCGACCCAGGGCTCGGACTCGGGCTAAGTCCCGGAAGACGACGAACTCCGCTCCGCCCGACCCAGGGCTCGGACTCGGGCTAAGTCCCGGAAGACGACGAACTCCGCTCCGCCCGACCCAGGGCTCGGACTCGGCTAAATCCCGGAAGACGACGAACTCCGCTTCGCCCGACCCCAGGGCTCGGACTCCGCCCTGGCCTCTGCCGAACGACCTCCGCCTCGCTCGACCCAGGGGCTCGGACTCGGCCTCGGCCACGGAAGACAGACTCAACCCCGGCTTCGGAGGAGCCTCCACGTCGCCCAACCTAGGGCGCAAGCCAGCCACGTCAACAGGAAGCGCCATCATCACCCTACCCCGAGCTGACTCGGGCCGCAGAGAACAAGACCAGCGTCCCATCTGGCTAGCTCCGCCATATAGGCAATGATGGCGCCCCGCATGCTCTGTGACGACGGTGGCTCTCAGCTCTCTTACGGAAGCAGGAGGACGTCAGCAAGGAATTAACCGCTCCGACAGCTGTCCCTCCGCCAGGCTCCATCGCTCCTCCGACGGCCACGACCTCACACCAGATGGGTGCCAAGATCTCTCCGGCTGCCACATCGGCATGTACTTAGGGCGCTAGCTCTCCCCCGCTAGACACGTAGCACTCTGCTACACCCCCATTGTACACCTGGCTCCACTCCTTACGCCTATAAAAGGAAGGACCAGGGCCCTCTTAGAGAGGGTTGGCCGCGCGGGGACGAGGACAGGACAGGCGCTCTCTTGGGGCCGCTCGCTTCCATCACCCGCGTGGACGCTTGTAACCCCCTACTGCAAGCGCACCCGACCTGGGCGCGGGACGAACACGAAGGCCGCAGGATTTCCACCTCTCTCACGCCCGTCTCCGGCCACCTCGCTTCCCCCCTTCGCGGTCGCCCACGTGCTCGACCCATCTAGGCTGGGGCACGCAGCGACATTCACTCGTCGGCTTAGGGACCCCCCGGTCTCGAAACGCCAACAGTTGGCGCGTCAGGTAGGGGCCTGCTGCGTGTTGACGAACAGCTTCCCGTCAAGCCCCAGATGGGCAGTCTCCAGCAACCTCTCCGGCCCGGGACGGTGCTCCGTTTCGGGAGTCTTGAGTTCGTGTCCTTCGATGGCAGCTACGACATGATACTCCTTCCACCGCCGCGCGACAACGACAATGGCGGCCGACAGCCCGCCCGCCGGCGGCGGGATCGACGACGTCTTCCCCGCGTGGCGGAAGAACAACATTCGAGCTCGCCCCGTCCTTCCCCCGCCAACAGAGGAGGAGGCGGGGCAACCAAGGCCAAGCGGGAGGCCGCGCCTCATCGGCTGTCGAGCGAGTCGATGTCCCCAGCGCTCCAACGGGGGGCGCGTCGGGCGTCGACCTCGCGTTTGAGACGAAGGCGAGCGCCGTCTCCCCGCGACACGCCAATCCCGAGTAAGTGGACGACGCCAGCGCGCTCGCGGAGAGCTTGCAGGACGTCGCCCTCGTACTTGAGACAGCGGTGCAATCAGTCCCCGACGTGACTATGTCGCTGCTCGTCGACCAAAAGGTACCGACCGATTCCCATCCTGCGTCATTTGGACTCAGCCTCAACCCGCCTAGCGACCTTGCTTTGGCGGGCGCTCTCAAAGAGGCGAGATTAAACCCTCTGGGGTTTTGCATGCGGTCGCCTTGGGACCGGTTGACGGACGTCTCGACCTACGGGCCCTCTGGGTCAGAGGAAGATGACGACCCCAACATCTGTTGGGATTTCTCTGGATTTGGCAACCCCAGTGCCATGCGGGACTTCATTACCGCATGTGACTACTACCTCTCCGACTGTTTCGACGGTAGCCGCAGCCTCGATGACGAGGACTGCGGCCCAAGCCGCGAATGTTTCCACGTCGAGCTAGGGAATCCCTCCGAAGGCAACCATCTCGGCATGCCGGAGGACGGTGATCTCCCTAGCCTCGCGCTGACATCCCGCGGAAGCTAGCTGTGGTCCCCGTTCCGACGGGGGGTCGCGGCCCACAGCTCGAGCAAGTCCGCGGGGCGCAGGCCAGGCTCGACGAGGGAGCAGGAGCGCTTGAGCCGATCCGTCGGGACGTCGGGCAGGTATGGGCGGGCCAACCCCCGGCCGGAGAAATACGTCACCTGCCCCAGGGTTTCCAGCACCGCGTCGCCAACGACGTCAGGGTCAGGCCGCCACCCGCATCCAGTGGGGTCGGTCAGAACCTAGCTGCAGCAGCGATGCTTCTCCGCGCGATGCCGGAGCCATCAACCACCGAGGGACGGCGAATCCAGGGAGAGCTCAAGAATCTCCTGGAAGACGCTGCGGTCCGACGGGCCGAGAGCTCTGCCTCCCGAAGGCAGGGATACCCCTCGGAACCTCATGCCGCGACTTCCTGATTCACGCGGGAAGCCTCGGTCTACACCGGGCGCACGCGCAACACCGCGCCTGCGGCCCCGGGCCACCTCGGCGACGAGCACCATCATCGCGACCGTCGGGCCCACCTCGACGAGAGGGTGTGCCGAGGTTACCACCCCAGGCGTGGGGGACGCTACGACAGTGGGGAGGATCGGAGTCCCTCGCCCGAACCACCCGGTCCGCAGGCCTTCAGCCGGGCCATCCGACGGGCGCCGTTCCCGACCCGGTTCCGACCCCCGACTACTATCACAAAGTACTCGGGGGAAACGAGACCGGAACTGTGGCTCGCGGACTACCGCCTGGCCTGCCAACTGGGTGGAACGGACGACGACAACCTCATCATCCGCAACCTCCCCCTGTTCCTCTCCGACACCGCTCGCGCCTGGTTGGAGCACCTGCCTCCGGGGCAGATCTCCAATTGGGATGACCTGGTCCAAGCCTTCGCCGGCAATTTCCAGGGCACGTACGTGCGCCCCGGGAATTCCTGGGACCTCCGAAGCTGCCGGCAGCAGCCGGGAGAGTCTCTCCGGGACTACATCCGGCGATTCTCGAAGCAGCGCACCGAGCTGCCCAATATCACCGACTCGGATGTCATCGGCGCGTTCCTTGTCGGCACCACCTGCCGCGACCTAGTGAGTAAGTTGGGTCGCAAGACCCCCACCAGGGCGAGCGAGCTGATGGACATCGCCACCAAGTTCGCCTCTGGCCAGGAGGCGGTCGAGGCTATCTTCCGAAAGGACAAGCAGCCCTAGGGACGCCCATCGGGAGATGCTCCCGAGGCGTCTACTCCGCGCGGCGCCAAGAAGAAAGGCAAGAAGAAGTCGCAAGCGAAACGCGACGCCGCCGACGCGGACCTTGTTGCCGTCGCCAAGTACAAGAACCCTCGGAAGCCCCCCGGAGGTGCCAACCTCTTCGACAAGATGCTCAAGGAGCCGTGCCCCTATCATCAGGGGCCCGTCAAGCACACCCTTGAGGAGTGCGTCATGCTTTGGCGCCACTTCCACAGGGCCGGGCCACCCGCGGAGGGTGGCAGGGCCCGCGACGACGACAAGAAGGAAGATCACCAAGCAGGAGAGTTCCCCGAAGTCCGCGACTGCTTCATGATCTACGGTGGGCATGCGGCGAACGCCTCGGCTCGGCATCGCAAGCAAGAGCGCCGGGAGGTCTGCTCGGTGAAGGTGGCGGCGCTAGTCTACCTAGACTGGTCCGACAAGCCCATCACCTTCGACCAAGCCGACCACCCCGACCACGTGCCGAGCCCGGGGAAATACCCGCTCGTCGTCGACCCCATCGTCGGCGACGTCAGGCTCACCAAGGTCCTTATGGACGGGGGCAGCTGCCTCAACATCATCTACGCCGAGACCCTCGGGCTCCTGCGTGTCGATCTGTCCTCCATCCGAGCAGGTGCTGCGCCCTTCCACGGGATCATTCCCGGGAAGCGCGTCCAGCCCCTCGGACGACTCGACCTTCCCGTCTGCTTCGGAACGCCCTCCAACTTCCGAAGGGAGACTCTGACGTTCGAGGTGGTCGGGTTCCGAGGAACCTACCACGCGGTGCTGGGGAGGCCATGCTACGCGAAGTTTATGGCCGTCCCCAACTACACCTACCTGAAGCTCAAGATGCCGGGCCCCAACGGGGTCATCACCGTCGGCCCCACGTACAAACACGCGTTCGAATGCGACGTGGAGTGCGTGGAGTACGCCGAGGCCCTCGCCGAATCCGAGGCCCTCATCGCCGACCTGGAAAGCCTCTCCAAAGAGGTGCCAGACATGAAGCGCCATGCCGGCAACTTCGAGCCAGTGGAGACGGTCAAGGCCGTCCCTCTCGACCCCAGTGGCGACGCCTCCAAGCAGATCCGGATCGGTTCCGGGCTCGACCCCAAATAGGAAGCAGTGCTTGTCGACTTTCTCCGCGCAAACGCCGACGTCTTTGCGTGGAGTCCCTCGGACATGCTCGGCATACCGAGGGATGTCGCCGAGCACTCGCTGGATATTCGGGCCGGAGCCCGACCCGTCAAACAGCCTCTGCGCCGATTCGATGAGGAGAAGCGCAGAGTGATAGGCGAGGAGATCCACAAGCTATTGGCAGCAGGGTTCATCAAAGAGGTATTCCATCCCGAATGGCTTGCCAACCCTGTGCTTGTGAAAAAGAAAGGGGGGAAATGGTGGATGTGTGTAGACTACACTGGTCTCAACAAAGCATGTCCGAAGGTTCCCTACCCTCTGCCTCGCATCGATCAAATCGTGGATTCCACTGCTGGGTGCGAAACCCTGTCCTTCCTCGACGCCTACTCAGGGTATCACCAAATCAGGATGAAAGAGTCCGACCAGCTCGCAACTTCTTTCATCACGCCCTTCGGCATGTACTGCTATGTCACCATGCCGTTCGGCTTGAGGAATGCGGGCGCGACGTATCAGCGGTGCATGAACCATGTGTTCGGCGAACACATCGGTCGCACGGTCGAGGCCTACGTCGATGACATCGTAGTCAAGACGAGGAAGGCTTCCGACCTCCTCTCCGACCTTGAAGTGACATTCCGATGTCTCAAAGCGAAAGGCGTCAAGCTCAATCCCGAGAAGTGTGTCTTCGGGGTCCCCCGGGGCATGCTCTTGGGGTTCATCGTCTCCGAGCGGGGCATCGAAGCCAACCCGGAGAAGATCGCAGCCATCACCAACATGGGGCCCATCAAGGACTTAAAAGGCGTGCAGAGGGTCATGGGATGTCTCGCGGCCCTGAGCCGCTTCATCTCACGCCTCGGCGAAAGGGGTCTGCCTCTGTACCGCCTCTTAAGGAAGGCCGAGTGTTTCGCTTGGACCCCTGAGGCCGAGGAAGCTCTCAGGAACCTGAAGGCGCTCCTCACAAAGGCGCCTATCTTGATGCCTCCAGCTGATGGAGAAGCCCTCTTGGTCTACGTCGTCGCGACCACTCAGGTGGTTAGCGCCGCGATTGTGGTCGAGAGGCAAGAAGAGGGGCATGCATTGCCCGTTCAGAGGCCAGTTTACTTCATCAGCAAGGTGCTGTCCGAGACCAAGATCCGCTACCCACAAGTCCAGAAGCTGTTGTATGCAGTGATCCTGACGAGCGGAAGTTGCGACACTACTTCGAGTCTCATCTGGTAACTGTGGTGTCTTCCTTCCCCCTGGGGGAGATCATCCAGTGCCGAGAGGCCTCGGGCAGGATTGCAAAGTGGGCGGTGGAAATCATGGGCGAGACGATCTCGTTCGCCCCTCGGAAGGCCATCAAGTCCCAGGTATTGGCGGACTTCGTAGCCGAATGGGTCGACACCAGCTGCCGACGGCTTCGATCCAACCGGAGCTCTGGACCATGTTTTTCGACGGGTCGCTGATGAAGACGGGAGCCGGCGTGGGCCTACTCTTCATCTCGCCCCTCGGGAAACACCTACGCTATGTGCTACGCCTCCATTTCTCGGCGTCCAACAATGTGGCTGAGTACGAGGCTCTGGTCAACGGGTTGCAGATCGCCATCGAGCTAGGGGTCAGGCGCCTCGACGCCCGCGGTGACTCGCAGCTCGTCATCGACTAAGTCATGAAGAACTCCAACTGCCGTGACCCGAAGATGGAGGCCTACTGCGATGAGGTTCGGCGCTGGAAGACAAGTTCTACGGGCTCGAGCTTAACCACATCGCTCGGCGCTACAACGAGACTGCGGACGAGCTGGCAAAAATAGCCTCAGGGCGAACAACGGTTCCCCCGGACGTCTTCTCCCGGGATCTGCATCAGCCCTCCGTCAAGATCGACGACTCGCCCGAGCCTGAGGCGCCCTCGGTCTAGTCCGAGGTACCCTCGGCACAGCCCGAGGCACCCTCAGCTCGGCCCAAGGCGCCCTCGGTTCAGCCCGTGGTACCCTCGGCCTCCGAGGGTGAGGCATTGCACGTCGAGAAGGAGCGGAGCGGGGCCACGCCTGATCAAAATTGGCAGACCCCGTACCTGCAATATCTCCGCCAAGGAGAGCTACCCCTCGACCGGGCCGAGGCTCGGCGAATAGCGCGACGCGCCAAGTCGTTCGTCTTGCTGGGCGACGAGAAGGAGCTCTACCACCGCAGCCCCTTGGGCATCCTCCAACGATGCATCTCCATCGCCGAAGGTCAGGAACTCCTGCAAGAGATACACTCGGGGGCTTGCGGCCATCACGCAGCGCCTCGAGCCCTTGTCGGGAATGCCTTCCGACAAGGCTTCTACTGGCCAACGGCGGTGGCTGACGCCACTAGAATTGTCCGCACCTGCGAAGGGTGCCAATTCTATGCGAAGCAGACCCACCTGCCCGCTCAGGCTCTACAGACGATACCCATCACCTGGCCCTTTGCTGTGTGGGGTCTGGACCTCGTCGGCCCCTTGCAGAAGGCGCCCGGGGGCTACACGCACCTGCTAGTCGCCATCGACAAATTCTCCAAGTGGATCGAGGTCCAACCTCTGAACAGCATCAGGTCCGAGCAGGCGGTGGCGTTCTTTACCAACATCATCCATCGCTTCGGGGTCCCGAATTCCATCATCACCGACAACGGTACCCAGTTCATCGGCAGAAAATTCTTGGACTTCTGTGGGGAGCACCACATCCGGGTGGACTGGGCCGCCGTGGCTCATCCCATGTCGAATGGGCAAGTAGAGCGTGCCAACGGCATGATTCTACAAGGGCTCAAGCCTCGGATTTACAACGGCCTCAACAAGTTCGGCAGGCGATGGATGAAGGAACTTCCCTCGGTGGTCTGGAGCCTGAGGACAACGCCGAGCCGAGCCACGGGTTTCACGCCGTTCTTCCTGGTCTACGGGGTCGAGGCCGTCTTGCCCACTGACCTAGAATACGGCTCCCCGAGGACGAGGGCCTACAGCGATCAAAGCAACCAAGTTAGCCGAGAAGACTCGCTGGACCAGCTGGAGGAAGCTCGGGACAAGGCCTTACTACACTCGGCGCGGTACCAGCAGTCCCTGTGACTCTACCACGCCCGAGGGGCCCGGCCCCGAGACCTCCAGGTGGGCGACCTGGTGCTTCGGCTGCGGCAAGACGCCCGAGGGAGGCACAAGCTCACGCCCCCCTGGGAGGGGCCATTCGTCATCGCCAAAGTTCTGAAGCCCGAAACGTACAAGCTGGCCAACAGCCAAGGCGAGGTCTACGACAACGCTTGGAACATCCAACAGCTACGTCGCTTCTACCCTTAAGATGTTTTCAAGTTGTTCATATACCTCGCACCCACGCAAAGTTTAGTCATCAAGGAAGGGTCGGCCTCGCCTCGGCAAAGCCCGACCCTCCCTCGGGGGCTAAAAGGGGGGGAACCCCCTCTGCGTTGAAATTTTCCTCGAAAAAAGATCTCTTCTGCCAGAATATCTTCCGTGCTTTTTGACTACTTCGAAAAGTGGATCCTGAAAACGATGGAGTACACGTAAGCAGCCAAGGCTGACCGAGCCGAGGGACTCCTACGCCTCCGGGATACGGATACCTCACTCATCACCTTCTGCGATAAGTAACTCGCATTCGGATAAAGTGATTCCGCGGACCGAACAAGTCTTCACGTTCGGAAGCTCTTCTGCCGAAGCGATCCTTCGAGCCTTCTCGACTAAGTCGGTGACATGGCCTCACGGACGGGTGAAAGTACGCGTAAGCAGCAAGGCCGACCGAGCCAAGGGACTCCCACGCCTCCGGGATACGGATACCTCACTCATCGCCTTCCGCGAGAAGCAACTCTTGCCCGCACAAACATCCCTGTTACCGACAAAAAAGTCTAGATACTCGAAACAAGAGGAAAAGAGACGCAGCTTTACGACGCAGCGAGGGTGTGCGTTCTGGCCTCGGCGGCCGCAGAAGGCACGCGCTACAAGACAATCTGATCCTGCAGGCTCGGGTCTTGACGCTGGAAGGGGGCGGCAGCACCCTCGGCATCGACGACAACTTTGGCGAGGTTCGACCTAGCCTCGGACGGCGACGCGGTCCGAAGACCTCCGCTCCGAAGGACGACGTCATCACCACGCCCGGGCCATCGCCGCCAGGGTCTTCTCCGGGAATCCGGCCCGAGCAGGCGGCTCGGCCGGTCACCTCTGAGGCCTCGGCCAACCATCTTCCAAGGGCGCCAGCCCGACCCGGGGCCTCGGCTGATCAACTCCGGCGTCGGTCCCGCTAACGGACAACCCGGCTAGGCTCCGGCCAACCAGGTTTTTATTTTTGAGCCAACCCCGCCTCTGTTCATGCTGATATCGCTACCCCTGGCCTCGGCTCGTCGAAGAGCGGCTAAGGGGTCCCTTTAACTAAGCTAGAGGAGCCTCGGACAACAAGGCCGACCGAGCCGAGGGACTCCTACGCCTCCGGGATACGGATACCTCACTCGTCACCTTGACACGGGGCGACTCATGCTTGGTGAAGCGGTTCGGATAATCAACAGGCGAGTCTTAGTGCTCGAAAATGAGGAAAAAACACGGCTCCGTGCCAAAATTACATACATGTTCAGGCCTCGACAGCCGCAATGAACAAAAAACCCTGGCATTCGAAGTGCCATTACAAACGGAACTCTGGTTCCGTCCCCCGCGGGTATGAGCGACCTCGGGCCTGCGGGGCAACGAACGTCGAGAAACTCGTCGGCGACCTCTGCAGCAGCAGCCATGATCCCGGGTGGACGCGGCCGCCGGAGGGCTCTCGTTCGCGTTCCCGCTCAAGGGACGCGAACCAGATATTAAAGCCAAAGAGCGGGCCGCTCCCAAGTGCACCGGCAGATCCTCGCTGCCGTCCTCGCCGCGAACGCGAGGAAGAGGGTGGAATGTTGCATCCTAGCTGGGCAGCAACAGTTCGCCTTCCCCCGCATGGCTGGAGGACGTCTCCGCCGCAGGCCTGGAGGGCGATTGCCACCACCAGAAGCTGGAAGAAGAGGTGGCCCGCCGACCCGCACAGGAGGTAGAGCCCCGGCTCGCCTTGCCCCCCGCCCAGCGAGGATAACGAACGCCCTCGACGCTGAGGGCGGGATCGGGATCACAGCCCGGATTGCCTCTCCCCATCCAGGAGATGGAGGTCACCGTCTTGGGTGACCACCAGCGGAGGGGAGCAACCGGGCTATGTGATGAAAATCCTTGAAGCCGAACGATGGCTGAAAGGTACCAACTCCCACGGAGTTGCGTTCCTCCAACGATGAGGCGAAAAGACGGCGGGTATCCCCCATCCGAGGGCTTGGAAGGTGGAAAGATGCGATGCATAAGGGAGCGAGAAGACATGGTCGCCTTCCGAAAGGGGTCGCCCTCCTTTTAAAGGCAACTCTCCCTACTTGCGCCCTCAACCGTCACGGGCTGAGTCTTCTCCAACACGCTCCAAGGCCTTCCCCTGCGGCGCGGGGGCTGGATCCCGCATGTCATGCAAACCGGCTCGGAGCAGAAGAAGCCAAACCGCCGCGCATGGTGCACTCAACCGCCCAGCGGTTACAAGTGACCCTCCACTTTTGCCCAGACCAACGGGCGAAAGAGGCGGGCAGCCATGCAGGCGGCATGCAACCGCGCCAAGTGGACGCGCTTCTCCGACTCCCAACGCGCCCAGCCTAGAGGCCCAGGCCCACGCGTCACGCAACCGGCGCGCCGGATGCTGCATGCAAGCAACTGCACCGCCACTTGCGCCACCACCGCGCCTCTTCGGTTGCGGAACCAATACCGCAACTCGAGGAGACCAGGCACACGACCCAGCAGTGCCAGCCTAGCGTGACGGTCAATGCGGCCGAAAGTGGGCCGGCAGTAATGACGGTGGCAGGCGGACGGGAGCAGCGGTCACGTCGTCAGCCAAGCTCACGTCCCATCCGGGGGCAGCAAGAGAACCTCCTCTCACGGCGTGAAGACAATGCGCCCGTGATCCATTCCTTGAACGGCTCGCGCACGCGCGATGACCGCCCCGCCAACCACTCGCCCCGTCGCATTAACTCCGCGGCGGGACAGGCGGCGCTTCTGGCAGGAGAAGCGGGCGACGCTTCGCCTTCGCCGTAATAACCACGCCAAAAAAGGTACGCCGCGTCGTTCGATTTCGTATCCTTTTCCGTTTTTTCTCTTTCTCTATCTCTTGCAACAGGGATCGGGAAAGGGGGATACCCCGAAAAGGATCCTTCCCCGTGAAGGAACCGGGCTCCGAGCCCCCCTACTGATCAGAGGTTCGAAGGCTGGCCCCCCGAGGGGTTCAACAGCCGCCTCAGATCGCGTGGGCCCTACACCCACTACTGGTCAGAGGTTCGAAGGCCGGCCCCCCGAAGGGTTCCACGGCCGCCTCAGGCTACCTGGGCTCCGCGCCCATTACTGATCAGGGGTTCGAAGGCTGGCCCCCGAAGGGTTCACAGCCGCCTCAGACGCCGAGCGAGGGATGACCAGGGGTACGTTCGATACATAACCAAGGCTCGGGCTGCGCTCCCGAGGTACCCTAGGACATTTCCGAAACTAGCGGGAGCGATCTTGTAACGGAATCCCATCAGAGGGAGGCATCGAGCCCTCGGACCCCGTCGCCAGGGGACCGGGTCCGGCAGATCACCCGCAGGTACTTTTGGGCGTGCCTCTGGGCCCCTAGCCGACCCCTAACAAACGGGGCACGGACGTCCACTCGGATTACCCACTTGCAGCTCACAGGAGACACCATGTTCGGCGCCCATCGAGGGTAACATGGCGCTTTCCCCCCCCCCCCCCTCCTCCTTGCGGAAAGGCGACGCAGGGGCGTATGTAAAAAAGCCGAGTCTGTCCCTGATCGTCCTCTCGCCCTGTGCAGAGGCTCAGGGGCTGCTCTCGCAAACCCGGCTCCGGCCAAACCGTTGACAGCGTCAACATACCAGCCCGAGAACTTGGGCCCCGACCGTACACCCGGGCTACGGCCAGTTCGCATGAGGGAACAACCAGGCCAGCCGAAGCATTGCGCAAGGCATTAAGACCTCGAAGGAGTGAAACCACTCCTCCGAGGCCTCGGGGGCTACACCCACCGGAACAAAATGCAACCGAGAAAGGCTGGTCCCCTTGCAAAAAAGTGCGACGAAAGCCTCCAAGTGAGTGCTAACACTCCCTTCGAGGCTTGGGGGCTACTGTCGGGGATCATAATTAGGGGTACCCTCAAGACTCCTAATTCTCAGCTGGTAACCCCCATCAGCATAAAGCCGCAAAGGCCTGATGGGTGCGATTAAGTCAGGGATCAGTCCATTCGAGCGACTCGATCGTGCCTCGCCCGAGCCTAGCCTCGGACAAGGGCAGCCGACCCCGGAGGATTTCTGTCTCGCCCGAGGCCCCCCTCCAACGGCGGACACATCTCCGGCTCGCCCGAGGCCCTGCCTTCGTTAAGAAGCAACCCTGACTAAATCGCCGCACCAACCGACCGAATCGCAGGAGCATTTAACGCAAAGGTGGCCTGACACCTTTATCCTGACACACGCCCCCCGGCAGAGCCGAAGTGACCGCCGTCACTTCGCCGCTCCACTGACCGGCCTGGCAGAAGGACAGCGCCGCCTGCGCCACTCCGACTGCAGTGCCACTCGACAGAGTGAGACTGACGGGCAGTCAGGCCCTGCCAAAAGCACCATAGGAAGCTCCGCCCGACCCCAGGGCTTGGACTCGGGCTAAGCCCCGGAAGACGGCGAACTCCGCTCCGCCCGACCCAGGGCTCGGACTCGGGCTAAGTCCCGGAAGACGGCGAACTCCGCTTCGCCCGACCCAGGGCTCGGACTCGGGCTAAGTCCCGGAAGACGGCGAACTCCACTCCGCCCGACCCAGGGCTCGGACTCGGGCTAAGTCCCGGAAGACGGCGAACTCCGCTCCGCCCGACCCAGGGCTCGGACTCGGGCTAAGTCCCGGAAGACGGCGAACTCCGCTCCGCCCGACCCAGGGCTCGGACTCGGGCTAAGTCCCGGAAGACGACGAACTCCGCTCCACTCGACCCAGGGCTCGGACTCGGGCTAAATCCCGGAAGACGACGAACTCCGCTTCGCCCGACCCTAGGGCTCGGACTCCGCCCTGGCCTCTGCCGAACGACCTCCACCTCGCCCGACCCAGGGGCTCGGACTCGGCCTCGGCCATGGAAGACAGACTCAACCTCGGCTTCGGAGGAGCCTCCACGTCGCCCAACCTAGGGCGCAAGCCAGCCACGTCAACAGGAAGCGCCATCATCACCCTACCCCGAGCTGACTCGGGCCGCAGAGAACAAGACCGGCGTCCCATCTGGCTAGCTCCGCCTGATAGGCAATGATGGCGCCCCGCATGCTCTGTGACGACGGCGGCTCTCAGCTCTCTTACGGAAGCAGGAGGACGTCAGCAAGGACTTAACTGCTCCGACAGTTGTCCCTCCGCCAGGCTCCATCGCTCCTCCGACGGCCACGACCTCACACCAGCTGGGTGCCAAGATCTCTCCGGCTGCCACATCGGCATGTACTTAGGGCGCTAGCTCTCCCCCTCTAGACACGTAGCACTATGCTACACCCCCATTGTACACCTGGCTCCACTCCTTACGCCTATAAAAGGAAGGACCAGGGCCCTCTTAGAGAGGGTTGGCCGCGCGGGGACGAGGACGGGACATGCGCTCTCTTGGGGCCGCTCGCTTCCCTCACCCACGTGGACGCTTGTAACCCCCTACTACAAGCGCACCCGACCTGGGCGCGGGACGAACACGAAGGCCGTGGGATTTCCACCTCTCTCACGCCCGTCTCCGGCCACCTCGCTTCGCCCCCTTCACGCTCGCCCACGCGCTCGACCCATCTGGGCTGGGGCACGCAGCGACATTCACTCGTCGGCTTAGGGACCCCCCGGTCTCGAAACGCCGACACCTTGATTTCCATCCCCGAATGTGATAGCTCTTTGGGGATCTTGGTTTTTCTCGTAGGAGGAGAACATCCTTTTCTCCCCAGTCATGTGGTTTGTGCACCCGCTATCAATTATCCAACTTGAGCCCCCGGATGCATAAACCTACAAAACAAGTTTAGGCCTTGTTCTTAGGTACCCAAACGGTCTTGGGTCCTTTGACATTAGAAACAAGCACCTTGGGTACCCAAACACAAGTCTTTGACCCCTTGTGTTTGCCCCCAACATATTTGGCAACTATTTTGCCTGATTTGTTAGTTAAAACATATGAAGCATCAAAGGTCTTAAATAAAATTTTATGATCATTTGATGCAATAGGAGTTCTCTTCTTAGGCAATTTAGCATGGGTTGATTGCCTAGAACTAGATGCCTCACTCTTATACATAAAAGCATGATGAGAGCCAGAGTGAGACTTCCTAGAATGAATTCTCCTAATCTTGTGTTCGGAATAACCGGCAGGGTATAAAATGTAACCCTCGTTATCCTGAACCATGGGAGCCTTGACCTTAACAAAATTAGCTAATTTTTTAGGAGAGGCATTAAGCTTGACATTGTTTCCCTATTGGAAGCCGATGTCATCCTTAATGTCAGGGCGTCTCCCACTATAGAGCATGCTTCTAGCAAACTTAATTTTTTCATTTTCTAAGTCATGCTCATTGATTTTAGCAGTTACTGTAGCTATATGATAATTTTGTTGTTTAATTAAAGCAAGGTGATCATCAATAGCATCAACATTAATGTCTCTACATCTAGTGCAAATAGTAACATGCTCAACGGTAGATGTAGAGGGTTTGCAAGTATTTAATTCAACAATCTTAGCATGTAAAATAGCATTTTCATTTCTAAGATTGGAAATGGAAACATTGCAAACATCTAATTCCTTAGCCTTAGCAATTAATTTATCATTCTCAAACTTAAGGCTAGAAAGAGATGCATTCAATTTGTCAATCTTAGCAATTAAACTAGCATTATCATTTCTAAGATTAACAATTGAATCATCACAAACATTTGATTTCTCAACCTTAGCAATTAATTTGGCATTTTCATTTCTAAGGCCAGAAATAGTGTCATGGCAAGTGCTTAGCTCACTAGTTAATTTTCACATTTTTCTACCTCTAGAGCATAAGCATTTTTAACCTTAACATGCTTTTTGTTTTCCTTAATAAGGAAGTCCTCTTGGCTATCCAAGAGTTCATCCTTATCATGAATAGCACTAATCAATTCATTTAATTTTTCTTTTTGTTGCATGTTTAAGTTGGCAAAAAGGGTGAGCAAATCATCCTCATTATCACTAGAGCTAGCCTCATCACTAGAAGTTTCATACTTAGTGGAGGATCTTGATTTTACCTTCTTCTTCTTGTCGTCCTTTGCCATGAGGCACTTGTGGTCGACGTTGGGGAAGAGAAGCCCTTTGGTGACGGTGATGTTTGCGGTGTCCTCGTCGGAGGAGGAGTCGGTGGAGCTCTCGTCGGAGTCCCACTCCCGGCAAACATGGGCATCACCACCCTTCTTCTTGTAGTACCTCTTCTTTTCTCTTCTCTTTCCCTTCTTGTCGTTGCCCCTGTCACTATCACTTGATAATGGACATTTTGCAATAAAATGACCGGGCTTACCACACTTGTAGCACACCTTCTTGGAACGGGGCTTGTAATCTTTCTCCTTCCTTTGCTTGAGGATTTGGCGAAAGCTTTTGATGATTAAAGCCATCTCCTCGTTGTCGAGCTTGGAGGCGTCGATGGGAAGCCTACTTGGTGTAGACTCTTCCTTCTTCTCCTCTGTCGCTTTGAAGGCGACGGGTTGCACCTCGGGTGTGGAGGTGGCGCCTCGCTCAATGATTTGTTTGGAGCCTTTGATCATTAGCTTAAAGCTCACAAACTTACCTATTACTTCCTCGGGAGACATTAGTTTATATCTTGGATCACCACGAATTAATTGAACTTGAGTAGGATTAAGAAATACAAGTGATCTAAGAATAACCTTGACCCTTTCATGGTCATCCCATTTGGTGCTCCCGAGGTTGCGCACTTGGTTCACCAAGGTCTTGAGCCGATTGTACATGGCTTGTGGCTCCTCTCCTTGGTGAAGCATGAAGCGACCGAGCTCCCCCTCGATCGTTTCCCTCTTGGTGATCTTGGTCACCTCATCTCTTTCGTGCGCGGTCTTGAGCACGTCCCAAATCTCCTTTGCACTCTTCAACCCTTGCACCTTATTATACTCCTCTCGATTTAGAGAGGCGAGGAGTATAGTTGTGGCTTGGGAGTTGAAGTGTTGGATTTGTTCGACCTCCTCCGAATCATAATCCTTATCCCCCTTCTTCGGTACCTGTGCTCCATACTCAACAATACCCCATATGCTTTTGTGGAGTGAGGTTAGGTGATGCCTCATTTTATCACTCCACATTGAATAATCTTCACCTTCAAACATTGGTGGTTTGCCTAATGGGACGGAAAGTAATGGAGTGCGTTTTGAAATGCGAGGATAGCGAAGGGGCATCTTACTATACTTCTTGCGCTCATGGCGCTTAGAAGTGGCGGATGCCGATTCTGAGCCGGAGGTGGAGGGTGACGAAGAGTCGGTCTCATAGTAGACCACTTTCTTCATCTTCTTCTTCTTGTCACCCTTCCGTTGGGACTTGATGGAGGAAGAGGATTCCTCCTTGTGCTTGTGGACGGACTCTCTTGAGTGAGTTCTCCCCGAGCTTGCGGACTTGTCGCCGGTCCCAATCTCCCTCATGGCGGATGCTCCCGACATCACTTCGAGCGGTTAGGCTCTAATGAAGTACCGAGCTCCGATACCAATTGAAAGTCGCCTAGAGGGGGGGTGAATAGGCAAATCTAAAATATATAAAGTTGAAGCACAACTACAAGTCGGGGTTAGCGTTAGAAATAAACGAGTCCGAAAGAGAGGGCGAAAACAAATCAAAAGCGAATAAGAGCGGATGACACGGTGATTTGTTTTACCGAGGTTTGGTTCTTGCAAACCTACTCCCCGTTGAGGTGGTCACAAAGACCGGGTCTCTTTCAACCCTTTCCATCTCTCAAACGGTCACTTAGACCGAGTGAGCTTCTCTTCTCAATCAACTGGGACACTAAGTCCCCACAAGGACCACCACACAATTGGTGTCTCTTGCCTTGATTACAATTGAGTTGGAAACAAGAAAGAAGGAAGAAGAAAAGCAATCCAAGCGCAAGAGCTCAAATGAACACAAATGTCTCTCTCTCTAGTCACTAATTTGTTTGGAGTGATTCCAGACTTGGGAGAGGATTTGATCTCTTTGATTGTGTCTTTGAATGAAGTCTAGAGCTCTTGTATGTGGTTTGATGGCTGAAAACTTGGATGCATTGAAGTGTGGTAGTTGGGGGGTATTTATAGCCCCAACCACCAAAAGAACCGTTGGTGAGGGCTGCTGTCGTATGGCGCACCGGACACTGTCCGGTGCGCCAGCCATGTCACCAAGCCGTTGGGTTCCGACCGTTGGAGCTTTTGACAGGTGGGCCACCGGACAGTCACTGTTCACTGTCCGGTGCGCCTTCTGACGTCTGCTCTGACTCTACGCGCGCAGTATGCACTGTTCCTGTTCACTGTAGCCGTTGCAGACGACCGTTGGCGCTTGAGCCGTTGCTCCGCTTGGTACACCAGACAGTCTGGTGCTACACCGGACAGTCCGGTGAATTAAAGCGGAGCGGCCTCCTGAATTCCCGAAGGTGGCAAGTTCGGAGATGGGTTCCCTGGTGCACCGGACACTGTCCGGTGCGCCAGACCAGGGCTGCCTTTGGGTTGTCTTTTGCTCTCTTTGTTTGAACCCTTTCTTGGTCTTTTTATTGGTTTGTTGTGAACCTTTGGCACCTGTAAAACTTTTAATCTAGAGCAAACTAGTTAGTCCAATTATTTGTGTTGGGCAATTCAACCACCAAAATCAATTAGGAAAAGGTGTAAGCCTATTTCCCTTTCAATGGTGTTCTTTAAATGTTTATGGATTCATCGTTTCGTGTGTGATTGTTGGCAAAGAATAACTGATTCTTGAATAGATCATTGTCAGAAATAGCTATTTCCAGAATTCCAGTTATTTTTATTGTTTTGTTAACACTTTGTTCAATATTTTGTTATGTGATTACAACTCATTTTTTGTATGCGACTGATGGCAAGGAGTAACTGATTTCACTCCTGATGACATGTGTCCTACAGGCACTCAACTCTTTTAAATGTATGTCGATAATCCTTCATCAAGATCTCATGAGACTGGTATCCATCAAGAGGTATATACATCTGGCATAGTGACACATCTGTTTCCTACTTTGATGCTAAAACATGTGTTTTTTAGCTAGGCTTGCTGATTGACCTGTGGAATAACCATGATGTTTTGGGGGAAGCTTTAGAAAACACAGAAACTTACACATCTTCTGTACCTGCATCAGATCTTTTGAGCATAGACCAACTTCTTGAAATGGTATGGAAAATCTATTATTCCTTTCTTTTCCTTGGTTTATCTGTCCTAAGGTACCACCATGTTGAGATGGCCTTGCACCACAAGGTGTTTTCACTTGGCATGATAATTTTATTATTATATTTGTTTCATTTATTTCAGGTTGGTGTAAATACTAAACATCCATAAATTCGATTGGTTTTTTACCTTCATGGCTTCATTATTATTTAGAGTTATGCTTCCATCAGTAACCAAATCAATCACCACTTGCAGACAAACTTCGTCCCAATATATTGCTATTGGCTTATCCGTGTGAAGGTATCCCCACTATGTATAATTTAGTTTCCTAAACATCATTTCGTAGCCTATTTTGCTTCATGGAAAATATTGGCATGAATTCTTCTGCTTGCGCAACAGGGACAAATTACCAAAAGGAAACAGTCCAAAAAATTCCCATTCTCAGTAGCCTAGATTTTTCTATATCATAACAATTTAAGTAAGGGCCTTCATGTTTCGTTAGTATCATCGCCATTTTATGCTTGTCTATTAATTCTCCCTTTTTAGCTTTATATGATCATTTCAATTTTATTGTTTTTAGTGTGCAGCATGAACACCATGTCCAATTTAGTAAGCATATGTCTATTAATTTTTTGCGATGTGTTGGTTTATTTTTCTTTAGAATTTTGCAAGCAGTCAACTACAAGTCGGTGCTTGCTCACCGCCTTACATGCTGGACAATAGATAGAGAGGAGATTACTATGGACATAAATACTGTCACACCCGAGCTTTAAGGAACAAAGCCAGGTGCATCTCATACATGCGCCAAGAAGACAACATATATAATAACAGAGTGTATAGAGATAAATGTCACAATAATCAGAGTATTTATTACATAGCGGAAGTCTTACAAAATAAATATAACAGGATCTAAAATCCATCCTTGGCGCCAGAAAGTCAACTGGGAGACGCCACCTAGATCGAATCGAACTCCTCGATACATGACTCCTCTTGAACCACCTGTTCTTTTCCTGTGGGGGGGTGTGAGACAGCAAGGGTGAGCTCACACATGATCATCGCTCAACAAGTTGTGGGGAATAATGTGACATGAACTCGCCAAAGGTGGGAGCTCATGTGAAGTGTAAGGCTGATCAATGATAGGGGTTAAAGCTGAGCATTGCTTTTATAAGTTGGTCAAAATTTTATTAGCAGTTACTAAGTGTAAGTGAATACCAAACCATAATAATATAATAGAACAAAATTAATAATAAATCCCATGCAAATGCAAATGACAAATTGAGTTTAGGTTCCATAATTTAATCATCGGAGAGTCCTGAGCCGCTCATGACCGTGAGCTCGGCTAGTATACCAGTTTTACACTCTGCAGAGGTGGTACCCTTTACCCACAAGTCATGTATCCCATGTCGCCAGGGTTAGCTAGGCCCTTAGACACTACCGAGGTGAATGGCTAGGGATCCACTACGAGGCCTTTACAAAGTTCCACTAGCTTCTGAAAACCCGCTACAGTTTATGGGAAGAGCACTTGCAAGAATCCCTCGTCTGACCGCCATTGCAGCAAATCAACCCGAGAACCTCCTTGCATGCAATCCCCTACTGCCCTTGCCCCTTTCGGGTAAGGTAGTCTTCCACTAGCTTTCCTAGTTAGTTGGCCAAGGGCGTCCCATTAAACCCTGGTGGTGGCACGTGTTTCTCAAGTTAAGCTCCATGTTCCAATTAACATTAATGATCTTGATATGAACATAAATAGAATAATAAAAGAATTGGAACATAGATATAACAAAATATTATCCCAAAACCATGTAAAGCAATAGCAAAACTACCCAAGTGATTCAGGGATAACAAGGTAAAATGGAATAACAATCTAGGGTGACCTATCGGGTCCCATCAAAATTAAGCCTATGCATTGAATAGTGATAATAAAGAGCATTATTGGGTAATGAAAGTGGTCAAGGGCACAACTTGCCTGGCACTTGAGATTCCAGGTACCAACTTGCTTTTCAGATGACACGTGTCCTCGCGCTAGTCGTAGCAATACAAACAAACATGGTATAGACAAAATTAACATCACACCAAACATAAGTACAAACTGAATAATAATAATCTACACGTTGCTACGAGATCGTGGGAATGAGAACCACTAAATTCGGAGTTGGGGTTACCAAGTTATGAATTTCGGAAATTATTTAGTGCTTAGAATAGATTAATCCAAATGAATAATTTTAATTCAAGTTTCATGGCTAAACAATATTACTAGTTGGTAGAAAATATTAATACAAAAGTATTGCAACTGGAATGACTTAATTTGGAGCTAAAATGAATTATATATGAATTATACAAGTTTCTAGTATTGTTTTTATATTAAAAATCATTTTCTATACTTAATTTTCTATTTTTATTGGTCTCTGGACTTGGCGCATTATTAACAGAAACTCCAGGGGCTACTGCGTAAATTATCCAATGACTCAGACTCCAGTAACCAGGACTGCAGGTTAATACCTAAATACTTCAGGGGCCTATGTGCAAATCTGTGCCCGCGAAGGGGTTCGCACGCATTTAATCAGGACCGCCCGCCGATCGATCAATGGCCCGGGGTCGATACAGCGCGATCTAATCTTAGCCGCACATCAGGTTTTCAACAGCTATCGCGTGTCTTCCTTCTCCCACCGCGGAGGGAGCGGCGGCGTAGACGCCCTGGCGCCATGGCCGACGCACAGACGAGGCGCCCCAGCGAACGCGGTGGCGGCCATGGCCGGAAATGGCCAGATCGACATCCCGGCCTCAAGCTTTAGTCCAAAACGCGCCACGTGATGTGTAGAAGAAGGCGAGAGCAGGTGACCAGTTCTTACCGGCGATGGCGGTGTGTCGCACGCGGACCACGGAGAGGGATTGATTCCGCCCCTGCTTCAATCTCCGACAGGGAATTCCTCGACTAACCGCCCCCGATTAAATCACGGAGGATTCTCCTTGCCAGCAGCACCCCCAGGTGGTCTTCGCAGCCCCTACGCCGACGTCCTGACAGCGACGCCCACGAGTTTCAATCATCGCGGCGAAACCTCCCCATACGCTCACCACGATCTCCCCAATATTCGACTCTGGATATGGAATGGTGGGCTGGTGACGCGGCGCGCGGGTATAGGTATAGGCAGGGAAGGTCGCGCGAAGGTCGGAATGCCCGGTACACACACGGTCAGCGGAAATCGCGCAGGAGCGACGGTGATTTCGGCCGGACGCTGCGCACGCAAGGATGAAGATCCGCAGTAACCGGGGGCTCTACTGGTCAGCTGTGCTGGGATATAAGCCTGCACGCTGGAGAAGTCCCGCCAAGGTGGCCCACTGGTCAACGGCTTGCGGCAAGCACAGCTGAGGGCGTCAACACGAGTGCGGGTGAGGCTGAGCGCCAGGGATACTATGGCTGGGCGACACGGTTGGAGTCTTGGAGACGTAGCCAGGAACGAGGCAGGTATGCGGTGCCCTGGTGTGCATGGAAGCTAGCTAACGACGGGTCCCGTGTAGTGACCATGGAAGCATGAGGCCATGTGCTTTAGCCTGATGTCATGTGCGACTAGGATTCATAAAATAGAAAGAAAAAAATGTGGGCTCAATGGAATTCCATAGGAAAAGGGAGTGTGGGATGATTTTGTTTTTCCTATTTTATTTACTCCTTTCTTTTTTTCTATTTTGTTTTCCTTTTCTCTTTTCCTTTCTATTCTTTTTTCAACTTAAACTCAATTTCAATTATAAGTTTAAGATTGCAAGATTAAATGCACAAGCAATAAAACTCCAATATGATGTCTGGCTTATTTTTTTTTTAGATATTTTGTTCTCGGAGTTATGTTTAATCCCATGTTCAAGTAAATAGAGGCAAAATATATATAAGGAGGTTTACTCTGTTCTCAATGATTACAAATTGGGTATTACAAATCCTACCCCCCTTAAAAAGAATCTCGTCCTCGAGATTTAGGAAGTACTAAGGAAAAATGGGGAAATTTTATGCGAAGCACTTCTCCTCTTTACCATACAGCTTCGTCTTCTCCGTGGTGACTCCATTGAACTTTGCACATCTTTATCACTTTATTCCTTGTAACTCGAGTCAATGTATCAAGAATCTTGATAGGGTACTCCGTGTAAGTCAAATCACCCTGAACACTGAGCTCTTCCTTTGGTAACTGTTCCTTAGGGACACGGAGACACTTCTTAAGCTGATACACGTGGAATACATTATGCACATCAGATAGATTATCAGGTAGCTCGAGTTGATAGGCCATCTCTCCATCTTGCCTAAAAACTCTGAATGGTCCAATATAGCGAGGGGACAATTTGCGCTTGACTTTAAATCTCCTCATTCCACGAAGTGGTGACACCTTGAGATACATATGATTTCTCTCCTCAAATTCCAGTGGTCTTCTTCTATTATTCACATAGTTCTTTTGTCTAGTCTGAGCTACCCTCAAGTTCTCCTGGATTATACGGACTTGTTCTTCTGCCTCTTGAATAAGTTCAGGTCCAAAGACCTGTCTTCCTCTAATCTGGTCCAAAATAGAGGAGACCTGCATTTCCTATCATACAGAGTCTCGAACGGTGACATCTTCAGACTGGCCTGGTAACTATTGTTATATGAGAACTCGGCATAAGATAGACTCTTGTCCCAACTACTACCATGCTGAAGGGCACAAGCTCTCAACATGCCTTCCAATACTTGATTAGTCCTTTCAATCTGTCCATTAGTCTGAGAATGGTAGGCCGAACTAAAATTCAACTTCGTATTCATATTCTCATGAAAACTTTTCCAAAATCTAAAGGTAACTGTGATCCTCTATCCGAAACGATCTTCTTCGGTACACCATGTAGAGACACAATCCGAGCCATATATCACTCTACCAATTGAGATCCCTTATAAGTAATCTTGACCGGAATAAAATAAGCCACTTTGGTCAATCTATCCATAATAACCCATATAGAATCATATCCTTTCGAGGTGCGAGGCAATCCAGTAATGAAATCCATGCCAATCTCTTCCCACTTCCATTCGGGTATCTTTAATGGGTACAGTAGTCCAACTGGTCTTTAGTGTTCTTCCTTAACTTTTTGACACACATTGCACATAGCCACATGTGCAACCACATCTCTCTTTAATCCATACCACCAATATTTCTACTTCAAATCCTGATACATCTTGGTACTACCAGGATGAATAGAATAATTCGAGTCATGGGCCTCCTTCAAAATAGTCTCACGAAGGCTTTCAATATCAGGAACACATATCCTGTCCTTGAACCATATGGTACCTTGCTCATCTTCCGTGAATTCCGGACCTCTACCTTCAGTAATAAGATCCTTGATCTCTTATATCCTAGCATCGCCAGTCTGTCCTTTGCAGAATTCTTGCTCCAAGGTAGGTTCCACATCCATAATAAACTCCTTTAGTGTGAGCAACTATCCCCAGGTTAAGTCTCCTGAAATCCTCAACAATCTCATCGGGTAGCTGGGCAACAACAACTGAATGAACATGCTCCTTTCGACTCAAGGCATCTGCAACCAAATTCACCTCGCCCGGGTGATAGTGAATTTCCAAATCATAGTCCTTAATAAGCTCCAACCAACAGTGTTGCCTAAGGTTGAGATCCCGCTGTGTGAATATGTTCTTCAAACTCTAATGTTCCGTGTACACTTGACACTTGGTTCCCGTGATATAATGTCTCCATATCTTAAGTACGTGCACAACAGCTGCTAATTCTAAGTCATGAGTGGGGTGGTTAAATTCTTGTTTCCGCCACTGACGAGACACGTAAGCAATCATGTGTCCTTCTCGCATAAGTACACATCCCAAGCCTTGGTCGTAGGCGTCACAATAAATGTCAAATCTTTTCTATTGATTTGGCATAACCAACACTGGGGTGATATCAATCTCAACTTCAGTTGGTTAAAACTATCTTGGTACTTCTCGTCCCACTTAAACTCTTCCCTTCTCCAAAAGTGAGGTCATAGGCTTAGCAATCTTAGAAAATCTTTCAATAAGTCTCCAATAATATCATGCAAGTCCTAAGAAACTCCTAATCTCCGTAACTGTAGTGGGTATGCTCCACACCACTATCTCCTTGATTTTAGCAGGATCCACTGATATTCCTCCATTAGAAATGATATGTCCAAGGAATGACACCTCGTCAATCAAGAACTCGCATTTACTGTATTGGTGTAGAGTTGATTATCTCGTAGCTTCTGTAGCACCAATCTCAGATGTTCCTCATGATCACTATCACTTCTTGAAATAAAAATATCGTCGATGAAACCACGACGAATCTGTCCAGATCATGAACACCTTATTCTTCGGATCCATAAAATAGGTTGGTGCAATAGTTAGTCCAAATGACATAACGGTGAACTCATATAAACCATATCGGGTTGAGAAATTCATCTTGGGAATATCCGATGGCCTAATCTTCATTTGGTGATAACCCGATCGGAGATCAATCTTCGAGAATACCCTTGTACCTCTCATCTGATCAAATAAATCTTCAATGCGGGGTGATGGATACTTGTTCTTCACAGTGACATCGTTAAGGGACCTATAATCCATGCACATCCCTTGCGATCCTTCTTTCTTCTATACAAATAGAACCGGCGCTCCATAAGGTGAAGAATTCGAACGAATGTACCCAGCCTCTTGTAACTCTGTTAATTGCTTCTTAAGTTCCTTTAGTTCTTCTACGGACATCCGGTATGACCGTTTAGAAATAGGGGCAGTTCCAGGTAAGGGATTAATGACCAACTCAATTTCCATATCTGGTGGCATCCCTAACAACTCCTCTAGAAAGACATCCGGAAAATCCCTAACTGCACGGATGCTGTCACCCACCAACTTCTCATCTACTAAGAATGTCGCTAGTCTGATGGGGGTGGTTACTGCAATCTCAACTTCAAATCTTTCTCCTTTCGAACTGGTGAGTTCTACGGTTCCCTTAGCACAGTGTATAACCTGCCTTTGCCTTTCCTAACCATGACACACCAAGGATCAAGTCTATAGTGCTCTCTTCTAACACTATAGAGGTAGCCCATCTGGGTTAGAAACACAGGGTACGAAAGAAAGGATTGTAGACAAGGCATGTAATTACGAGGCATGTTACTTTGGGAGATTTATTAGCTATGTAGATTAGTGTGTCACCTACTAACGCTAATACATTACATTATGGTGGTACATGCTAAGATGCCCGTCTATACTATTTCAATCAATCAAAGAAGCAAATCAGGCATTGATCATCAGAACAATCAACCAACATTTTTAATAAAGAAAATAATTTTAATTTCGTCTTAGGTTCCCTTTCTCTTAAAAAGGTCATAAATGTAGGATTCCAATGTGTGAAATCCTTCTTGTCTTAGAGTAGAAAAGATAAGAATGATCAGAGTAGAATAGTAGAAGGTAAGACATGATCAAGATAAGTATAGAAAGAATCAGAGTGAGATAAGTATAGAATGAATCAGAGTAAGGTAAGTAGGTAAGGTTGTCCATTTCTATCTAGGTTTCGTCCTACAGTCAACATTTCCTCTGATACCACTTCTGTCACACCCGAGCTTTAAGGAACAAAGCCAGGTGCATCTCATACATGCGCCAAGAAGACAACATATATAATAACAGAGTGTATAGAGATAAATGTCACAATAATCAGAGTATTTATTACATAGCGAAAGTCTTACAAAATAAATATAACAGGATCTAAAATCCATCCTTGGTGCCAAAAAGTCAACTGGGAGACGCCACCTAGATCGAATCGAACTCCTCGATACGTGACTTCTCTTGAACCACCTGTTCTTCTCCTGTGGGGGGGTGTGAGACAGCAAGGGTGAGCTCACACATGATCATCGCTCAACAAGTTGTGGGGAATAATGTGACATGAACTCGCCAAAGGTGGGAGCTCATGTGAAGTGTAAGGCTCATCAATGATAGGGGTTAAAGTTGAGCATTGCTTTTATAAGTTGGTCAAAATTTTATTAGCAGTTACTAAGTGTAAGTGAATACCAAACCATAATAATATAATAGAACAAAATTAATAATAAATCCCATGCAAATGCAAATGACAAATTGAGTTTAGGTTCCATAATTTAATCATCGGAGAGTTCTGAGCCGCTCATGACCGTGAGCTCAGCTAGTATACCAGTTTTACACTCTGCAGAGGTGGTACCCTTTACCCACAAGTCGTGTATCCCATGTCGCCAGGGTTAGCTAGGCCCTTAGACACTACCGAGGTGAATGGCTAGGGATCCACTACAAGGCCTTTACAAAGTTCCACTAGCTTCCGAAAACCCGCTATAGTTTTTGGGAAGAGCACTTGCAAGAATCCCCCGTCTGACCGCCATCGCAGCAAATCAACCCGAGAACCTCCTTGCATGCAATCCCCTACTGCCCTTGCCCCTTTCGGGTAAGGTAGTCTTCCACTAGCTTTCCTAGTTAGTTGGCCAAGGGCGTCCCATTAAACCCTGGTGGTGGCACGTGTTTCTCAAGTTAAGCTCCATGTTCCAATTAACATTAATGATCTTGATATGAACATAAATAGAATAATAAAAGAATTGGAACATAGATATAACAAAATATTATCCCAAAACCATGTAAAGCAATAGCAAAACTACCCAAGTGATTCAGGGATAACAAGGTAAAATGGAATAATAATCTAGGGTGACCTATCGGGTCCCATCAAAATTAAGCCTATGCATTGAATAGTGATAATAAAGAGCATTATTGGGTAATGAAAGTGGTCAAGGGCACAACTTGCCTGGCACTTGAGATTCTAGGTACCAACTTGCTTTTCAGATGACCCGTGTCCTCGCGCTAGTCGTAGCAATACAAACAAACATGGTATAGACAAAATTAACATCACACCAAACATAAGTACAAACTGAATAATAATAATCTACACGTTGCTACGAGATCGTGGGAATGAGAACCACTAAATTCGGAGTTGGGGTTACCAAGTTATGAATTTCGGAAATTATTTAGTGCTTAGAATAGATTAATCCAAATGAATAATTTTAATTCAAGTTTCATGGCTAAACAGTATTACTAGTTGGTAGAAAATATTAATACAAAATTATTGCAACTGGAATGACTTAATTTGGAGCTAAAATGAATTATATATGAATTATACAAGTTTCTAGTATTGTTTTTGTATTAAAAATCATTTTTTATACTTAATTTTCTATTTTTATTGGTCTCTGGACTTGGCGCATTATTAACAGAAACTCCAGGGGCTACTGCGTAAATTATCCAATGACTCAGACTCCAGTAACCAGGACTGCGGGTTAATACCTAAATACTTCAGGGGCCTATGTGCAAATCTGTGCCCGCGAAGGGGTTCGCACGCATTTAATCAGGACCGCCCGCCGATCGATCAACGGTCCGGGGTCGATACAGCGCGATCTAATCTTAGCCGCACATCAGGTTTTCAACAGCTATCGCGTGTCTTCCTTCTCCCACCGTGGAGGGAGCGGCGGCGTAGACGCCCTGGCGCCATGGCCGACGCACAGACGAGGCGCCCCAGCGAACGCGGTGGCGGCCATGGCCGGAAATGGCCAGATCGACATCCCGGCCTCAAGCTTTAGTTCAAAACGCGCCACGTGATGTGTAGAAGAAGGCGAGAGCAGGTGACCAGTTCTTACCGGCGATGGCGGTGTGTCGCACGCGGACCACGGAGAGGGATTGATTCCGCCCCTGCTTCAATCTCCGACAGGGAATTCCTCGACTAACCGCCCCCGATTAAATCACGGAGGATTCTCCTTGCCAGCAGCACCCCGAGGTGGTCTTCGCAGCCCCTACGCCGACGTCCCGACAGCGACGCCCACGAGTTTCAATCGTCGCGGCGAAACCTCCCCATACGCTCACCACGATCTCCCCAATATTCGACTCTGGATATGGAATGGTGGGCTGGTGACGCGGCGCGCGGGTATAGGTATAGGCAGGGAAGGTCGCGCGAAGGTCGGAATGCCCAGTACACACACGGTCAGCAGAAATCGCGCAGGAGCGACGGTGATTTCGGCCGGACGCTGCGCACGTCAGGATGAAGATCCGCAGTAACCGGGGGCTCTACTGGTCAGCTGTGCTGGGATATAAGCCTGCGGCTGGAGAAGTCCCGCCAAGGTGGCCCACTGGTCAACGGCTTGCGGCAAGCACAGCTGAGGGCGTCAACACGAGTGCGGGTGAGGCTGAGCGCCAGGGATACTATGGCTGGGCGACAGGGTTGGAGACGTAGCCAGGAACGAGGCAGGTATGCGGTGCCCTGGTGTGCATGGAAGCTAGCTAACGACGGGTCCCGTGTAGTGACCATGGAAGCATGAGGCCATGTGCTTTAGCCTGATGTCATGTGCGACTAGGATTCATAAAATAGAAAGAAAAAAATGTGGGCTCAATGGAATTCCATAGGAAAAGGGAGTGTGGGCTGATTTTGTTTTTCCTATTTTATTTACTCCTTTCTTTTTTTCTATTTTGTTTTCCTTTTCTCTTTTCCTTTCTATTCTTTTTTCAACTTAAACTCAATTTCAATTATAAGTTTAAGATTGCAAGATTAAATGCACAAGCAATAAAACTCCAATATGATGTCTGGCTTATTTATTTATTTTTTTATTAGATATTTTGTTCTCGGAGTTATGTTTAATCCCATGTTCAAGTAAATAGAGGCAAAATATATATAAGGAGGTTTACTCTTTTCTCAATGATTACAAATTGGGTATTACAGATACATATAGGATATCACTAAGGATATCCTATGCTTTTTTACAAGATTCTTTGTAGTTATTATTTTTTGCTAACTGACTTAACATGTATGTTTAGATGTCTTAGTAGTAAGTGTATTATTTGCATACGACTATTGTAACACCCCAGGTGTTACCTTGGCTAAAGCCCATTTTGGCACTAGAAGCTGTGATCACAAGGGGTAAAGGCTTAGGGCAACACTTGAGAACTTGGTGATCATGTGCTAATCAAGTTGCCAATGACATGAGAAGCATTACCCTAATCCTTGCTCACTTACTACCTTGGATAAGAGGGGAGAAGAACCCTAGACCTCTCCTAAACCCTAGCTTCCAAAACCCTAGGTAAGGGGGGGGAAAGAAAGTGATCAAGTGTGCAAAGTATGTGTAACTTTTACCCAAACCCTAAGCAACTATATAACCATCAATTAGGGGAGGGAAATATTGCAAAAAGACCCCTGGAGAAACCCCAATTCAAATCTCCAAGTGGAGAGAGAGCTAGAGCTCTCTATTTCCCTCTAAGTCAAATTCTAACCCTAAGTTAAAGTTCAACCGTGTTCACTTTGAAGATGGCGCCAAAACCACTTGGGTTCTATACCAAAAATGTGGTATACCACCTAAGGCACCCCCTGGAAAAAGTGGAGACCGAGACTCGGACGTTTGATAGCTCTTGACATCAGTTTTGTCGCAAGGTGGGCAGTGAGACAAGCCAGATTTGGCGCCCGTCTATCTCCTGATCTAGGGCGTATCCTCCATTGGAACTCACACATGTGAGATAGCCCTAGGTGCCAGGAAGAGGCCTGCGCCGGATTCATGGCAAGATTCGCACGTTTGCGATCTCTGGAGACGTTTGAACACTGGAAGAAAAACACCTCCACGTGTTCGACGCCTTCTGCCCACGCCAGAGCATGCTCGCGCGCGCCCCCGCATGCCCAGCGCCGCGCACGAGCCAAGCCAGCGCCATGGCCCACGCCCGCGCTTATAAAACCCTCCCAGACTTAGATTGTTCCCTTCCGCGCACCCTCAAACCTCACCGGAGTCTAGCTCGTCGCCGGTTGCCCGTGCGCAGCGAGTCCGCGGCCGCCCACTCCCTCTGCCACCGTAGACCGGCCAGTGGAGCCATTCCCAACTCCGTCCAGCCCTCGGAGAAGATTGTGCACACCTCCGTGAGGCTCCCCGAGCGAGGAATCGGAGTTTACTTCGCCGGAGAGGCCAGTCCACGCTCGCCGGAGCTCTCAACCCCGCCGGAGTACGTGGACCGGGTAAACCACTCCACCATCCTTCGATTCCTTGTGCACACGGTCGCTATGTTACCCCGTGAAGCTCATCATGCCCTCGGATTGAACCAGTTCGCCGTGGTTTGGCCGGTATACTCGCCGCCGACGAGGACACCCGCCTGCACGCGTGGACCGGGCGATTTCGGCCATCTCCGACGTCAAGCCGTACCTCGACGTGACCGCCAGAGTCTCCCCGAGCCAACCCCACCCTTCGCCGGACCTCCCTCGCCGCCGGTAAGCCGCGCCACCCTTTTCTTTCCCGCGGTTACTGTTGGCATAAGGGGAAGGACTGCGGGTGAGAGGGAGAGAAGGTCAGGGGGTTTTGTGAAATGTCAGAGACAAAGGGGAATAGTGGCGTGAGGGTAGATTTGCAAAGGTGGATTTAGTTTAAACCCAGGGACCTCGGTGTAAACTGTTTTTCCAGAAAACCTTTATTAAATCTGTTTTTAAAATTGGACAGAAACTTTGAAAATGCATAACTTCTGTTTAAATCATCCAAATTTGGTCAAACCAATTTTGTCAGACTCTAAATAATGTAACCTACTTAAGAAAAATATAAAACCCCCTATGTACTATAGAGAACCTTAAAGCTCTGATTTAATTATAGTTTTGACCAAAAGCTTAATAATGGGGCCAAAATTAGTTGCACTATTTGACTGGGGTTAGAAAAATTTTGAGAAGCTTGTATCTACCTACTAAACCAAATAAAAATGCTAAACCTCTCTGTCCACTCCATTTAAATTAGTTTTACCCCTTATTCTATAATATGCTTAAGGATAAGGAAAATAGAAAATGTAATTTAATTAATGAACCAGAGAGTGCCTCTATTTTTATTAGGTTACTTATTCAATATAGTTCACTGGAAAAATATATCATACCCTGCTTTAGTGTAAAATAAGTAAGGTCCCTTTTGTTTTAATAAAACAAGGGAAACTTAGAAAAACTCTACAAAAATAACCCCAGGGTAAAAACACCCCCACCCTTGGGATAACTAATGTTTTGTTAGTAAGAACTTAGGAAAAATAGGAGATCTGCTGTTTGACATTTTTCAGATAATAATGTAGTAGAAAGAGCCTTTTTGACATTAAACTTAAGAAAATCATAACTAAATAACCACCCCTTAGTTTTCTGTGATTTTTAGCACAGAGGCCTATTATTACTATGGGATGCCAGCAAAAATAACTTTTAGGACAGAACCTACCCCTAACTTAGAGATGTAGTGTAAAGTGGCCCATTTTGCATAACTCTTGTTATTTTTGTTTAAAGCCTAGCCTTTGTACTTTGAGCCTCAAAGTCTTAAAACAAGTTAGAATAGCAAATGACCACCCACTGTAATTTTTACAGAATTTTTGGGAATGATTAAAACACTGTTGTAGTTCAAACCTACACTAGAAACCCTAAATGGAAATTAAAGCAAGGAAAATGAATAATGCAAATCAATGTCATCCTAAAACCTTTGTAATCTGTCCACTAAAATGTATCAAGGCAATACCAATCCACTATGTTATCTTCACTGAAAACCCAAGCCTAAAGAGTAATAAGCCTAACCCACTGGAAGCCCCGCATGACTAAGAAACCCTAAATTACTTCTTAACTTAGTTCTCTTTAGCATAATATTATTAAATCCTGCATAATCATGACATACATGTTCTATGCATTTCGATAGACTGTAATCTTGCTGACGGAGAGTACATCCTCGTGCCGGAGCAAGGAGCTGCTCAGGAGGTAGCCCCGGATCCAGCACCCGAGCCTGCACCAGAGGACCTGCCTGCCACTGCTTTGGAAGGCAAGCCCCGGTTTTATGCATAACCTGTTATTTATGTTATTTTACTTCACTTAATGAATGTAGGATTGATTGTGCACTTAGGTGTAGGAATTGTTCGAAACCCTAGTTGCATGATCTCAGGAATCCTTTTGAGGTGAATACTAGTATGACAGGTCGAGTAGTTGCTTTATTTAATTAGGATCTCGGTAGAAGACGAGTGATTTTTCTAGCACTCGCGCGAGATCAGGAAATTGATTGTACCCACTTTCACACTGTCATGATACTAGTTGGTGGACAACAATCCATGGGGATTGGTTGTTCACGAGATGGAAAATGGAATAAGGATTAACGTGCGGATACCTGTGTCAAGCGTTTGAACGTACTAAACACATACCGAGAAATATGGTAAATCGGTAAGCCTAGTACCTGAATGAACCTGCCCGCAGACATATCCCCTCACGCGACCTGAGACGAGGTCTCCCATTCCGGTTATGGTGGGTACAAGTGCGGTCACTGCACGACGGCCAGTCGGGGTCAGTGGGGCATTGTACGCCAAGGCGGTGAGCCCTGATCTGTTGCCAGGGAATCGATGGGGACGGTTGATGTGTGTGGGGACGGAGTGCCCCTACATGTCGTGTGTTTAGGTTTACCTTGCAAGGATAAAAACTCGATTCGAATCGTCTGCTTCTCGCAGCTAATGAGACTGCTTGATCCATTGTACTGCATTGAGTAATAAGTGGAAGTATGATGAGTTGGGATAAGATGTTGATTGTTAATAATGCTTGCTACCATGTATGAGTAGATAGTCCACTTTTAGCCTTAAGAGAGTCACACTTAACTTTGACTAAGTTAAAATCTTGATTTAGAAACTCAGCTAGTGCTTTTGGCAACCAAACCCCATAGCCAAACAGCTGCATGTCTAGAGGTAGAGGAGTAGACTCCTCACACCGGGTAAGTCTAGCTGAGTATTAGTATACTCAGCCTTGCTTGTGGCACAATTTTTACAGGATCTCTGGAGGAAATGGTTGCTGGAATAACTTGGCCGTCCACCTTGCCACCGGGTTGGACTGTCGAGTGGGACCCTGCCTCGGCTGAGGAGGAGCATGAGGAGTGATGGGACAGGCTTCCCCATCCCTCTATTTATTTACCGTTAGTTTATTTCCGCTGCACTTCGAACAATGATGGTTACTTTTGCAAAAACTCTGATGATGATGATGATGATGATGTAATAATTAAATACTCTGGCATGTATGGTTTTATGCTTTATTGTATTTGCTCTGTGACTCACCTTCGAGTGAGATTGTGGTACTTGATCCTGTCAGTGGCCGTGTCGGACTAGATCCGAGGGATTGACGGGTTATTCCCATTTAAGTGTGGTCTAGCCTCTAAGGCGGGGCTTAGGCACTTAAGTTGGAATAATTCGGGCAGTTCCACCACAGCTGGTATCGGAGCTTGTACCACCACAGAGGAATCAATAAAATATAAATACCATCAATTTTTCCAAGTAAAATTTGATAGAAACAATGTTGGATAGATAGTAGGGCGAACAGGATAGACCTAGGACGTGAAGCCTTAGGGTAATAGAAGGGTAGCTAGGTGGCTAAGTAACTAGGCCCTACAGGCCACTTTTACAGGATGGGAGTCCTTCCCGATTCCTTTTATCTTTGTGAGGTCGTTCAGGACGAGCATGCATGCATTCATAATTAAGCAAATGGATAACTGAGTAAAGGACTTAAAAACAAGATAACAACCAACTAGGTCCCCAGTGCCTCTTCATTTAACTAAAGAAAAGCTGAGTGTTATTTTTCTTGTTCTTTTATGATTCTTTTCCTTTTACTTACGCTTAACCGTACACAGATGACTTCCCACGGATCCTCCGATGACGGAAATGCACTGACCCACACTGACGGACTTGCACGAGAGGGCTTTCCCCGCATTCTGTGGGAGGTACTTCAGGGGGCCGGATACACGACACCCCCTCAGTACGCGGTGCAGCAGTTCGAGAAGCACCGAGTACCTCGCTGTAGGGTGAGGATGACTTTGGAGCCTCATCCCCTGCAGCCAGGCTGGCGCTCTTTGGACTCCGAGTCTTTCGGGTACCGAGCAGAGGACACGATCGAGGCGATCGCTCTGCATGGATTGACTACCTTCTGCGGATTCCATCCTTTGGAGCTGGCCACCCACCCTATTGGCTTGTTCCCCGCTGAGAGGGAGGACGACCCAATGTGGAAGGATCGGGTGGAGCATGCCAAGGATATCTGGGCCATCTACCCAGGACAGACTGCACACTTGACAGTACGGTGCATGAATGCTCTGTACCGTCTGCAGGTGATGTGCGGTGAGGCAATGTCCTATCTGATGGCGCTGCTGGAGGCAACAAAGATTACGCTGGATAACAGAGAGGAGCTCGTGGTTGACTTGTCTCAAGAAATGGTGGAGAAGGACTTGCAGGTGGAGCAGCTATCCACTGATATTCAGGAGTTGGAGGAGCTGGTGGGTACCAGGGAGAACACCATCGAGGTTCTAGAGGATCAGCTCCTTAACACTCAGCAGCAGCTTGCTGAGGCTAACGAGCACCTGGACATGCATCACCAGGAGATCCAGGACCAGGAGGCCAACGAGGACGTCGACATTGAGGGAGGAGATGAGCCTGCCTCCAGTGTGGACACTGCTGGCTCGGGAAGACCACCTTCCCCCGAGTCGAGTGTTGCTTCGTTCGCTCACTAGGTGTTCAGGATAGGCTTAGAAGTTGGATAGTCGGACTCCTCGCAGCTAGCTTGGCTTTTGCACCCTTGGGGTACTAGGCTAGATAGAGTTGAGTCATTTTGGAACAAATTGATGTAATCGCGCTAAACTCTCTTGGGAGCTTGTTTGATGGATGCTGTCGTCAGTTTAAATTGGAAGGAAGAATTTATGCCTCTTTAAAATCCTCTTGTTGAAGTCGGAGTCTATCATGTTGTTTTAACTCTTCTCCGTGATAAAATCTTGAACTTGGAACTGTGGTGTTAAGTATGTATGTGGTTTTTCAGATGGCCGGGAGGCAGCGTCGTGGCCAGAACGAGCGCGTTCCTCCACCGCCGCCACCACCTCCCACTCTGCAGGAGCTCATGGCTCAGCAGAATGAGATCCTGAGGCAGCTGGCTCAACGTCAGCCACCACCTCAGCACTATGGTGGTGGAGACCATCAGCGTCACCCAGCGGCGGCTACATACCAGGAATTCCTTAGCACCCAGCCTCCATTGTTCACAAGGGCAGAAGACCCACTTGATGCAGATGTATGGTTGCGAGTGGTGGAATCCAAATTCCCACTGCTCCATGGAGCTTGTTCAGAGGTCACCAAAGTCAGGTTCGCCACCCAGCAGCTTCGCGGACCTGCAAGGACTTGGTGGGATCATTTTCTTGCTATGCAGCCAGAGGACCGAGAGGTGGAGTGGAGGGAGTTCAAGGCAGCTTTTAGAGGACACCATATACCAGCCGGGATCATGGACAGGAAGCTCAATGAGTTTTTGGCACTCACTCAGGGCAACAGGACAGTGTTGCAGTATGCCCAGGCTTTTAATGATTTGTGCCAGTATGCGGGATATCATGCAGATACAGATGAGAAGAAGAGGGATAGGTTCAGGAGGGGGCTCAGCACTAAGCTCTGTGACCGTCTCAACACCGTCAGGGCCAACAGTTACAATGAGTTGGTCAACATGGCTATCTCCCAGGAGGACTGCATTACAGCTAGACAGGCAGAGAAGAAGAGGAAGACCCCTATGGCAGGACCCTCAGCTCAGCCACAGCGCTTCAGGATTGTGTCCGACACCCAGGGCAGGGGACCCCAGCAGCAGCAAGGGCGATGGGTGATCCGACCGCAGTAGCAGCAGCAGCAGGTACCCAACCGCACCCAATTTCCAGCTCAGAGGAGCAATCAGCAGCAGCAGCAGTACCGCCAGGCAAATGACAACAGATGCTTCACATGTGGCAACACTGGGCATTATGCCAAGAATTGCCCCAGGAACCAGCAGAGGCAGGGGCAAAATGTCAATCAGAACCAAGGCAAGAGACAAAAGGTGCAAGTGAGGCAGGGCAGGCTGAACTTCACCACCATGACTGACATTCCAGAGGGAGCACCCGTCATGACTGGTATCTTTACAGTTTTGAATTATCCTGCTATTATTCTATTTGATTCTGGTGCATCGCATAGTTTTATCAGTGCAAAATTTAGTGCCAAGTGCCAATTGCCTTTTCACCACACCAATGGAGGTATCACAATTTCAACCCCAGGAGGCAGGGTTGCCACCTACCAAATTAACAAGAATGTGCCTATAAAGTTTGGTAGTCTGATAATTAAAGCCAACCTCCTCATTTTGGGTTTGGAGAGTGTGGATATTATATTGGGAACTGACTGGTTGACCAGAAATCAGGCTGTGATGGATATTGCAGCTAGAGCCATTGGGGTGCACTCACCAACTTGTGGTGAGACCACACTGTATTTGCCTGACCAGGGTTGTACCCGATCTTGTGCTTTTGTTATGTTAGAATCCCCAATGGAAAAGATCCCAGTGGTCCGTGACTACCCGGATGTTTTTCCGGAGGAATTGCCAGGGATGCCACCTGACCGAGATATTGAGTTCGCCATCGAATTGCAACCCGGGACTGCTCCTATCTCCAAGAGACCCTATAGGATGCCTCTCGCGGAATTGGCAGAATTGAAGAAGCAATTGCAAGAGTTGTTGGACAAGGGGTTTATTCGTCCAAGCACTTCACCATGGGGATGTCCAGCACTATTTGTGAAGAAAAAGGATGAGAGTTTGAGGATGTGTGTTGACTACCGTCCTCTCAATGCGGTGACTATCAAGAACAAATACCCACTGCCCCGCATCGATGTTCTGTTCGATCAATTGGTAGGAGCCAAGGTATTCTCCAAGATAGACCTTCGCTCAGGATACCATCAGATCAAGATCCGTGCCAGCGATATTCCCAAGACGGCTTTCTCTACCAGATATGGACTGTATGAGTTTCTGGTGATGTCTTTTGGGCTGACCAATGCCCCGGCTTATTTTATGTACTTGATGAACTCAGTATTCATGCCAGAGTTAGACAAGTTCGTGGTCGTTTTCATTGATGACATTCTGGTTTATTCCAAGAATGAAGCCGAGCACACCAAACACTTGCGTACTGTACTTCAGCGACTGCGTGATCATCAGTTGTATGCTAAGTTGAGTAAGTGTGAGTTCTGACTGAAGGAGATCAAATTCTTGGGTCATACAATTTCTCAGGTTGGGATATCAGTTGATCCAGCTGAGAAGGTGCAAGAGGTAATGGATTGGAAACCCCCGACTACAGTGAAGCAAATTCGGAGTTTTCTGGGATTGGCAGGGTATTATCGACGATTTATTCCGGATTTCTCCAGAATTGCCAAACCAATGACTGAACTGTTGAAGAAGGGAGTCAAATTTGAGTGGGGCCAAAAGTGTGAAGATGCCTTTCATACCTTGAGGCAACATTTGACAACAGCCCCAGTGCTGGCCCAACCTGACAACACCAAGCCATTTGAAGTTTATTGTGATGCTTCTGGTACCAGATTGGGATGTGTCTTGATGCAAGAGAACAGAGTCATTGCTTATGCTTCCCGGGCACTCAGGCCCCATGAGCAGAACTACCCCACTCATGATCTGGAATTGGCAGCTGTGGTGCATGCTCTTAAGATATGGAGACACTACTTGATGGGAGCTCACTGTAACATCTATACTGATCACAAGAGTCTCAAATACATCTTCACTCAGGCAGATCTGAACATGAGGCAAAGGAGATGGTTAGAGTTGATCAAGGACTATGATTTGGAAGTGCATTACCACCCTGGTAAGGCCAATGTTGTGGCAGATGCCTTGAGCAGAAAGGTCCAGTGCAATTGTATGAGCATGGATGTGGGAGTGACCACCCTGTGTGATGAGTTGTGCAGATTGAACCTGGAAGTTGTTCCTTTCGGTAACCTGAGCTATATCTCGGTGGAGCCCACATTGCAAGAGCAGATAATCAGGGCACAGGTTGAGGATAAGGGTGTTCAGGTTATCAGGGATATGATCAAGCAAAAGGCAGAGAAATACAAGTGTTTCCGACAGGACAGCAAGGGAATTCTATGGTTTGGAGATCGATTGGTTGTTCCCAAGGACCCTGAGCTCAGAAAGCAAATACTAGATGAAGCTCACCTTTCAAAATTCTCCATGCACCCTGGTAGCAACAAGATGTACCATGATCTCAGATCTTTATATTGGTGGACTAGAATGAAAAGGGAAATTGCCAAGTACATATCCGAATGTGACACCTGCCAGAGAATTAAAGCCAGTCACTTGAAGGCAGCAGGCCCTTTGCAACCCCTTCCCATACCATCTTGGAAATGGGAGGACATTTGCATGGACTTTATAGTGGGATTACCCAATACCTCCAGACACCATGATTCTATTTGGGTTATCGTGGACAGATTGACCAAGACTGCTCATTTCTTGCCAGTGCACACCACCCACAAGACAGAGAAGTACGCTGAAATTTATGTTGATCAGATAGTGAGATTGCATGGTATTCCAAAGACCATTATATCTGACAGAGGAGCACTGTTTGTGGCACGCTTTTGGGAGAAACTGCAAGAATCACTTGGGACCCAAGTAATCCGAAGCTCAGCATATCACCCTCAAACAGATGGCCAGACAGAAAGGGTGAATCAGATTTTGGAAGACATGTTGCGAGCATGTGCACTGCACTACGGGAAAGATTGGGACAAGTGTCTGTCTTTGGCAGAGTTTTCTTACAATAACAGCTATCAGTCCAGTCTGAAGATGGCACCTTTTGAGGCATTATATGGGAGAAGGTGTAGGACCCCACTAAATTGGTCTCAGGCAGGAGAAAGGGAAATCTTTGGGCCAGATTTGGTACTTGAGGCAGAGGCAAGGGTCAGGATCATCAAGAAGAACCTAGAAGCTGCTCAGGCTAGGCAAAAGAGCTATAATGACAAGAGGTGGAAGCCTCTACAGTTTGAGGTGGGAGATCATGTCTATCTTAAGGTATCACCCACTAAGGGTGTTCAGAGATTCGGGATCAAGGGCAAGTTAGCTCCTCGCTACATTGGACCCTATGAGATCAAGGCAAGTTGTGGACCCGTAGCTTACCAATTGGAATTGCCACCCCACATGTCAGTAGTTCACAATGTGTTCCATGTATCTCAGCTGCGGAAATGTGTTCGCCTACCCACTGAAGTACTGTCAGAACCAGACATTGAGATAGAACCGGACTTATCTTATCAAGAGTACCCTGTCAAGGTGCTAGATCAGAAGGAAAGATCAACTCGGGCAAGGTCGGTCAGAATGTATAAGATTCAGTGGAGTCACCATTCAGCAGAAGAAGCTACATGGGAGACTGAGGATTTTCTACGCTCTCGCTTCCTCGACTTTCTACCCAAAGGAGTCGGTATGTAACCCCAAAACCCCACCCCCACCTGCCCTTTGAATTCAATTATAAGAAAAACTTAGATAACAAGGATAGTCTAAGTTGTGGAATTAACTTAAAAAGGGCTTCCTTCTGAAGTTGCAAAGAGGATGACATTCGAAGAGCAGTTAATAAGAGAAACTTAAGTGTAAAGGAAAAACAACACCAGCACACCTTCAAGCACCCTCCAAGGGACTCTACCTAAATCTCGGGACGAGATTCCTTTAAGGGGGGAGGGTTGTAACACCCCAGGTGTTACCTTGGCTAAAGCCCATTTTGGCACTAGAAGCTGTGATCACAAGGGGTAAAGGCTTAGGGCAACACTTGAGAACTTGGTGATCATGTGCTAATCAAGTTGCCAATGACATGAGAAGCATTACCCTAATCCTTGCTCACTTACTACCTTGGATAAGAGGGGAGAAGAACCCTAGACCTCTCCTAAACCCTAGCTTCCAAAACCCTAGGTAAGGGGGGGGAAAGAAAGTGATCAAGTGTGCAAAGTATGTGTAACTTTTACCCAAACCCTAAGCAACTATATAACCATCAATTAGGGGAGGGAAATATTGCAAAAAGACCCCTGGAGAAACCCCAATTCAAATCTCCAAGTGGAGAGAGAGCTAGAGCTCTCTATTTCCCTCTAAGTCAAATTCTAACCCTAAGTTAAAGTTCAACCGTGTTCACTTTGAAGATGGCGCCAAAACCACTTGGGTTCTATACCAAAAATGTGGTATACCACCTAAGGCACCCCCTGGAAAAAGTGGAGACCGAGACTCGGACGTTTGACAGCTCTTGACATCAGTTTTGTCGCAAGGTGGGCAGTGAGACAAGCCAGATTTGGCGCCCATCTATCTCCTGATCTAGGGCGTATCCTCCATTGGAACTCACACATGTGAGATAGCCCTAGGTGCCAGGAAGAGGCCTGCGCCGGATTCATGGCTAGATTCGCACGTTTGCGATCTCTGGAGACATTTGAACACTAGAAGAAAAACACCTCCACGTGTTCGACGCCTTCTGCCCGCGCCAGAGCACGCTCGCGCGCGCCCCCGCATGCCCAGCGCCGCGCACGAGCCAAGCCAGCGCCATGGCCCGCGCCCGCGCTTATAAAACCCTCCCAGACTTAGATTGTTCCCTTCCGCGCACCCTCAAACCTCACCAGAGTCTAGCTCGTCGCCGGTTGCCCGTGCGCAGCGAGTCCGCGGCCGCCCACTCCCTCTGCCACCGTAGACCGGCCAGTGGAGCCATTCCCAACTCCGTCCATCCCTCGGAGAAGATTGTGCACACCTCCGTGAGGCTCCCCGAGCGAGGAATCGGAGTTTACTTCGCCGGAGAGGCCAGTCCACGCTCGCCGGAGCTCTCAACCCCGCCGGAGTACGTGGACCGGGTAAACCACTCCACCATCCTTCGATTCCTTGTGCACACGGTCGCTATGTTACCCCGTGAAGCTCACCATGCCCTCGGATTGAACCAGTTCGCCGTGGTTTGGCCGGTATACTCGCCGCCGACGAGGACACCCGCCTGCACGCGTGGACCGGGCGATTCCGGCCATCTCCGACGTCAAGCCGTACCTCGACGTGACCGCCAGAGTCTCCCCGAGCCAACCCCACCCTTCGCCGGACCTCCCTCGCCGCCGGTAAGCCGCGCCACCCTTTTCTTTCCCGCAGTTACTGTTGGCATAAGGGGAAGGACTGCGGGTGAGAGGGAGAGAAGGTCAGGGGGTTTTGTGAAATGTCAGAGACACAGGGGAATAGTGGCGTGAGGGTAGATTTGCAAAGGTGGATTTAGTTTAAACCCAGGGACCTCAGTATAAACTGTTTTTCCAGAAAACCTTTATTAAATCTGTTTTTAAAATTGGTCAGAAACTTTGAAAATGCATAACTTCTGTTTAAATCATCCAAATTTGGTCAAACTAATTTTGTCAGACTCTAAATAATGTAACCTACTTAAGAAAAATATAAAACCCCCTATGTACTATAGAGAACCTTAAAGCTCTGATTTAATTATAGTTTTGACCAAAAGCTTAATAATAGGGCCAAAATTAGTTGCACTATTTGACTGGGGTTAGAAAAATTTTGAGAAGCTTGTATCTACCTACTAAACCAAATAAAAATGCTAAACCTCTCTGTCCACTCCATTTAAATTAGTTTTACCCCTTATTCTATAATATGCTTAAGGATAAGGAAAATAGAAAATGTAATTTAATTAATGAACCAGAGAGTGCCTCTATTTTTGTTAGGTTACTTATTCAATATAGTTCACTGGAAAAATATATCATACCCTGCTTTAGTGTAAAATAAGTAAGGTCCCTTTTGTTTTAATAAAACAAGGGAAACTTAGAAAAACTCTACAAAAATAACCCCAAGGTAAAAACACCCCCACCCTTGGGATAACTAATGTTTTGTTAGTAAGAACTTAGGAAAAATAGAAGATCTGCTGTTTGACATTTTTCAGATAACAATGTAGTAGAAAGAGCCTTTTTGACATTAAACTTAAGAAAATCATAACTAAATAACCACCCCTTAGTTTTCTGTGATTTTTAGCACAGAGGCCTATTATTACTATGGGATGCCAGCAAAAATAACCTTTAGGACAGAACCTACCCCTAACTTAGAGATGTAGTGTAAAGTGGCCCATTTTGCATAACTCTTGTTATTTTTGTTTAAAGCCTAGCCTTTGTATTATTTTTCTGGTTTTTCTGTAGTAAATAATTAGCAGAAAATTATTGAAATGCATATGAAGGCTATATTGTGCTTAAATCGCTCTAAATATTTATGTTACGTTGAGCTTTTAGACTCACGTCGAGCGATTAAATTGTATAATGGGTACTCAGACACACCGATCAGGCTGCGTTGGTAATCGGGTGAGTTATGGCATTAGCTGAATATTGACTGCGCCTTGGCAACACGACACAATATTTATGTCGTTCGAACTTGGCTGCGTCATGTGATTGCTATGTCACGCTCTCCATTAATCGGATCGCTCCCGTTGAGTCAGACTGTCATCGCTGAGTCGTATATTTTTCGCATGCCCTGTAGGCACTGTCTGTCTGCCGTGATCATGGAGCCACAATTGCGCCTGTTGCACATGTTACGTGGACTTATCGTGTACCCAATTATCGAGTCATAATTGTGCCTGTTGCGCTTATTACGAAGGCTTGTTGTGTTGTCGTAGCCCTGATGGCCGCACACGCATTGACACAAGATACACTAGAGCTTGTACTCGCGTGGAATGTGGTGGGTTATTCAAGCCCCTAAAGTAAAATTATTGCACAACCTTCGTAAACAATTTTGTTTTCGCTCTATATTTTGTTTGATTGTGGTTGGGGATTTTATCTGTATGCTTTTAGAACATCTCGGCATTAGGGGGAGGAATGCCCATATAGTGTAATGCCTCAATATTCTATAAAACGCACAAAAGCCAAACTAAACTTGTCGTTTGGTGTGTACTCCTATGTATATGGAGTATGCCAGAAATCGTTGAGGAGTAACCATATTGGTTTAAATGCTTCTACCTGATGTAGATGTGGATATACCCGGGATTAATATCATATCCACATTTGACTTATTGGCATTTGATCTATTCTCGGGGACGCCTGCGAATATGGTCCATCGGCCTTAGTCAAAGCATATGTTCTGATTGCAAAATCACGTGGTCTGTGATAACTCTCTTCCGATTAATTCACCCTGATGGTGATTTGCCTCACCAAGAGGTTCATCTTGATGATGAAGTTCCTAGCAATGCGCGCAATATCATTGTGCTAGGAATACGGAACAATGAATCTTTCGTTTTGGGAAATGGCGAAGATCATTATTAAATGTGGGAGACAAATGTGTCGACACCTATCTTGCCTCTATAGATTGCAAAGGGATCTAAAACAAAGTCCTAGGCATGAGTGCTTTAAGCTCTCTTATCGGGTCATTGATAAATGCAATCGAGGCTGAACCAATAATCGCAAAATGAAAGTCACGAGCTTGAAGTTCGGACATTTATGGGCACTATTGAAATAATGTGTGGTGAATGCGATGGTTCAAGGTCTTGTGAGAGACCCATCCCACGTATGTGTTGAATAAACATTGTTCCGCTATGTAATATATCTGGCAAATGACATGAATTAAAATATGCAGTTAATAGGATTCTGAAGATCCATCATGAGATCCTATGAGGACTCATATCTTTGAATTATAAATATGCAACATATAAATCTCGTACCGAATAATACATTCCTGACGAATGAGCACTCTCATATATAGAGAGAATATCTCCTAGATGAGATTATAGTTCCTTGATGGAACCTTTCCAGAAGAAATAAAGTCTGTGTTAAACACCAAAGTTTGATAATCCCTATAAAGGGATAAAGACCCATACAGACCCGAAAAGGAATAAGATGAGGTACCAAAGGACTTGAAGTTCACCGAATAAGCACATGTGCATTCCACGATCTTTACTCATGGTATTTTCCACTAGATGTGGAATTACGTATCCTCTAAAGCCCTGATGGCAGAAACCTATAAGGTTTAGGTGTTACTGGCAAAATATCTCCATTGTGCTAGAATGACAGACTATAATGATGTATCAGATCGATGAAAAATCCCTGATGGATTACGATCTTAGATGGACTTTTGTGACACCATCATAGATGTTGCAATGGATGAACGCCTCGAGCGATGTATCATATTTAGAATATGTACTATTGCAACTATATTATCCCCTAAAGTCTTATAGGACATGTTACTTGCTTTGCACAACTATGTATAAATTGTGGTGTAAGATAGAAAATGATAGCACCCCAACCTCATCCATTCTCGTTATTCCAGACGGACAATGAGACATATATCTTGAAGAATATGCTTGAGTAATGAGGGATAACGACTTTGACAGATGTCATCGTCAGGGGGAGCGAATGCTTATATTGATCACAATCGTGAGACAATAAATGTCATATACTATGCCCTGAAGGCGTGAACTTGATGATCAATATGTGTACCTTTATGGAACTTTCTATCAAATATATAGATCCAGTCGGTCGAACACCATCAGTCAAAGTGGCTTATTTATATTGATATGTGCACTTACCTCGTATATCCTAGAAGTGAGTAGAGGTAAAGTTCCTGAAATAGTCCTTGCAAGGATATGCAATCCGTTTGCTAAATCTTTATGTGCATATATTTCTAGAAGAAGATGTTTTGCCTTATTGATACAGTTTTGCAAGGATCAGGGGGAGCACATTTCTAAAGTTAGCCCTTGTAGAAGATTCGATAGAATCTAGATCCCAAAGGATCGAAATCTGTCCCGATGACAGTTGTTGTACTTTTTTTCCCTTGGTGAGTTTTCTTGAAGTTTCTCACATGAGGTTTTTAACGAGGCAACAAAGTGCAAATGCAATTTGTATCACCATGCACTCTTTCTCCATATTTTTCCCACTGGGTTTTTCGGAGTTTTAACGAGGCATGTGTTGGTCGCGGTATTCGCCCAAGGGGGAGTGTTAAGTAACCCTAGTTAGGGTTATGTGGGCAAATACCTGCTTTACCCCTGAGGGGTCTCACATCTCTATATAAGGAACCTGTACACCCACTCATAATACAGAGATCAAAAAGAGGCCAGAGGCCCAACCCTATATCCAGTGTCTCGTGTGTTTCCTCTGTCGTGCTTATGGGAAGGGAGACAGGTTCTCTACATCTTCTTACGCCTCTACTGCTGACGGGAGGGAAGGGAGCGGATCTGGTGATCCGTAGTAACGTAGTTCTCAACAAAAACAAGTTAGAATAGCAAATGACCACCCACTGTAATTTTTACAGAATTTTTGGGAATGATTAAAACACTGTTGTAGTTCAAACCTACACTAGAAACCCTAAATGGAAATTAAAGCAAGGAAAATGAATAATGCAAATCAATGTCATCCTAAAACCTTTGTAATCTGTCCACTAAAATGTATCAAGGCAATACCAATCCACTATGTTATCTTCACTGAAAACCCAAGCCTAAAGAGTAATAAGCCTAACCCACGGGAAGCCCCGCATGACTAAGAAACCCTAAATTACTTCTTAACTTAGTTCTCTTTAGCATAATATTATTAAATCCTGCATAATCATGACATACATGTTCTATGCATTTCGATAGACTGTAACCTTGCTGACGGAGAGTACATCCTCGTGCCGGAGCAAGGAGCTGCTCAGGAGGTAGCCCCGGATCCAGCACCCGAGCCTGCACCAGAGGACCTGCCTGCCACTGCTTTGGAAGGCAAGCCCAGGGTTTTATGCATAACCTGTTATTTATGCTATTTTACTTCACTTAATGAATGTAGGATTGATTGTGCACTTAGGTGTAGGAATTGTTCGAAACCCTAGTTGCATGATCTCAGGAATCCTTTTGAGGTGAATACTAGTATGACAGGTCGAGTAGTTGCTTTATTTAATTAGGATCTCGGTAGAAGACGAGTGATTTTTCTAGCACTCGCGCGAGATCAGGAAATTGATTGTACCCACTTTCACACTGTCATGATACTAGTTGGTGGACAACAATCCATGGGGATTGGTTGTTCACGAGATGGAAAATGGAATAAGGATTAACGTGCGGATACCTGTGTCAAGCGTTTGAACGTACTAAACACATACCGAGAAATATGGTAAATCGGTAAGCCTAGTACCTGAGTGAACCTGCCCGCAGACATATCCCCTCACGCGACCTGAGACGAGGTCTCCCATTCCGGTTATGGTGGGTACAAGTGCGGTCACTGCACGACGGCCAGTCGGGGTCAGTGGGGCATTGTACGCCAAGGCGGTGAGCCCTGATCTGTTGCCAGGGAATCGATGGGGACGGTTGATGTGTGTGGGGACGGAGTGCCCCTACATGTCGTGTGTTTAGGTTTACCTTGCAAGGATAAAAACTCGATTCGAATCGTCTGCTTCTCGCAGCTAATGAGACTGCTTGATCCATTGTACTGCATTGAGTAATAAGTGGAAGTATGATGAGTTGGGATAAGATGTTGATTGTTAATAATGCTTGCTACCATGTATGAGTAGATAGTCCACTTTTAGCCTTAAGAGAGTCACACTTAACTTTGACTAAGTTATAATCTTGATTTAGAAACTCAGCTAGTGCTTTTGGCAACCAAACCCCACAGCCAAACAGCTGCATGTCTAGAGGTAGAGGAGTAGACTCCTCACACCGGGTAAGTCTAGCTGAGTATTAGTATACTCAGCCTTGCTTGTGGCACAATTTTTATAGGATCTCTAGAGGAAATGGTTGCTGGAATAACTTGGCCGTCCACCTTGCCACCGGGTTGGACTGTCGAGTGGGACCCTGCCTCGGCTGAGGAGGAGCATGAGGAGTGATGGGACAGGCTTCCCCATCCCTCTATTTATTTACTGTTAGTTTATTTCCGCTGCACTTCGAACAATGATGGTTACTTTTGCAAAAACTCTGATGATGATGATGATGATGATGTAATAATTAAATACTCTGGCATGTATGGTTTTATGCTTTATTGTATTTGCTCTGTGACTCACCTTCGAGTGAGATTGTGGTACTTGATCCTGTCAGTGGCCGTGTCGGACTAGATCCGAGGGATTGACGGGTTATTCCCATTTAAGTGTGGTCTAGCCTCTAAGGCGGGGCTTAGGCACTTAAGTTGGAATAATTCGGGCAGTTCCGCCACAACTATATTCAGTTCTATTTGCATTTCTCTGACATATATGGCATGCCCATGTCGTGTGTTTCCAATTTGTTTTGTTCCAATGCACATGAAACCATTTTGGACACCTAATCATTAGTTATCAAAAAAGATTTACCTTTTTGGCCAAATATGCATGACTACTGCCGCTTTTAAACAATTTATCAAAGGAAGTGTTTGCCCTTATTAGACCCAACCTCCTATTTGTTGTAGATTTGTGCTAGGACATTCTTGTTCAGTGTTGGTATTTGTTGACCCTTCAATGTTTATATTTTTAGATAGCTATTAAGGGTTATGGTATAATAGTCAGGGAATAACAATTATTTTTAACTCCTGTTGTCCATTCTTAGATCTAACATCCACAATATTTATATCTGAATGCTATGGAATATATAGCTGCCATTGTGGCTAATACAATCCCCTCGCATGATGTCCTGTTGACAGTTCTGTTCCATGACCTTTTCAGGATTTTACTCCTACACCTATTAAATTATTTAAGGTACCCTTTGATGCTTCAATCTGTTTTAGAAATATCTAAATTCCATTGGATAAAGAACGCATAAGTTATACACTCATTTTTTTCTTTAGAAGCTTAAGTACTGAATCTGTTAAAGGTTTGTTTCCATTGAGCAAAATAAATATATTGTTAACGATGTTCTTGAGGAGAACATGGAAGCTATAAAGGAACACTGATATATATCACATAAACGGTTTGGTTTTCAATTCAACTTGAATGATAAATTGCAAACAATTTTATAAACCAAAATCTGCATATGCTTACTATTTTAGATCCTATTAAATGCCCAGCTGTACTCATAATTCTTAGTTTGGTAAGTTCCTGATGAATGATCATCGGACTAATCCTTAATCATGTCGTTTTTGGCTTTTCTTCAGTTGGTACACTATGCCGACTCTGTTTGTTCAGTTCGATCATTACTAACCTATTTTAAGATCATACATCTGGTATTATAGTGTATAATATAAATGGTAATTATTGTCTTGGCTATTTATTTTTGCATAAAGTTATTTTTTCTCTCCTGAAGGTGCTAGGATTATTCGCTGGAGTTTTACTGGAGAAGCAAATTGTGGTAATATGCCCAAATCTGGTATGGTTTTTGTTGAGGACTTGTTCTCAAATGCTATGAATCAAGAACAAGGCAACAGAAAATGTTAAATGTTAATATCCTTCGTCCTTCGAAGCATTATTCCCCCAAGGATATAATGATTTTTGGACGAAGGTTATGAAGGACGCACCTTCATAATCATAAAATATAATAATGAAGAAGGAAACATATGAAACATGAAGATAACATAAACAGTTGTATACTATTGCCAACTTATTTTCATTTTATTATAATGAAAATATAAAAATGATATTAAATCACAAATGTACCTTCAGCTCGTGAGAAGGTAAAATTACAAGTGTGACGCAAAAGCCAATGCCAACTCAGCGTGAACAGTACAGGATCACTGTTCATCTATTTATAGGCACGGGACGCAGCCCATGTAAAATTACATTAATGCCCCTCACATTTATCAATAACTCTATGATAATTCTTCGAGGTCCAATCTGGTTTTTCATCTTTAAGTCGGTTTCCTTTTCCGCCGCTATTCCGAAGCTCTTCTACACATAGCTTCGGCTCTGCGCCAACCTTCGTGTTCTTTGTGCTTCTTCGTACCGTGGCTCTGATCCGAGTCCGAAGATACCTGTCAATGTACTTTACTCTAGAAATATTGTTAAATCATGTTTTAGAGGACCTTCGGAAGCCGAAGGCCCCCAACAGTAGCCCCTCGCAATATTAATTTGCTAGAATGATAAATTCAGATTGCGAAATGGATGAAGGCTATGAGCCGAAGGTCCGAAAAAACACCTTCCTTTTGCTAGAATAGCAACAGTCTCTGGCAAATGGGGCCCTCCAGTCTTCGATATAATAGGTTTATAAATACGGGCTCGCCACAATTTATTCGGCACGCTCTCTTGCCATCTGTTTTTCCTGCTCAAATAGTTTTCTGCCTACAAAAATTTGGTTGCCTCCCTAGTTTCAAGCTTCGGAAGCGAGAGGCAAGAATTCCGAAGGAATGTCTGAGGAGAAGAAGGTTGCTGCCGAAATGAAGCTGAGCCTTTCTGAAGAGATGCATCTGGGTTTTCTTGAGTCAATGGCGAAGACGAATACGGAGAAGATTACAAGAGAGACTTTAGAAGGTTTATCTGAAGATATTGGTGAGAGTGACAGTTACGATGCAGATAGTGGGGGCGAAGATTCCGAAGATCGGCCATGGCGACCAAGCCATTCAGTCTTCGGGAAATCAACTATCGGGCAAAATCACCTTAAAAACATGAAGGGGAGATACTTTCGGGATATGTCCATTGTGAGAGCAGATGCCGGAGAAAGAACTGTGCCGGGCCCTGAAGATGATGAAGTCGTTATCTTCCGAAGCTTTTTAAAAGCTGGGCTACGATTCCCTTTAAGCAGATTCGTGGTAGAAGTTCTGAAAACATATCAGGTTTACCTTCATCAACTTACCCCTGAAGCAATAATAAGAATGGGAATCTTCGTCTGGGCTGTGAAGAGTCAGGGCCTAGTGCCAAGTGCAAAAAGTTTTTGCAATATTCATGAATTGTTATACGAAACAAAACCCTGGGGCAAAGAGCAATATCATAACAACTTTGGCTGCTACAGCTTCGGTGCTCGCTCTGGATCAAGCTGTCTCGTGCCCACCTTTCGGAAGAGATGGCCCGGAGAATGGATGAAAGAATGGTTCTATGTAAAAAATGATTTAAAGGTTCGAGAAGATATTAAGGATATCATCATGCGCCCCATCTGGCAGCGCTTCGGACTCCGGAAACCGAAGGTAGAAATGGATGAAGCAGCCGAAGAATGCCAACGAGCCTTCGGCGTAGTCTGCTCTTTTATCGGGACAAGGGATTTGGTACAAGAACACATTGCCTTCAGAGTATGGCCTCTTGCAAATAATTGGGAAATGCCGAAAGAGACTGTTAGAGAAACTGACGAAAATGGGCTAGTCAGGCTGAAGTATACATTCAAATATGGAGACAAATTCGTTGAACCCGATGATGATTGGTTAAAGAGCATTGAGACTTTAAGTGATGAATTGCTTGGGATATATTCGAAGGCCGAAGATACTGCAATGTCAGCAGCCTTCGGAAGCCGAAGAAAGAAAAGACTGAACCGAGTTTTTGATGCAATTGGGTTCGTGTACCCCGACTACCATTATCCAGTGCGGGGGCAGAAAAGGAAAGGTACAGCTTCTGCAAAAGAAACCGCTTCTGCTGGTCCTAGCGAGCCAGCACTGAAAAGAAAAAGGGTGAAAGTTCTCACACATCGGCCACGCTACATTGAACTGGCCACAGTGCCTGAATTCGGCAGTGCAACATCTACGGCTCCCGAAGCTAAGGGATCAACTCTACTGCCAGGATCCACAGAGTTGGCCGAAGCGCCAACAACAAAAGAATTGGAGGAGCCACAGACTCTGTTACCAGAAACCAAAGAGTTGGCTGAAGCACCATCAACAGAAAAGATGGAAGAAGCAAAAGCATCAACTCAGAGAGTAAAAATATCAGAAATTTTGAGTCCTTCAGTAGAGATTGGAGTAACAAAAATTAAAAAGGGGCCAACAGTGACCCCAAAAAGAAAGAGAATGGTTAACGTATTGGATGTTTTGGAAACAATTAAACTCCCAAGCACAACCCCAAAGAAGACTGTTGAGACTTCTGAGGCGCTTGCTGAAGTATCCGCTGCTGAGGCTCCAAAGCAACAGACTGAAGTTGGAATTGGGCCTTCAGAACCAACCAAGGTAATACCTTTAGAAGCAGAAGAAGCAAAAATTGCAAGGTCAACTGAAGAAATGAAAATGTCAGAGCCTAGTTTGGTCGAAGAAATTGGTACTGCTGCCCCCGAAGCAACTTCCAAAATATACGATTATATTGTGCGTCATGCTTCGGGGAAAAAGTTATCGGAAGAAGAAGCTTTTGAAGCTAACCACTATGCCAAAGAACTGAAATATCCGAAGGGGGCTCTAGTGTTCAATGGGACGAACGAAGAAGATTTCCTATACTGTCTCCCAGACAACAAAGAATTGTCCGTCTGCCGGGAGATGGCTAGAAGTATGGGGTTTCCGAAGCTCGAAGCTGGCTTATGCGCTATGACGAAAGAAGATCTTGTGGACAGTCTTGCGTATAATAGCCTGAAGGTATGGGAATTAGGCATTTGTAGATTTTATAATTCGTAACTCATTCTTTTATTCTTATACAAACTCTTTTTCATATAGGGTTTAATTCTAAGCAACGCACTGAGGGCACAAAAGAGTGCCGAAGACGAGAGCTATGAAATTGCATTCAACAATCTACGATCAGAAGTTATTAAACTGAGGAACGAAGCTCTGGAAAAAGGTAAAATTCTGCTTACATTGGTAGACAAGGTAAAAAAGGACGAAGCTGCTTCAAAGGTCCAGGCCGAAGCTCAAAAACGTGAAATTAAAGATCTTCAGAAACAGCTAGCTAGAGCTAAAGAAGAACGTATACTTGAAGAGACAAAACGAGAGCTTAGTGACCAATTGGCCAATCATTTGGAGATAAGCGTTAAAGAGCTTCGTGCATCCCAGAGAAAATACTATGTTAAATCCATAGAGTGCGTCAAGAAAATAAAATCTAGCTTCGCTAGCGTTGGTGCATTCTCCAGCGAAGAGAATTTTTCAAGAGGCGATCCCGAAGGTCCAATGGAATGGATCAGCCACGAAGCAGAGGCCTTCGAGGAAATTCTGAACAGCCGCGGCGACATCTGCGCTTTTTCGGGTGCTAGAGGGATTGCTACTGTTTTGGAGAAGAAAGGCTGCGAGCATGTAAAATCCTTAGCGCAGTCCGAAGCTTCTTTGTCTACTGAAGACATTACAGACCCCTCACCCGAAGCAAGCATGGTCGACGGGAAATTCTTCACTGATATCTGGGATAACGGCGGCCGAGAATTGGCACAAGAAATTATTCAAAGGAGTGAAAAAGGCATCCACGATGCTAGAAAAGTAGCGGAAGCCGCCGAGAAAAGTACAGAGCCCGAAGGGTACATAGGTATTAATTAGTGGTTTTTATCATACTGTAATTTTTAATTCCAGACTCTGTTCTCGGCTTGTAATAGTAATATAGCCGTATCTTTTCTTCCCTCAGAACCTGCTGAGGCATCTCCGGGCCCCCACCCGAAGGGGGACGATGAAATTAGAAAAATGGCTGAAGACATTATGGATAAGGTTATCAACCAACTTTTGAACGAAGCTGCAGAGATAGTTCTCAAGGAGAATTAAATCGTTATTGTAGAAACATTTGGAACATAAGATGTGTAATATATTGTAACTTTGAATGTAACATATAGTCTATTTATAATTTAATTCTTTACGATGCATGAAACTTTGCGTACATACCATTTTTTGAGCCTTCGGCGAAAAAAACACCTTCCCTTCTTTTCATGCTTCGTGAAGAAAATCTTTTCTATATCACAAGAATTTGTTTACTTCTCTGATAAAAACATCCAAGCTTCGTGAACTATCCTCCGAAGCTTCTCTTCACTTTGATTCGTCTTGTGCCTTAGCACGATTTTCTCTTTTCCAAAATATGTTCCAAAGATTAACATTGTATCCCCTTCTTGTTCCAGATGCAGCATGCTGTATGATGCTTATGTTATGCAAAAATGATGTGATGATGTTATGTTATGCAAAATGATTTTTATGCCGTAGATACATATCCCTGTAATAAAGCACACACACTTTATACATCAGCGCTGACTTTTCGCTGTAAGCCTCCCTTAGGAGCTTCTTCGCCTTTTACTTTCAGCGGAATCAGCGTTTATTTTTCGCTGTAAGCCTCCCTTAGGAGCTTCTTCGCCTTTTACTTTCAGCGGAATCAGCGTTTATTTTTCGCTGCAAGTTTAGAAAACTTACACTGCGCTCCCTTAGGAACGACTTTTTACTGTTTCGAACAATTTGTACTGTGTCCGTTAGATCAAATTTTTGATAATTCAAAGGTCCTCCAAATCAGCATAAGTTTGTATGCTTCGGCAACTCGAGCCTATGGAAAAAACATATCTTTATTATGGTAAAAGACGAAAATATTACAAGGAATTGAAATTCAACGAAAGACATTAAAACGCTTCGTAATTGTTTCTTATTGACAAAAGGGGAATAGTGAATGTAGAAAATGCAAAAGAACTGCTATTGAGGTAGGATATTTGTCAATAAATGTGCTTTGACTCTGGCACAGTGCTGTTGACTGTGCGAGCTTCGGATTCCTCTCTGAAATCCCTCTGAAGATGATTGTGCTGACTCCCTTCTGGCTGTTGCCCTCGCTGAGTCGGCGGTGGCGGTGGAGGTTGCTGCCAGGATGCTTGGGATTGACTCGCCGAAGCAACAGAAGCTGCAGGGTGATTGCCTACATACTCTGGAATATAAGGTGAGTGATACGAAGCAGTATGCATGACCTGCTTCGGTTGACTCTGTTGCGCTGCTGCTTGCGCTATTTCCTTCTGCTTCTGGATGGTAACATGGCACATCCTGGTAGTATGGCCCTTATCTTCACCACAGAATAGGCAATATATTTTTCTTGGCTGGTCTCCAAACCTTCCCCCGAAGCCCTGGCGCCTCTGCCCCTCGGCGCAGGCGGCCGAAAAGAACTCTGCTGTTGGGTTGAAGCTTGTGAAGAGTGCTGTGGCCTTTGCTGCTGGCTCCCTCGATCATCAGTTTGAGCAGAGTTATGGATTGACCTAACATGCCTCGGGTGAAATCTTCCTCCGAAGCCCCTGGTCATTTCAGAGAACCTGAATGCTTCCTCCCTTCTTTGGCGAAAGTCATTGTCAGCTCGAATGTATTCGTCCATCTTCTGGAGCAGCTTCTCCAACGTTTGTGGTGGCTTCCTGGCAAAGTACTGCGCTGACGATCCCGGCCGAAGCCCTTTAATCATGGCCTCAATGACAATTTCATTGGGCACTGTCGGCGCTTGTGCCCTCAGGCGCAGAAACCTTCGGACATACGCCTGAAGATACTCTTCATGGTCCTGGGTACACTGGAAGAGAGCCTGAGCGGTGACTGGCTTCGTCTGAAACCCTTGAAAGCTAGTTATCAGCATATCCTTCAATTTTTGCCAAGAAGTGATTGTCCCTGGCCGAAGAGAGGAGTACCAAGTCTGAGCAACACTCCTGACGGCCATGACAAAAGATTTTGCCATGACCGTCGTACTGCCACCATACGAAGATATGGTTGCTTCGTAGCTCATCAGGAATTGCTTGGGGTCTGTATGACCGTCATACATGGGGAGCTGTGGTGGCTTGTAGGACTGGGGCCATGGTGTAGCCTGCAATTCTGTTGAGAGAGGAGAAACATCATCAAAAGCAAAGTTTCCATGATGGAAATCTTCATACCAGTCGTCCTCATTGTGAAAGCCTTCCTGATGAAGCTCTCTGCGTGGAGGCCTTCGGCTTTGATCATCTTGAACAAGATGACGAACCTCTTCAGAAGCTTCGTCTATCTGTCTCTGAAGATCAGCTAGACGAGCCATCTTCACCTTCTTGCGTAGCACCTGTTGCTGAAGGATCTCCAGGTTTTGGATCTCCTGATCCAGGTCCTCCTCCGGAAGTGTTGGACTAACAGCCTTCCTCTTCTGGCTTCGGGCCTCTCTGAGAGAAAGGACATCCTGATTGGGATACAGTGGCTGTAAAGTACCAGCCCCTGTCGCTGAAGCTTTTTTCGGCGGCATGACGAAGGTGATGCTTGCCGAAGTTGTTCATAAGTCAAGAAATGGAAGTGAGTTCACCGGAGGTGGGCGCCAATGTTGGGGACTTGTTCTCAAATGTTATGAATCAAGAACAAGGCAACAGAAAATGTTAAATGTTAATATCCTTCGTCCTTCGAAGCATTATTCCCCCAAGGATATAATGATTTTTGGACGAAGGTTATGAAAGAGGCACCTTCATAATCATAAAATATAATAATGAAGAAGGAAACATATAAAACATGAAGATAACATAAACAGTTGTATACTATTGCCAACTTATTTTCATTTTATTATAATGAAAATATAAAAATGATATTAAATCACAAATGTACCTTCAGCTCGTGAGAAGGTAAAATTACAAGTGTGACGCAAAAGCCAATGCCAACTCAGCGTGAACAGTACAGGATCACTGTTCATCTATTTATAGGCACGGGACGCAGCCCATGTAAAATTACATTAATGCCCCTCACATTTATCAATAACTCTGATAATTCTTCGAGGTCCAATCTGGTTTTTCATCTTTAAGTCGGTTTCCTTTTCCGCCGCTATTCCGAAGCTCTTCTACACACAGCTTCGGCTCTGCGCCAACCTTCGTGTTCTTTGTGCTTCTTCGTACCGTGGCTCTGATCCGAGTCCGAAGATACCTGTCAATGTACTTTACTCTAGAAATATTGTTAAATCATGTTTTAGAGGACCTTCGGAAGCCGAAGGCCCCCAACAGTTTTCTTGGAGCATTGTAACAGTGTGATTTAGTTCCAATTGTAGGGTGTTCTGTTAGCAATTGTTTTGTCAATTATACTGATAAAAAGGTCGTTCCAGTGGCAAAGTATGTTGCTTCCATAAGTCCTGTAAGATTTAAGTTTATCTTGAAGCAGACCAACTTGGGAAGGATCTAAGTGATTTCATATATAGAGAGAACAAACAATACCTAAATTTGACTCAATGAGGACCCAAACTCATTTCCTCAGTTTCTATCATGTATCTATTTTTTTGAAATACTATATTTGTAATTTTATTTGTTTCGGTATTGGATCATTAGGACTTGACCTTTGATCTTCTTGGCCTTGTATTTACCATGTTATATGTTAGGAGAATGAAACCAGCAGCACCTTCGTGAAACGCTCTCGTGCGAGCAAACTGGGGTGAGTTTTACTGAAAGAGATTCACTAGGTGACCTCCACATAATTCATGCTTTGCGTTTTTCCGCTTCCCTCCGATAAATCTCATTCCTCCTATAAAACAACAACAACTTTCCACACCTAATCTTCTGTAGTCTCTCTATGTAACGTAGACTAATGTAACATGATCACCATTTGCAGCAACAAAGTGTTTCATTTGGTTAATTGAACAAATTCTAGATTGCTACTTGCTACTAGGAATCAACCACCAGAGTGTAGATAAAAGTCCATAAAATAGATTATACTTATTTTTACTACACGAACGCTTCAAGGAGAGTAGAAACTAATTTCAGGCATTCAATGAGTAGATAGCACATTAGTACAATACCGAGGAAACTGTCCTCTCGCGATGCCCCCCTACGTCCGCCGCTCCTGTCATCAAGGCGTGATACCGATACCCTCGGCCAAGATATCCTCTTCCTCCTCCGTCTCGCTCGCACGAATCCACGTCGTCCTCGGTGCCCCTGCCTCTCTCTCCTCCCCCCTCTACAGCGCGGAGCTCCGTCGGGCGTCAACCCTAACACAGCTCTGCTGATTGCTGTGCTATCCCTCTGCTGGCTCCCATGTGCACCTTCTTGACCGCGTGCCGCCGCTGCTAAGGCTGCCGTCCCCCGGAGATTGCTCCCTCCCTGAGACTGTCCCCTCCACCTCGCGCATCTCGCAGACGGGCGACCTCATGCTGTGGGTTGGCGCATTCGGCCGTGACCCGAGTTTCGCTTCGACGACATCCTAGACGACTCGCGAACTCAGTCCTCCATTTTATAATAGAGTTGCACAAATTATATATATATAAGTTATCATGATATCATATATTCCTGTTGCATCGCACGAACATTCACATAGTTAAATAAATAAGTATTGTGCACGTCTGTACGTCTGCACGGGTTTTTAGTACTACTATTAAAAAAATGCTCTCGGCTCTCGCTATCCATACCGATGCGACGAAGCATGGCAGGGCAGCTGCCGAGTGCCGATGTCCGTTGTCTCATCACTCCATCGTCAGCGAGCTCCAGCTGCACGACGTGCGTATTGGGATGGCCGTGCCGTTTCGCGGCAAAATACAAACAGCCTCGGAATGATCGAACTCACTCTCCGCGCTACGATACAAGACGTCGCCCACGGCCGGCCGCCTCATCAGTTGACGCGCTCTCGGCACAGCCCGGCCCGGCCCCTCCTCTTCGCCTCCGCAGCAGGAGAGCACCCACGACCTGCATCCAAAACCTTCTCCAAATTAATACGCAGCAAGCTAAGCAGTGAGCAACCAAGGCACCGTCGTCCTTGGACGCGCGCGCAGCTGCCACTGCCAGCATGGAGGTGGACGAGGCGCCGGACCTGACCGACTTCATGAACGACTGGTTTTTCGGCACGGTCGGGGCGCGGCACAGCGGCGGCGGCGGTGGTGGTGGCGGCGGCGGCGGCTACGACCTGACTGGTGAGAGCAGCAAGAGGCCTGCAGCATCGCCAGCCGCGGGGAACAAGAAGCAGGGAAAGGGGAAGGGGGGCGGCGGCAGCAGCAGCGCGAGCAAGCAAACGCAAGATTGGCTGGAGGAGGCGAGGAGGATGGTGGGGCCCGGATCGCCGGGGCGGAAGGGCGTCGGGTCGCCGTCCAGGCAGCTGCCCAGGTTCGCCGGCGGATCTGGGACGGAGCCCACGCCGACGCTCGACCGCCGGGACCCGATGTCGCGGTCCGCTAGAAGGTAAAACTAGATCGCTTCCGCCCGTGCAGACGTGCACCATGTACGCGTGCTCACGTACTCGGTGAAGCGAAACACCCACAAACATTTCTATGAGCCGCAGCTATAGGTGCCCAAACGGGCGGCCCGGCACGGGCCCGTTAGGCACGACAGTTAAACGGGCCGTGCCCGGTCGGCCCGCGTGCCGCAGATGCGGCCCAGGCACGGCACGCCGGCCTGATAGCCGTACCGGGCCGGCCCGTTTAATTTGCCCACGTTGTCCATTTAATCAGAAAAACTGCAAAAAAACTGTGCACAGTGGGGTTTTGAACCAGGACCTCCCTCTTCTAAGAGGAAAGCACTATATGTAAAAGGCTAACCAGTAGAACTCTAGTGCATTTGTCGTAAATAGAAAATATAAAGTCTAAATATATATATACTATGTTTTATAAAATAAAAAAAATATAATCGTGCCGGGCCGGGCCGGCACTGCGGGCCGAGACAGCGGCCCAAGCACGGCACGACTGTCGTGTCGGGTCCGACCCGGCACTATTAAACGGGTCATGCTTCGGGCCGGCCCGTCAAGCACGTCCCATTTGGCCATCTATAGCCGCAGCCGCCTTTGCTTAACCATAGGGCCCATCTTGCTCTTTGGACGGCTGCAACTCCGACTTATTATGCCCCTATTTGTTTCAGCTTTTTGAAGCTTCTGACCATCAAAAGCTGATGCGGACTGCTAAACGCTCAGCTTTTCAGTCAGTTTCTATAAAATTCGTTTGGTTAAAACCATTCAAAATCAACATAAACACATAATCAGTTGAGTCGTTGCAATTGTAGTAATCTGTCACTTTCTACATCCTGAATCTTATGGACACCTTTATCTTCCTCCGCACGTAATCCTAATGATACTCAGATTCTCTACACAGTCAGATTCTCCCCACAGCCAGATTCTCAGAAAAGTTAGTCAGAAAAAAGCTGAACCAAACAAGCCCTATGAAGCCTTGCCAAATGGTTAAGAAGCTTTTTAAGGGCTAGAGCCGTTTTAATGTTGTGAGTCAAAGCAAAAAAAACTCAATTTCTATTAGTTTCTTCTATATTTTTCTTTTACACCATACGAAAGAAACACGGGATATATTGTTTTACTAAATGAACTGTAAAACGTCTCGGTCTCTTTCAGAGAATCCGGAGCCAAAAGAAACAGAGTTAAGTTATTTTTAGGTGAATCATAGCCCTGACAAAGAGACCATAGTTTTGAATTTTAGCACTCAAATCTCAAGAGATTTTTAGGTAGTTGATAGCTCAGACCGAGGGCATATACAACCCACATATTTAACTTAAATCTTGAAGGGTATTTAATGAGGTAAATGCAAAATACACAAGAGACGTATCTTGACGAAGGAACGTCTCTAGTACGATTCTCTAATTCTAAGATACACATACGGTTCTACCCATATAACCCACACAAATGAGTTGTATCTTGATGAGTTGTATTGAATAAAATACAAGACTTACATACATTGGGTTGTATGAACGCGTTTTTTAGGTGTATCTAATGCTTGGAGAACATAATATATAGGTTGTACACTGCCGTGATGGAACTGCCCTGGGGTGTCTAGCTATGCTTTTGTGAGGATTTTTATACCCGATCATTATATTAAATGACCCTGATCTTTGAAGTGGATTCACTTTATTAAGACGTTGCATTATTCATGGAGATAATATAATTGACTTCTTAGATCTAAATATATCTCATAAATAATTTAACTAATTGTTATTAACTAAATAACTAACAACTATGTCACTAGTTAGATCAAACTATGTTATTAACTGATCAACTAACTATTATTTCGTTAGTTAGATCAAAGTATATACTAGTATGAGCTATAAGCTATCAACTGGCACCTAATGTATCCAAATAGCCGGAAAGCCCATCCAATAACCTATAGGCATTAGCAAATTGTTTTGTGGCCCAATTGCAATCTCACACACCTCACTCTGTGCAAAATTTTCCACCCATGGCGCCCGCCGCGAACTGCAGCGTCATCGTCCTCGCTAAACTGATATTCCGCGCGTGTGTGCTTGCAGGCACTGGCAGCCAGGAGGTATCGGCGACGAGATACTGCAGCGCGCGTCCATCGCCTCGTCCCCTCCACGCTCCGATCCCTTCGCCTCCTCCGCGCCTCCCTCCCCGTCCCCCTCCTTACCCCCAAACCCTCGGCGCAAGTCTCGCTTCCGCGACGCCCCTACCCCCGATTCTCCACTCGGTCGCGCCACATACACCTCCACCTCGCCCATCTCCGCCACGCATTCTCGCCACCGCCGCCACGCCTCCGCTTCCTCCGCCCCCGCTTTCGCGGCCGATGGATCCGGTGACGGTGTCGCCCGCCTCAACTCCTTCCTCCGTCGACAGCGTGCCATGGTCGCTGACCTAGCGGCAGGGGACCGCCCTGCGTCGAGGTCCACCAAGCTCGTGCTCTCCGACCCCTCCAAAAGTAAGTTTCTTCTGAGCTTCTGGTACCATTTTTGAAATTTTGAACTGAATCTGAGTTGTGTCGTCATTTATTGTATCTTTGTTTGGAACTTTGGAAGGTCTGAGCTCGATTGTGGCGGCAATATGCTACGCGTGGATGCTTCCCAGCAAGGGTGATGGCCAGGCAACGGTGCCGGTGGTGAACATGAGCCGGAGCAGGATGGCTAGGTGCAGGCAGGCGGCTTGGCTCCTGTATCACGTCGGGGTCGACGCCTCAGCGCTGCTCTTCGCCGACGAGGTGCATCACGTGACCTTACTGTGCCTCTTCATGACGTGAATGGTACTATGTGTTTGGTTGGATACAAGGAGGTATAAAAGGAGGCGGTCATATTTTATACAGTGTTTGGATAAGAGCCACTCGGGGATAAGGTATAAGTTGAACACCAGAGCAATTTTTTGTGGCGTCATGATCTTAAAAAAATTAAGAGGACGGTGTCGCTCCGGCCTTATCCTACTTTGACCTCAAACCAAACACATCCGTAATTGCTGGGGTTCAGTATGAAATTAGTTTCGGATAGATTCAACAACTGTCTTGGTCCCAGAGGTCTTGAACATTTATTTGAGGCAGAGGCAACAGGGATGGGGTACATACAACAATGCATTTCAATCGTGTAGTGTGGGTTTCCTCATTTTTTTTGATTGGCATCATGTGGTTGTCCTTCTTAGTGATCATGACACCAACAGGTTTCGGAATTTCACATCTGTGCTTTTAGCATAATGCGCTTATATGTCGATAGAAAGGGAAGATGAATCCAAGCCGCAAGTGGGGGGACATATAAAGTAACTTATGCATAAGATATCATAAAGAGTTAAATAAGAGCGATGTGCATTAGCACCAGCAGCTAACTATATTTGCTTGTTTCCCTCCGTCTAGTTTTCAAATTTTCACATTTGTTTTGTATGGGCAGTGACATGCAAGATGTGTTATTGTCCAGTTTGCAAGGAACAATCAAGCTGCATACATATTGCATTGCAACAAAAAATATATATATGGTTCTGATTTCGAGAATCTTAATTAGGTTGACACGGATGGGCTAATAATGGACCAGCGAGTTAACTTGCTTGTGGTGGGGCAAGATATTTTGAAATCAAAAGCTGAGGTAATAATGTGTGGTTGTACTTTTCAAGTGTCTCCATAGGTTAATAATGTATATGGTATCAGCATTTACTTCACAAGCATGCTTGATTTGGTGTCCTATAGGTTGGCTCAGTTTGCACAACCCTGACCCATACCTATTGTGAGGATGCTTATAGCCTGCTTCAAAACTTGGACATAAAGAAACTTCTGGTTAGTGCATTTTCTACATGCGGCGTCCTATGTAAATTACTGACATCTCATGATTATATTTTTTCTCAAGGAACTCTCTTGATTATACTTAATGTGGTTTCTGATCAGCTTGCAGGTATCCTGTTAGATACGAACAACCTTTCCAAGAAGTGCTCAAATAGAGATTCAGATGCAGTGCAGTTGCTTTTGTTTGGAACCTCTGAGCATATGAGGCATGAATTGTTTCAGCAATGTAATATAAGAATCTTACTTACACATTCATCTACAGATATAGAATTAAGGCTGAGAATTCATACATTAATTATTGGTTGTTACTAACTTATACCTTGCATTTTGACCAGTGATGCTTGATCACAATGATCACTCCTTTGTTGAGTATCTGAAGAACACCTACAGATATTCAACCATAAATGGTGAGTTTCATCCATTATATATTCACGTGCTAAAATGACAGACTTTTATTTTACTAATTTACTGTACTTTCATCTTGAAGACATTTAAGATTTGTGTCCATTATTTCCAAATTGACCTAGCATTCAGATGTTACAGCTGACGTTTTAGCATGAATATGATTAATAACAACTCCACCTGCCATCTTATACAACCTTAATGACCCAATTAAAATTTCTTAAAAACACATCTTGTTACATTTCTTTGAAGTGCTTAGCTCATATTTTTTGTTCAGCCATTATTGTCTTACATGATTTTTTTTGTTTTCTTTATACTAGGTAATGAGGACAGTCCTCCAGAGCAAAAACATTCAACCTCAGCATCAGGGTCATCCCAAGATGTTAAAAAATCTAATTCAAGTAAGCTTTTTAGTGCCTCCATTGGGGCATTATGATTTGATATGCACATTCCTTGTATAGAGCTGAACAATTAATTAATTAAGAACAACACAATTTGCTGGGTTAACCTTTGAATCCAGAAATAATGCTCCATCAGAGTTCCTTCTGGTTCGACCTTTTGTTTTCATTAAGAAACCTTTTTTATTGTTTTTCACAAACATGCACTTTTAATTTTACTATAAATAAACTCTAGATACCATTTAACCGCTCTATCCATAGCATCTATCTGCAACTGACTAAGAAGTTTGTAAAGTTAATCGTATGACAGTGCGATCTTGTGTGTGATATATCTCCTGCTGATTTGGTTATGTTTGTTTCCATTACATTCACAGCTAACCAAAGGACATCACGTGGAAGTGGTGGAAAGGCCTCAGATGAAGCCTCTCGGGGGAAGAATAAGTTCTTCTTGGCGAAATGGTTTGGTTTTGGTTCAAAATAATCCTTTTATCATTTGTATTAGTTTGGTTAACATTTTAATGGATATGTCATGGATTTAAGAAGCATAATTATTTTGAGGAAGTGGCACGTGAGAAAACTTCCCTCTACAGATTCTGTTCATGTGAAAACCCAGTTGTGTTCTTTATAACTGTGTAAACTGGCCATTTGGTCAGATGAATTTACTTTCCACGTTTACATATTCTGGCCTCTGTTGTCGCCGCAATTATATGTCCTATTTTAGGTGGAAATTCTGGGAAAAATCTAAAAGGCTTTTGATGAGAGCTATTAGTAGCATAAGATGCACGTGGTTTCCTTGTTATAGATTCTGTGTTTCTAATGCCCCGTTTGGTTCCATTAGTCATAGGACTATCCCTACCAGGAACTAAACAAATTTTAAATACATTAAATACAACATATAAAGACCAAAATATTCCTTTTCTTGTTTGACGTCAGTTTTCTAGGCAAGGGCAATTGAGGTAAATGTTGCACTTTAACCCCTTTTAGCACTCATACGAGAGACTAGAGACTAAAGTCAATTAGTCCTTATTTTAGTCTTTTCGTTGGACAAAATAAAGACTAAAGGGACTAAAAATTAGGGACTAAAAATTAGTCCCCCTCTAACCAAACGGAGCCTAAACTAAAATCTTATCTAACCAAACGGGGCCTAAACTAAAATCTTATCAACGTGGGGAAAACAATTAGAACTAATAATCAGCATCAGGAAACAATTATATTTAATCTTCTTGAATTGCCCATTAAACTACAGTTCTTTTTTCCCTGAACCTAGTAGGTATTACTGGTAAAAATGCACCATAAGCCCCCAAAGTATTTTAGTTTGTATAATCAAACCTCAGAATCTAGTTTGTCATACTGGGCCCCTAACTATTTCGAACTTATTCAGTCGGGGCCTGTTATTCAAGTTCTCTTCAGTCTGATTTTTTTCAGCCCTGATCGCGGTTTACTAAATTACCGAATAAAGCCCTATATCTATGAGGTTTATATTGATTTGAGTGGATGAATATGAGTAATATAATGTGCAAATTGGTTACTTCCCGATATGCGCAAAACAGTGGTATACCATAGTCGACCCATCATCATTCATGAGTGGGAGGAAACAGAAAAGCTAGAGTTCCACTCCCAACCCCACCCCACAGCCCACACCCACACCCCGGGATTTTTTTCGGCTTAAGGGCCAGTTTGGCAGCAAGAGGACAAATGACCTAGAAAAGTATTCCACCAAAGAGATTTTAAATGACACTTTAATTCTCTAGGAAAATTTTCTCCACTATGGTGTACTTCTCCGCCACCGTTTGGAAACCAAGTGGCCAAATACCTCTCTTGAGTAAAAAACACTTCAAAAATCAGAAAAATCAAAGAAAAGCCTTTATTCTTTACATTCCTTATGCAGTGCTACAGTAACGGGAGCATCTAGGACTGTCCAATTCAATCAGACGGTCGAGATCAAGGCGGGGAGGGGCGGCGGCCCCGCTTGGGCCTCTTTCGCGGCCCAGGCCCATGTTGTGGCCTCGTCGCGCTCTCCTCCCGCGGTCGGACCGTGTTGGGCGGCCAAAGGCTAGGTCGAATGGCCAGCCAGACCATGTTTGGATTTTCCTTTTTTTCAGAGAAAATGCGAATTTATTTGTTTATTTCCTAGAATTAGTGAAACACAAAAGGAAATTCATGAAATTGTAGAAATATTTTTCCAGATGTAGAAAATTACAAAGAATATTTTGGACTATTTTATCCTGCTGCATACTTTGGTACCTTGTTTATATACTTTTTATGCAATTGTCAGTTAATTATGAAGCCAACGTGAATTAATTATCATTAAAATTGCATAGAATTCAGAAAATTTATGGTATATGAATATTTTAACCAATGTTAGATATTGTTACCACATTTTTGAACAAAATTATATATTTTCTAGATCATCTAATGATGGTCTAGAATTTTAGAACCAGATTATTATTTTTTCATATGTGTTACCGTTTACTATAAAGCCCAGGTGGATTAATTATCATTAAGTCTATAGAAATTTAGAAAATTTTGTGGTGATTGAATATTTTAACCAACGTTGAATATTGTTGCCACATTTTATACAAGAGTTAAGTTTTTTAGATCATCCAACGATAGTTTAGAATTTTATAATCAGAAACTTTGTTTACGAGGTATGATTATTATTTGACCAACGTTGAATATTTAATTTATGAAAGTTCTATGTTTCAGTATTTACTTTAGTTGCCCTAAATATTTTCTATTTTATCTTGCAAAAGTGCACATACTAGCCTACTAGTTGGTCAGATAGGATAAATTAAACCGCTAGATGGAATTAATTACCACTTATGGCGGGAACGATTAAAATGATGACTACAGTAGGTGAGATAACTTATACTCACTGCGGTTTGACAAACCTATTGAGCCTACAGTGGGCTCATCCTTATATGACCATAAGATGATGTTGCATAGCATCGATAATGTCAAGTGGAAATAGATCCAAATGTAAAGTACTTGATCGCAATAAGAGTCTCACCAGTGTAAAGGACAAGTGCAATATAGAACAATTCATGGCACATTGATGTTGTTAACGTCTTAGACACACTAGAAAACGTTTCAGCAAGCAATGACAGGAAAAGAAAAAAGAAGTGATGGAGAGACCTCGTCGAAACTATAGCACTATCGTTTGAGCCATATTTCGAGGGGGAGAATAGAGCGTCTTGTTAAGGAACAAATTCTCCATCCCTTAGACTTTACAGACTTAGAGCAATGCAGGGATTGCATTAAGGGTAAATTTGCGAAGCATATTAAGGAAAATGCTAAGAACAGTACAAGAGTGTTAGAAATTGTCCATACAGATATGTGGTCATTTTCCAGTTAGGACAGTAGATGGGCTACTTCGACTCATTCATAACATTCACAGATGACTACTCTCGCTACGACTACATTTATCCTATTAAGAAAATATCAAAAGTTTTAGACAAGTTTAAACAATTCAAGGCTGAGGTAGAAAAACAACACGATTTGAAGATAAAGATTATCAGATCAGATCGTGGGGGAGAACTATGGGCGCCATATTGAGTATGGACAGGTCCTAGTGTCTTTTTGTGAGGTTCCTAAAAGAAAATGGCATAGTTGCCCAGTATTCGACACTTGATGAAACCCTAACAGAATGGGGTAGCTAAAAGGAGAAACAGAACACTAAATGGACATGGTAGAGAGTTTGCTAAGTTACTACAACTTACCATTGGGTCTGTGGATGGAGGTTTTAAAAACCGCTATCCATATACTCAACAGAGTCCCACGCTCAACTACTTCCATATATGGGGTTGTCCAGCAGAAGCTAGAATATTTAATCTTGGACAGGGAAATCTAGTGAGAGAACCACTAACTGCCATTTTATTGGCTACCCTGAGAGATCGAAGCGGTACATATTCTACTGTCCAGGCAGGCAGGCAAACCAAGTTTATAGAAACTAGACATGTCATTTTCCTAGAGGATGACATGATCAAGGGGAGTAAGGTGCTCAGAGAGGTTGACCTTCAGGAAAAGAGGACGTATGTCCTGATTTTAATGGTTGTAGAACCATACTTCTCGATACCCGTTACAATTCCACCAACGGTTGTACTGATTGGAGGCGAAACCCCTACTACAAATGTTGCATCACCTAGTGCGACTACTACAGAGCAAGTTGCTTCACCTTCTACATAGCCTAGCCCTTCTGAGCCGATTGCACATGAGAGTTCAGAAGTCAATGGTAGTGTTGCGCCAAATGACGCACCATTGCAGGAGCCCCAGAATGAACCAGAACCAGCTGCAGAACCAAATCTAAGAAGGATTCAAAGGTCCAGATCATCTACGATTTCTAGTGACTATGAAGTTTACACAAGTGTAGACATAGAAAGTGATGAGATTTATATGAGTGAGGACATTGATTCAGAAGGTGATCCCACTACATATGAAGAAGCTATGAGAAGTGAAAATTCATCCAAATGGGTTTCAGCCATGGAAGATGAATTAGAATATATGAGAATGAACAAAGTGAAAGTCGCCTAGATGGGGGGTGAATAGGCAAATCTGAAATTTATCAAGTTTAAGCACAACTACAAGCCGGGGTTAGCGTTAGAAATATAATCGAGTCCGAAAGAGGGCAAAAAACAAACCACAAGCAAATAAGGCGGATGACACGGTGATTTGTTTTACCGAGGTTCGGTTCTTGCAAACCTACTCCCCATTGAGGTGGTCACAAAGACCGGGTCTCTTTCAACCCTTTCCCTCTCTCAAACGGTCACTTAGACCGTGTGAGCTTCTCTTCTCAATCAATTAGGACACTTAGTCCCCACAAGGACCACCACACAATTGGTGTCTCTTGCTTTGATTACAAAGAACTTGGGAACAAGAATAGAGGAAGAAGAAAAGCGATCCAAGCGCAAGAGCTCAAAAGAACACGACGAAACTCTCTCTTCTAGTCACTATTGCGTTGAGTGGAATTGGGACTTGGAGAGATTTTGATTTACTCTATTTGTGTCTTGTGTTGAATGCACTAGCTCTTGTATTGAATGAGTTGGCTGAAATCTTGGATGCCTTGAAGTGTGGTGGTTGGGGGGTATTTATAGCACCAACCACCAAAGTGGCCGTTGGGGAAGGCTGCTGTCGAAGGGCGCACTGGACAGTCCGGTGCGCCACCAAACACTGTCCGGTGCGCCAGCCACGTCACCCAACCGTTAGGGTTCGACCGTTGAAGCCCTGACAAGTGGGGCCACCGGACAGTCCGGTGGTGCACCGGACAGTCACTGTTCACTGTCCGGTGCGCCATCTGCGCCTGCTCTGACTTCTGCGCGCGCAGTCCGCGCACTGTAGCTCAATGTTCACCTTTTGCAGACGATCGTTGGCACACCGGACAGTCTGGTGCTACACCGGACAGTCCGATGAATTATAGCGGAGAGGCAATCCCAGAAACCCGAAGATGGCTAGTTCGGAGTTGATCTCCCTAGTGCACCGGACTGTCCGGTGCGCCAGACCAGGGCAGCCTTCGCTTTTCTTTGCTCCCTTTTATTTGAACCCTTTCTTGGACTTTTTATTGGTTTGTGTTGAACCTTTGGCACCTGTAGAACTTACAATCTAGAGCAAACTAGTTAGTCCAATTATTTGTGTTGGGCAATTCAACCACCAAAATCAATTAGGAAACAGTTTTAGCCTATTTCCCTTTCAATCTCCCATTTTTGGTGACTGATGCCAACACAAACCAAAGCAAATATATAAGTGCAGAATTGAACTAGTTTGCATAAGGTAAGTGCAAAGGTTACTTGGAATTAAACCAATTTATACATTCATAGGATATGCATGGATTGCTTTATTTATTTTAACATTTTGGACCACGCTTGCACCACTTATTTTGTTTTTGCAGATGTTTTGGAAATTCTTTTTCAAAGTTTTTTGCAAATAGTCAAAGGTATATGGATGAGATTTTGAGAAGCATTTTCAAGATTTGAAATTTTCTCCCCCTATTTCAAATGCTTTTCCTTTGACTAAACAAAACTCCCCCTCAATGAAATTCTCCTCTTAATGTTCAAGAGGGTTTTAGATATTAATTTTGAAAGAGGTCATACCAATTTGAAATTATATAAAAAATAAGATACCAATTGAAAAACTTCTTTAATACAAATTGAAAAGACTACATTTTTTTGAAATTGGTGGTGGTGCGGTCCTTTTGCTTTGGGCTAATACTTTCTCCCCCTTTGGCATGAATCACCAAAAACGGATACTTTGTGAGTGAAATATAATACCTTTTACTTTCTCTCCCTTTGGCAAATAATATATGAGTAAATAATTATACCAAAGTGAAGAGCGACGCGGAGTGACAGCGAAGGAAAATAATACGATGGAGTGGAGTGGAAGCCTTGTCTTCGTCGAAGACTCCATTTTCCTTTCAATCTATGACTTAGCATGAAATACTTGAAAACACATTAGTCATAGCAAAGGAAAGAGAGATGACCAAAGGTATAAATGATCTATGTATGCAAGGAATCAATCAAAGTTCCTAGAATCAAGAATGTTTAGCTCATGCTTAAGTTTGATAAAAGTTTTCTCATCTAGTGGTTTGGTAAAGATATTAGCTAATTGTTCTTTGGTGCTCACATAGGCTATCTCGATATCCCCCCTTTGTTGGTGATCCCTCAAAAAGTGATACCGAATGGCTATGTGCTTAGTGCGACTGTGTTCAATGGGATTATCCGCCATGCAGATTGCACTCTCATTATCACATAGGAGAGGGACTTTGGTTAATTTGTAACCGTAGTCCCTAAGGGTTTGCCTCATCCAAAGCAATTGCACGTAACAATGGCCTGCGGCAATGTACTCGGCTTCAGCGGTTGAAAGAGCTACTGAGTTTTGTTTCTTTGAAGCCCAAGACACCAGCGATCTTCCCAAGAACTGACAAGTCCCTGATGTGATCTTTCTATCAATCTTACACCCTGCCCAATCAGCATCTGAATAACCTATTAAATCAAAGGTGGATCCCTTGGGGTACCAAAGACCAAACTTAGAAGTATAAACTAAATATCTAAAGATTCGTTTTACGGCCCTAAGGTGAACTTCCTTAGAATTGGCTTGGAATCTTGCACACATGCAAACGGAAAGCATAATATCCAGTCGAGATGCACATAAATAGAGTAAAGAGCCTATCATCGACCGGTATACCTTTTGATCTACGGATTTACCTCCCGTGTCGAGGTCGAGATGCCCATTGGTTCCCATGGGTGTCTTGATGGGCTTGGCATCCTTCATTCCAAACTTGGTGAGAATGTCTTGAGTGTACTTCGTTTGGCTAATGAAGGTGCCCTCTTAGAGTTGCTTAACTTGAAATCCTAAGAAATACTTCAACTCCCCCATCATAGACATCTCGAATTTTTTAATCATGATCCTACTAAACTCTTCACAAGTAGATTTGTTAGTGGACCCAAATATGATATCATCAACATACATTTGGCATACAAACAAATCATTTGCAATTGTTTTAGTAAAGAGAGTAGGATCGGGTTTTTTTGACTTTGAAGCCATTAGCGATAAGAAAATCTCTTAGACATTCATACCATGCTCTTGGGGCTTGCTTGAGCCCATAAAGCGCCTTAGAGAGTTTGTAAACATGGTTAGGATACTCACTATCTTCAAAGCCGGGAGGTTGCTCAACATAAACTTCCTCCTTGATTGGTCCATTGAGGAAGGCACTCTTCACGTCCATTTGATAAAGCTTGAAGCCATGGTAAGTAGCATAGGCAAGTAATATACGAATTGACTCAAGCCTAGCTACGGGTGCATAGGTTTCACCGAAATCCAAATCTTCGACTTGTGAATATCCCTTGGCCACAAGTCGGGCTTTGTTCCTTGTCACCACACCATGCTCATCTTGCTTGTTGCAGAAGGCCCATTTGGTTCCTACAACATTTTTGTTAGGACGTGGAACAAGATGCCATTCCTAATTCCTTGTGAAGTTGTTGAGTTCCTCTTGCATTGCCAATAACCAATCCGAATCCCTTAATGCGTCTTCCACCCTGTATGGCTCAATAGAAGACACAAAGGAGTAATGTTCACAAAAATGAGCAACACGAGATCGAGTGGTTACCCCCCTATGAATATCACCGAGGATGGAGTTCACGGGGTGATGTCGTTGTATCGTTTGGTGGACTCTTGGGTGTGGCAGTCTTGGACCCTCATCATCTTCCTTATCTTGATCATTGGCATCTCCCCCTTGATCATTGTCCTCCTCTTGAGGTGGCTCCTCTTGATCTTCATTTTCATCATCTTGAGCTTGATCCTCATCTTGAGTTGGTGGAGATGCTTGCATGGAGGAAGATGGTTGATCTTTTACTTGTGAAGGCTCTTTGGATTCCTTAGGACACACATCCCCAATGGACATGTTCCTTAGCGAGACGCACAGAGCCTCTTCATCATCTAGCTCATCAAGATCAACTTGCTCTACTTGAGAGCCATTAGTCTCATCAAACACAATGTCACAAGAAACTTCAACTAGCCCAGTGGACTTGTTAAAGACTCTATATGCCCTTGTGTTTGAATCATATCCTAGTAAAAAGCCTTCTACATCCTTAGGAGCAAATTTCGATTTTCTACCTATTTTAACAAGAATAAAACATTTGCTACCAAAGACTCTAAAATATGAAACATTGGGCTTTTTACCGGTCAGGAGTTCATAGGATGTCTTCTTGAGGATTCGGTGAAGGTAGAGACGGTTGATGGCGTAGCAAGCGGTGTTGATTGCTTCCGCCCAAAACCGGTCCGAAGTCTTGTACTCATCAAGCATGGTCCTCGCCATGTCAAGTAGAGTTCTATTCTTTCTCTCCACTACACTATTTTGTTGTGGCGTGTAGGGAGAAGAGAACTCATGCTTGATGCCCTCGTTCTCAAGAAAGCCTTCTATTTGTGAGTTCTTGAACTCTGTCCCATTGTCGCTTCTAATCTTTTTTATACTCAATCCGAACTCATTTTGAGCCTGTCTCAAGAATCCCTTTAAAGTCTCTTGGGTTTGGGATTTATCCTGCAAAAAGAACACCCAAGTGAAGCGAGAATAATCATCCACAATAACTAGACAGTACTTACCACCGCCGATGCTTATGTAAGCTATCGTGCTGAATAGATCCATGTGGAGTAGCTCAAGCAGCCTATAAGTCGTCATGATGTTCTTGTGTGGATGATGAACACCAACTTGCTTCCCTGCTTGACATGCGCTACAAACCCTGTCTTTCTCAAAATGAACATTTGTTAGTCCCAAAATGTGCTCTCCCTTTAGAAGCTTATGAAGATTCTTCATCCCAACGTGGGCTAGTCGGCGATGCCAGAGCCAACCCATGTTAGTCTTAGCAATTAAGCAAGTGTCGAGTTCAGCTCTATTAAAATCAACTAAGTATAGCTGACTCTCTAACACTCCCTTAAATGCTACTGAATCATCACTTCTTCTAAAGACAGTAACACCTATATCCGTAAAAAGACAATTGTAACCCATTTTGCATAATTGAGAAACAGAAAGCAAATTATAATCTAAAGAATCTACAAGAAAAACATTGGAAATAGAATGGTCAGGAGATATAGCAATTTTACCAAGTCCTTTGACCAAACCTTGATTTCCATCCCTGAATGTGATAGCTCTTTGGGGATCATGGTTTTTCTCATAGGAGGAGAACATCCTTTTCTCCCCAGTCATGTGGTTTGTGCACCCGCTATTAATGATCCAACTTGAGCCCCCAGATGCATAAACCTACAAAACAAATTTAGGCCTTGTTCTTAGGTACCCAAACGGTCTTGGGTCCTTTGACATTAGAAACAAACACCTTGGGTACCCAAACACAAGTCTTTGAGCCCTTGTGTTTGGCCCTAACATATTTAGCAACTACTTTGTCTGATTTGTTAGTTAGCACATAAGAAGCATCAAAAGTCTTAAATGAAATGTTATGATCATTTGATGCAATAGGAGATTTCTTTTTAGGCATTTTAACATGTGTAGAACGCCTAGAGCTAGAAGTCTCATCCATATAAATAAAAGCATGGTGAGAAACCGAATGAGTCTTCTTAGCATGAATTCTCCTAATTTTGTGCTCGGGATAACCAGCAGGATATAAAATGTAAACCTCGTTATCCTGAGCCATGGGAGCTTTGCCCTTAACAAAGTTAGACAATTTCTTAGGGGCGCTAAGCTTGACATTGTCTCCCTGTTGGAAGCCAATGCCATCCTTAATGCCTGGGCGTCTCCCACTATAGAGCATGCTTCTAGCAAATTTAAATTTTTCATTTTCTAAGTCATGCTCATTAATCTTGGCACTAAGTTGAGCTATGTGATCATTTTGTTGTTTAATTAAAGCTAGGTGATCATGTATAGCATCAACGTTAATATCTCTACATCTAGTGCAAATAGTAATATGCTCAATGGTAGATGTACAGGGTTTGCAAGCATTTAATTCATCAATCTTAGCATATAAAATGACATTCTCATCTCTAAGATTGGAAATAGAAATATTGCAAACATTTAAATCTTTAGCCTTAGCAATTAATTTTTCATTCTCAATTTTAAGGCTAGAGAGTGATGCATTCAACTTGTCAATCTTAGTATTCAAACTAGCATTATCATTTCTAAGACTAACAATTGAATTATCACAAACATCTAACTTCTCAACCTTAGCAATTAATTTTGCATTTTCATTTCTAAGGTTTGAGATAATATCATGGCAAGTGCTTAGCTCACTAGTTAATTTTTCACATTTCTCTACTTCCTGAGCATAAGCATTTTTAACCTTAACATGTTTCTTGTTTTCTTTAATAAGGAAGTCCTCTTGGCTATCCAAGAGTTCATCCTTCTCATGAATGACACCTATCAATTCATTTAATTTTTCTTTTTGTTGTATGTTTAGGTTAGCAAAAAAGGGCAACCAAGTTATCCTCATCATCACTAGAGTTCTCCTCATCACTAGATGTTGCATATTTAGTGGAGGCTCTAGATTTTACCTTCTTTTTGCCGTCCTTTTCCATGAGGCACTTGTGGCCGACGTTGGGGAAGAGGAGACCCTTGTTGACGGCGATGTTGGCGGCGTCCTCGTCGGAGGAGGAGTCGGTGGAGCTCTCATCGGAGTCCCATTCCCGACAAACATGGGCATCGCCGCCCTTCTTCTTGTAATACTTCTTCTTCTCCTTCCTTCTTCCCTTCTTGTTGTCGCTCCTGTCACTATCACTTGATAATGGACATTTAGCAATGAAATGACCGGGCTTACCACACTTGTAGCAAACTTTCTTGGAGTCGGACTTGTAATCTTTCCCCCTCCTTTGCTTGAAGATTTGGCAGAAACTTTTGATGATGAGCGTCATCTCCTCATTGTCGAGCTTGGAGGCATCGATGGGGAGCCTACTTGACGTAGACTCTTCTTTCTTCTCCTCCGTTGCTTTGAAGGCAACGGGTTGCACCTCGGGTGTGGAGGTGGCGCCTCGCTCGATGATTTGTTTGGAGCCTTTGATCATCAACTCAAAGCTCACAAACTTTCCTATCACTTCCTTGGGAGACATTAGTTTATATCTAGGATCACCACGAATTAAATGAACTTGAGTAGGGTTAAGAAAAACGAGTGATCTAAGAATAACCTTGACCATTTCATGGTCATCCCATTTGGTGCTCCTGAGGTTGCGCACTTGGTTCACCAAGGTCTTGAGCCGGTTGTACATGACTTGTGGCTCCTCTCCTTGGTTGAGCATAAATCTACCGAGCTCCCCCTCGATCGTTTCCCGCTTGGTGATCTTGGTCACCTCGTCTCCTTCGTGCGCTGTCTTGAGCACGTCCCAAATCTCCTTTGCATTCTTCAACCCTTGCACCTTATTATACTCCTCTCGACTTAGAGAGGCGAGGAGTATAGTAGTGGCTTGGGAGTTGAAGTGCCGGATTTGGGCTACCTCGTCCGAGTCATAGCCTTCATCCCCCATGGATGGTTCCTGCGCTCCAAATTCAACAATGTCCCAAATGCTAGCGTGGAGTGAGGTTAGATGGTGCCTCATTTTATCACTCCACATACAATAATCTTCACCGTCAAAAACCGGTGGTTTGCCTAGTGGGACGGAAAGTAAAGGAGTGCGTTTGGAAGTGATGGACGACGTGTCGGATCCGGAGGTGGAAGGCGACGAAGAATCGGTCTCGTAGTAGACCACTTTCTTCATTTTCTTCTTCTTGTCGCCACTCCGGTGCGACTTGACGCGGGGAGGTGATTCCTCCCTCTTCTTGTTGCCGGACTCCCCCGATGGAGCCTTCCGTGGCTTGTGGCGGGCTTGTCTCCGGTCAGCATCTCCTTCTTGGCGTGAGCTCCCGACATCACTTCGAGCGGTTAGGCTCTAATGAAGTACCAGGCTCCGATACCAATTGAAAGTCGCCTAGAGGGGGGTGAATAGGCAAATCTGAAATTTATAAAGTTTAAGCACAACTACAAGCCGGGGTTAGCGTTAGAAATATAATTGAGTCCGAAAGAGAGGGCGAAAAACAAATCACAAGCAAATAAGGCGGATGACACGGTGATTTGTTTTACCGAGGATCGGTTCTTGCAAACCTACTCCCCATTGAGGTGGTCAAAAGACCGGATCTCTTTCAACCCTTTCCCTCTCTCAAACGGTCACTTAGACCGTGTGAGCTTCTCTTCTCAATCAATTGGGACACTTAGTCCCTACAAGGACCACCACACAATTGGTGTATCTTGCTTTGATTACAAAGAACTTGGGAACAAGAATAGAGGAAGAAGAAAAGCGATCCAAGCGCAAGAGCTCAAAAGAACACGACAAAACTCTCTCTTCTAGTCACTATTGCTTTGAGTGGAATTGGGACTTGGAGAGATTTTGATTTACTCTATTTGTGTCTTGTGTTGAATGCACTAGCTCTTGTATTGAATGAGTTGGCTAAAAACTTGGATGCCTTGAAGTTGAAAGGGAAATGTGCCCTTGGGCCATTTCTAAGTATTTTGGTGACTGAGTGCCAACACAAGTGCATAAATGTGAATTTATGCTCATGGATGGACAAAGTGCAAATCAAGAGTAAAGGTATGGTTCTAAGCCTTAGTACATTGGTTTTGTGTACTAATATACTTGTCTATGTGTTAGAAACAGAAAGAAGAAGAAAAGAAAAGAGGTGAAAAAGGCTTGGCTGTGTACAGCCAAGACTCAGCTCAGTCTGGCACACCGGACTGTCCGGTGGTGCACCGGACAGTGTCCGGTGCGCCAGGCTGACTCGGCGTGAAGTGGCCGCTCTCGGGAATTCGCCGACGGCGTACGGCTAAAATTCACCGGACTGTCCGGTGTGCACCGGACTGTCCGGTGAGCCAACGGTCGGCCGGGCCAACGGTCGGCCGCGGAATCTGCGCGCGACACGTGGCCGGGCCAACGGTCAGGAGGGGGCACCGGACTGTCCGGTGTGCACCGGACTGTCCGGTGTGCACCGGACATGTCCGGTGCGCCAACGGCTCCCAGATCTGCAACGGTCGGCCGCGCCATTTTAGGAAGGAAATCGAGCACCGGACAGTGTCCGGTGTGCACCGGACTGTCCGGTGCACCCGATGACAGAAGGCAAGAATGGCTTTCCAGATTTGTGCTCAACGGCTCCTAGCTACCTTGGGGCTATAAAAGGGACCCCTAGGCGCATGGAGGAGAACACCAAGCATCCCTTGAGCATTGTTGATCACTCACACTACATTCTTGCGCACTTGTTCGACATTCTAGTGATTTGAGCTCCGTTCTACTGTGCTAGTCACTTGAGCTCAAGTCTTGGTTTTGTGTGTGCGTATTCGCTGTGATCTTTGTGTCGTGTGTGAGTTGCTGATCCCTCCCTTGCTCCGTGATTCTTTGTGAACATCTTTTGAAAGGGCGAGAGGCTCCAAGCTGTGGAGATTCCTCGCAAGTGGGATTAAGAAAAGCAAAGCAACACCGTGGTATTCAAGTTGGTCTTTGGACCGCTTGAGAGGGGTTGATTGCAACCCTCGTCCGTTGGGACGCCACAACGTGGAGTAGGCAAGCGTTGGTCTTGGCCGAACCACGGGATAACCACTGTGCCATCTCTGTGATTGATATCTCTTGGTTATTGTGTTGTGTTGAGATCCTTCTCTAGCCACTTGGCAAATTACTGTGCTAACAATTAATCAAGTTTTGTGGCTTAAGATTTTGAAGTATTACAGGATCACCTATTCACCCCCCCCCCCTCTAGGTGCTCTCAGAAGTGTGGTGGTTGGGGGGTATTTATAGCCCCAACCACCAAAGTGGCCGTTGGAGAAGGCTGCTGTCGAAGGGCACACCGGATAGTCCGGTGCGCCACCGGACACTGTCCGGTGCGCCAGCCACGTCACCCAACCGTTAGGGTTCGACCGTTGAAGCTCTGACAAGTGGGGCCACTGGACAGTCCGGTGGTGCACCGGACAGTCACTGTTCACTGTCCGGTGCGCATCTGCGCCTGCTCTGACTTCTGCGCGCGCAGTCCGCGCACTGTAGCTCACTGTTCACCTTTTGCAGACGACCGTTGGTGCGGTAGCCGTTACTCCGCTTGGCACACCGGACAGTCCGGTGCTACACCGGACAGTCCGGTGCTACACTGGACAGTCCGGTGAATTATAGCGGAGAGGCAATCCCAGAAACCTGATGGTGGCCAGTTCGGAATTGATCTCCCTTGTGCACCGGACACTGTCCGGTGGTGCAGACCAGGGCAGCCTTCGGTTTTCTTTGCTCCTTTTTATATGAACCCTTTCTTGGACTTTTTATTGGTTTGTGTTGAACCTTTGGCACCTATAGAACTTACAATCTAGAGCAAACTAGTTAGTCCAATTATTTGTGTTGGGCAATTCAACCACCAAAATCAATTAGAAAAAGGTTTTAGCCTAGTTCCCTTTCACAAAGTTTGGGACTTAGAGATCATTCCCCAAGGAGCCAAAATAGTAGGTTGTAAGTGGGTCTACAAGACCAAGCGTGACTCCAAAGGGAATGTAGAAAGATACATGGCTAAACTTGTGGCCAAAGAGTTCACACAGAGAGAAGGCATTGAATATCATGAGACCTTCTCACCTGTCTCGACAAAGATTCATTATGGATCATTATGGCATTAGTGGCCCATTTTTATCTAGATCTCCATCAGTTGGATGTAAAGACAATATTCCTAAATAGAGAGTTAGTAGAAAAACGTGTTCATGGGCTCATGGCACAACCAAAGGGTTTTGTCGTGCGCGGTAAAGAACATATGGAATGTCACCTAAGGAGGTCCATTTATGGATTAAAACAAGCCTCTAGACAGTGGTACATCAAGTTTCAGAAAGTTTGGTTTTCAAGGAAAATAAGGAAGGCAATTGCATTTATGTAAAGTTTAAGAAAGGAAAGTATATCTTCCTTGTTCTGTATGTCGATGGCATACTTTTAGCTAGTAGTGATAAGGATCTACTAGTAGAAACAGAAAGGTTTCTTTCCTTGAATTTTTAAAATGAAAGACATGGGAGAAGCCTTTTATGTTATAGGAATAGAAATTCACAGAGATAGACAAAAAGGAGTATTAGGACTCTCACAGAAATCATACATAAGAAAGTACTAAAGAAGCACAATATGCATCAGTGTAAGGCCACACCTGCGCCAATAGTCAAGGGTGATAAGTTTGGAATCATCAGTGTCCCCAGAATCAGTGTCAGAAAGATCAGATGAAGTCAGTACCATATGCTTCTACTATCGGAACATTATGTATGCTCAAATATATATATTCGCCATGACTTAGAATTTACTATCGGGATGCTTGAGAGATATTAGATCAACCTAGGCATAGAACAATGTAAAGCAGTTAAGAAGGCTCTAATGTACTTGCAAGGTACTAAAGGTCTCATGCTAACATACAGAAGATCTAGCTCCCTACAAATAGTTGGCTATGCAGATGTTGACTGAGGAGGTTGTAAAGATACACTGAAGTCTACTTCGGCGTATATACACTCTTTGGGGGAGTTATTTCTTGGAAGAGGTGCAAACAGACAGTGAGAGCATCATCAACAATGCATGCTGAGTTTGTAGCCATGTATGAGGCAAATGGACATGCAATATAGATGAAGAAATTCGTACCCGGATTAAGAGTGGTTGATAGCATAGAAAGACCACTGAGAATTTACTACGATAATGAGCTAATAGTATTTTACTCCTATAACAACAAGTCAAGTGGTGCTGCCAAGTTCATTGACATTTAGTATTATGTTCTTAAGGAGAAGATTCAGGATCAAACCATAAAAGCTGAGCATAACAGTAGATAGCATATGCTAGCGGATCCGCTCACAAAGACCTTGCACCCAACGTGTTAAGACAACATGTAGCCGGCATGGGTTTAAGGTAGTGCCAATGATCTTGAATCATAGGGGCTATAGATTGCAACCTACTAAAGTATCTTTTTGTTCTGAAGCAGGGGGAGCATGTTGTAGTCAATGAGTGTGGTGATACTTAATTGGTCATTGTCACACATTGGTTTCTATGTGTAAACTTGTCAAGGGATGGGATCCAAAAAAGTTGAGTATAAGGAATGTAGAGAACAAAGGGGAGATTGTTGAGTGTGTCCTGTACAACCGGTCATCAGAGACCAGATTGGGCTTAACCCAACTAACAAATCTCCTTAATCGGGTCCTTGATTGGGAGGGCTCACGCTAACCTCAGCTGGAGCCCCTGGTCACACAACACTATATAAAGGATTAAGGGGTCGTAGGAAAGCCAACACAAGTACTTCGTCCGAAACCCTAATCCATAGACAGGACTCATCGCTTAGGTGTTGGAGTGACTAGAAGATCGACAACCAACGACGGCTTGGATCTCGATGCCTATTGTTCCTCTACAGGGGCAATGGAGGTGACGCCGGTGGTGGCGACCACGCTCCACCACCACCTCGCCAGGACGTGTCAACACATTAACAACAAAGGTATGTTACCCTATTCCTCTCAGTAGAATAGATCTACTCATCATCGAGGATTTGTAGTTATAAATTCATATTCTAGGGGTTTAACAATCGATCCTAAACACCATAGAATCTAACACCACCAAGTAGCGGCATAGGCTTGCTTGTCTACATATGGTAGAGCATACAGATATATGTTTGCCTAAGCGTTGTAGCGAAGGAGGTGGCGGTTCTTGATCGGGGAGCACATGGCGTGGCCGCTGCCGTTGTACTGGCCGATGCTCTTGTATGACTCATAGCGGCGCTCGCCACCATGCTCCTCTCGGCTCTTGTACGACTTGTAGCAGCGCACGTCGCCGAGGTTGCCAGCCCCTTGCATCTCCTACTTGTACGCCCCGTAGTCGTGCTGCACACCTGAAAGTCGCCTAGAGGGGGGTGAATAGGGCGAATCTGAAATTTACAAACTTTAAGCACAACTACAAGCCGGGTTAGCGTTAGAAATATAAACGAGTCCGAGAGAGAGGGCGAAAACAAATCACAAGCAAATAAGGCGGATGACACGGTGATTTGTTTTACCGAGGTTTGGTTCTTGCAAACCTACTCCCCGTTGAGGTGGTCACAAAGACCGGGTCTCTTTCAACCCTTTCCCTTTCTCAAACGGTCACTTACACCGAGTGAGCTTCTCTTCTCAATCAAACGGGACACTAAGTCCCCACAAGGACCACCACACAATTGATGTCTCTTGTCTTGGTTACAATTGAGTTGAACACAAGAAAGAATGAAGAAGAAAAGCAATCCAAGCGCAAGAGCTCAAATGAACACAAGTATCTCTCTCTCACTAGTCACTATTTGATTGGAATTGTCTTTGGACTTGGGAGAGAATTTGATCTCTTTGGTTGTGTCTTGTATTGAATGCTATAGCTCTTGTATAAGGTGTGAAGGCTGAAAACATGGATGCAATGAATGGTGGGTGGTTGGGGTATTTATAGCCCCAACCACCAAAGGAGCCGTTGGTGGAGGCTGCTGTCGCATGGCGCACCGGACTGTCCGGTGCGCCAGCCACGTCACTTGACCGTTAGGGTTCGACCGTTGGAGCTTCTGTCTTCTGGGCCACCGGACAGTCCGGTGGTGCACTGGACATGTCCTGTAGACTGTCTGGTGCGCCGTCTGGCGCGTGCTCTGACTTCTGCGCGCGCAGCCGCGCACTGTAGCGCATTTAATGTCCTCTGCAGACGACCGTTGGCGCGAAGTAGCCGTTGCTCCGCTGGCACACCGGACAGTCCGGTGCTACACCGGACAGTCCGGTGAATTATAGCGGAGCAGCTTCTAGAATTCCCGAAGGTGGCAAGTTCAGAGTTTGGTTCCCTGGTGCACCGGACACTGTCCGGTGGCACACCGGACAGTCCGGTGCGCCAGACTAGGGCACACTTCGGTTGTCTTTTGCTCTCTTTGTTTGAACCCTTTCTTGGTCTTTTTATTGGTTTATTGTGAACCTTTGGCACCTGTAAATCTTATAGTCTAGAGCAAACTAGTTAGTCCAATTATTTGTGTTGGGCAATTCAACCACCAAAATCAATTAGAAAAAGGTGTAAGCCTATTTCCCTTTCAATCTCCCCCTTTTTGGTGATTGATGCCAACACAAATCAAAGCAAATATAAAAGTGCAGAATTGAACTAGTTTGCATAATGTAAGTGCAAAGGTTGCTTGGAATGAAACCAATAATTATTTCTATTAGATATGCATGGATGGCTTTCTTCTTATTTAAAATTTTGGACCACACTTGCACCACTTGTTTTGTTTTGCAATGTTTTGGAAATTCTTTTTCAAAAATCTTTTGCAAATAGTCAAAGGTAAATGAATAAGATTTTGAGAAGCATTTTCAAGATTTGAAATTTTCTCCCCTTGTTTCAAATGCTTTTCCTTTGACTAAACAAAACTCCCCCTTAATGAAATCCTCCTCTTAGTGTTCAAGAGGGTTTTGATATTAATTTTGAAGAGGGTGTACCAATTTGAAATTATATCAAGAATAAAATACATTTGAAAAATCTTTTCTTAACCCAAATTTGAAAGACTACATTTTTGAAATTGGTGGTGGTGCGGTCCTTTTGCTTTGGGCTAATACTTTCTCCCCCTTTGGCATGAATCGCCAAAAACAGATACTTGAGTGAAATATAAGCCCTTTACTTTCTCCCCTTTGGCAAATAATATATGAGTGAAGATTATACCAAATATGGAGAACGGTGTGGAGTGACGGCGAAGGATGAATAATTCGATGGAGTGGAGTGGAAGCCTTTTGTCTTCGCCGAAGACTCCATTTCCCTTTCAATCTATGACTTGGCATAATATTCACTTGAAAACATATTAGTCATATCACATGAAAGAAATATGATCAAAGGTATATAAATGAGCTATGTGTGTAAAATATCAATCAAAATTCCTAGAATCAAGAATATTGAGCTCATGCCTAAGTTTGGTAAAAGTTTGCTCATCTAATGGCTTGGTAAAGATATCGGCTAATTGTTCTTTGGTGTTAACATATGCAATCTCGATATCCCCCTTTTGTTGGTGATCCCTTAAAAAATGATACCGAATGGCTATGTGTTTAGTGCGACTATGCTCAACGGGATTATCCGCCATGCGGATTGCACTTTCATTATCACATAGAAGAGGAACTTTGGTTAATTTGTAACCATAGTCCCTAAGGGTTTGCCTCATCCAAAGCAATTGCGCGCAACAATGGCCTGCGGCAATATACTTGGCTTCGGCGGTAGAAAGAGCCACAAAATTTTGCTTCTTTGAAGCCCAAGACACCAGAGATCTTCCCAAAAACTGGCAAGTCCCTGATGTGCTCTTTCTATTAATCTTACACCCTGCCCAATCAACATCGGAATATCCAATTAAATCAAATGTGGATCCCCTGGGGTACCAAAGGCCAAACTTAGGAGTATAAACTAAATATCTCAAGATTCGTTTTACGGCCCTAAGGTGAACTTCCTTAGGATCGGCTTGGAATCTTGCACACATGCATACGGAAAGCATAATATCCGGTCGAGATGCACATAAGTAGAGTAAAGAACCTATCATCGACCGGTATACCTTTTTATCTACGGATTTACCTCCCGTGTCGAGGTCGAGATGCCCATTGGTTCCCATGGGTGTCTTGATGGGCTTGGCATCCTTCATCCCAAACTTTGTGAGTATGTCTTGAATGTACTTCGTTTGGCTAATGAAGGTGCCCTCTTGGAGTTGCTTCACTTGAAATCCTAAGAAATACTTCAACTCCCCCATCATAGACATCTCGAATTTTTGAGTCATGATCCTACTAAACTCTTCACATGTAGATTCGTTAGTAGACCCAAATATGATATCATCAACATAAATTTGGCATACAAACAAATCATTTGCAAGTGTTTTAGTAAAGAGAGTAGGATCAGCTTTTCCGACTTTGAAGCCATTAGCGATAAAGAAATCTCTTAGTCATTCATACCATGCTCTTGGGGCTTTCTTGAGCCCATAAAGCGCCTTAGAGAGTTTATAGACATGGTTAGGATACTCACTATCTTCAAAGCCGGGAGGTTGCTCAACATAGACCTCCTCCTTGATTGGTCCATTGAGGAAGGCACTCTTCACATCCATTTGATAAATCTTGAAGCCATGGTAAGTAGCATAGGCAAGTAAAATGCGACTTGACTCAAGCCTAGCTACGGGTGCATAGGTTTCACCAAAATCCAAACCTTCGACTTGTGAATATCCCTTGGCCACAAGTCGGGCTTTGTTTCTTGTCACCACACCATGCTCATCTTGCTTGTTGCGGAAGACCCACTTGGTTCCTACAATATTTTGGTTAGGACGTGGAACTAAATGCCATACCTCATTCCTCGTGAAGTTGTTGAGCTCCTCTTGCATCGCCAGCACCCAATCCGAATCTTGAAGTGCTTCCTCTACCCTGTGTGGCTCAATAGAGGAAACAAAAGAGTAATGTTCACAAAAATGAGCAACACGAGATCGAGTAGTTACCCCCATATGAATGTCGCCGAGGATGGTATTCACGGGGTGATCTCGTTGGATTGCTTGGTGGACTCTTGGGTGTGGCGGTCTTGGACCCTCATCATCTTCCTTGTCTTGATCATTAGCATCTCCCCCTTGATCATTGCCCTCCCCTTGAGGTGGCTCATCTTCTTGATCCTCATCTTCATCATCTTGAGCTTGATCCTCATCTTGGGTTGGTGGAGATGCTTGCATGGAGGAAGATGGTTGATCTTGTGTAGGTGGAGGCTCTTCGGATTCCTTAGGACACACATCCCTAATGGACATGTTCCTTAGCGCGACGCATGGAGCCTCTTCATCATCTAGCTCATCAAGATCAACTTGCTCTACTTGAGAGCCGTTAGTCTCATCAAACACAATGTCACAAGAAACTTCAACTAGTCCAGTGGACTTGTTAAAGACTCTATATGCCCTTGTGTTTGAATCATATCCTAGTAAAAAGCCTTCTACAGCCTTAGGAGCAAATTTAGATTTTCTACCTCTTTTAACAAGTATAAAGCATTTGCTACCAAAGACTCTAAAATATGAAATGTTGGGCTTTTTACCGGTGAGGAGTTCATATGATGTCTTCTTGAGGATTCAGTGAAGATATAACCGGTTGATGGCGTAGCAAGCGGTGTTGACCGCCTCAGCCCAAAACCGATCTGAAGTCTTGTACTCATCAAGCATGGTTCTTGCCATGTCCAATAGAGTTCTATTCTTCCTCTCCACTACACCATTTTGTTGTGGCGTGTAGGGAGAAGAGAACTCATGCTTGATGCCCTCCTCCTTTAAGGAAGCCTTCTATTTGTGAGTTCTTGAACTCCGTCCCATCGTCGCTTCTAATCTTTTTGATCTTTAAGCCGAACTCATTTTGAGCCTGTCTTAAGAATCCCTTTAAAGTCTCTTGGGTTTGAGATTTTTCCTGCAAAAAGAACACCCAAGTGAAGCGAGAATAATCATCCACAATTACAAGACAATACTTACTCCCGCCGATGCTTATGTAAGCTATCGGGCCGAATAAGTCCATGTGGAGTAGCTCAAGTGGCATGTCGGTCGTTATGATGTTCTTGTGTGGATGGTGAACACCAACTTGCTTTCCTGCTTGACATGCGCTACAAACCCTGTCTTTGTCAAAATGAACATTGGTTAGTCCCAAAATGTGTTCTCCCTTTAGAAGCTTATGAAGATTCTTCATCCCAACATGGGCTAGTCGGCGGTGCCAGAGCCAACCCATGTTAGTCTTAGCAATTAAGCAAGTGTCGAGTTCAGCTCTATCAAAATCTACTAAGTAAAGCTGACCTCTAACACTCCCTTAAATGCTACTGAATCATCACTTCTTCTAAAGACAGTAACACCTATATCCGTGAAAAGACAGTTGTAACCCATTTTGCATAATTGAGAAACAGAAAGCAAGTTGTAATCTAATGAATCCACAAGAAAAACATTGGAAATAGAATGGTTAGGTGATATAGCAATTTGACCCAATCCTTTGACCAAACCTTGATTTCCATCCCCGAATGTGATGGCTCGTTGGGGATCTTAGTTTTTCTCGTAGGAGGAGAACTTCTTCTTCTCCCCTGTCATGTGGTTTGTGCACCCGCTATCGATGATCCAACTTGAGCCCCCGGATGCATAAACCTACAACACAAGTTTAGGCCTTGTTCTTAGGTACCCAAACGGTCTTGGGTCCTTTCACATCAGAAACAAGCACCTTGGGTACCCAAACACAAGTCTTTGACCCCTTGTGTTTGCCCCCAACATATTTGGCAACTACTTTGCCTGATTTGTTAGTTAAAACATATGATGCATCAAAGGTCTTAAATGAAATGTTAGGTTCATTTGATGCAATAGGAGTTTTCTTCTTAGGCAATTTAGCATGGGTTGATTGCCTAGAACTAGATGTCTCACTCTTATACATAAAAGCATGATTAGAGCTAGAGTGAGACTTCCTAGAATGAATTCTCCTAATTTTGTGCTCGGGATAACCGGCAGGGTACACAATGTAGCCCTCGTTATCCTGAGGCATGAGAGCCTTGCCCTTAACAAAGTTAGATAATCTTTTAGGAGGGGCATTGAGTTTGACATTGCCTCCCTGTTGGAAGCCAATGCCATCCTTAATGCCAGGGCGTCTCCCACTATAGAGCATACTACGAGCAAATTTAAATTTTTCATTTTCTAACTCATGCTCGGCAATTTTAGCATCTAATTTTGCTATATGATCATTTTGCTGTTTAATCATAGCAATGTGATCATGAATATCATCAATGTTAACATCTCTACATCTAGTGCAAGAATTTAGCATCAATGTGATCATGTAGAGGGTTTGCAAGAATTTAGTTCAACAATCTTAGCATGTAAAATGTCATTCTCATCTCTAAGATTTGAAATAGAAACATTACAAACATCTAATTCCTTAGCCTTAGCAATTAATTTTTCATTCTCATTTCTAAGGCTAGTAAGGGAGGCATTCAATTTTTCAATCTTACCAATTGAACTAGCATTATCATTTCTAAGATTGTCAATTGAATCATCACAAACATTTGATTTCTCAACCTTAGCAATTAATTTGGCATTTTCATTTCTAAGATTGGAAATAATATCATGGCAAGTGCTTAGCTCACTAGATAATTTTTCACATTTTTCTACCTCTAGAGCATAAGCATTTTTAACCTTAACATGCGTTTTGTTTTCTTTAATTAGGAAGTCCTCTTGGGTGTCCAGGAGTTCATCCTTCTCATGAATAGCACTAATTAACTCATTTAATTTATCCTTTTGTTGCATGTTTAGGTTGGCAAAAAGCGTTAATAAATCATCCTCATCATCACTAGAGCTAGCCTCATCACTAGATGTTGCATACTTAGTGGAGGATTTAGATTTTACCTTCTTCTTCTTGCCGTCTTTTGCCATGAGGCACTTGTGGCCGACGTTGGGGAAGAGAAGGCCTTTGGTGACGGCGATGTTTGCGGCGTTCTCATCGGAGGAGGAGTCGGTGGAGCTCTCATCGGAGTCCCACTCCCGGCAAACATGGGCATCGCCGCCCTTCTTCTTGTAGTACCTCTTCTTTTCTCTCCTCTTTCCCTTCTTGTCGTTATCCCTGTCACTATCACTAGACAAAGGGCATTTAGCGATAAAATGACCGGGCTTACCACATTTGTAGCAAACTTTCTTGGAGCGGGGCTTGTAGTCCTTCCCCCTCCTTTGCTTGAGGATTTGGCGAAAGCTCTTGATGATGAGCACCATTTCCTCGTTATCGAGCTTGGAGGCGTCGATGGGGACCCTACTCGGTGTAGAGTCTTCTTTCTTCTCCTCCGTTGCCTTGAATGCAGCGGGTTGTGCCTCGGGTACGGAGGAGGAGGCGCCTTGCTCGATGATCTTTTTGGAGCCTTTGATCATCAATTCAAAGCTCACAAATTTTCCTATTACTTCCTCGGGAGACATTAGCTTATATCTAGGATCACCACGAATTAATTGTACTTGAGTAGGATTAAGAAATACAAGTGATCTTAGAATAACCTTGACCATTTCATTGTCATCCCACTTGGAGCTCCCGAGGTTGCGTACTTGGTTCACTAAGGTTTTTAGCCGGTTGTACATGGCTTGCGGGTCTTCTCCTTGGTGAAGCATGAATCGACCGAGCTCCCCCTCGATCGTCTCCCTCTTGGTGATCTTGGTCACCTCGTCTCCTTTGTGCGTGGTCTTGAGCATGTCCCAAATCTCCTTTCCACTCTTCAACCCTTGCACCTTATTATACTCCTCTCGACTTAGAGAGGCGAGGAGTATAGTAGTGGCTTGAGAGTTGAAGTGTTGGATTTGTTCGACCTCCTCCGAATCATAATCCTTGTCCCCTTCCTTTGGTACCTGCGCTCCATACTCAACAATATCCCATATGCTTTTGTGGAGTGAGGTTAGGTGATGCCTCATTTTATCACTCCACATAGAATAATCTTCACCATCAAACATAGGTGGTTTGCCTAATGGGACGAAAAGTAATGGAGTGCGTTTTGAAATGCGAGGATAGAGAAGAGGCATCTTACTATACTTCTTGCGCTCATGGCGCTTAGAAGTGGCGGATGCTGATTCCCAGCCGGAGGTGGAAGGTGACGAAGAGTCGGTCTCGTAGTAGACCACTTTCTTCATCTTCCTTTTCTTGTCACCTTTCCGTTGGGACTTGATGGAGAAATAGGATTCCTCCTTATGCTTGTGGGCAGACTCTCTTGAGTGCGTCCCCGAGCTTGCGGACTTGTTGCCGGTCCCGATCTCCCTCATGGCGGATGCTCCCGACATCACTTCGAGCGGCTAGGCTCTAATGAAGCACTGGCTCCGATACCAATTGAAAGTTGCCTAGAGGGGGGGTGAATAGGGTGAATCTGAAATTTACAAACTTTAAGCATAACTACAAGCCGGGTTAGCGTTAGAAATATAAACGAGTCTGAGAGAGAGGGCGAAAACAAATCACAAGCAAATAAGGCGGATGACACGGTGATTTATTTTACCGAGGTTCGGTTCTTGCAAACCTACTCCCCGTTGAGGTGGTCACAAAGACCGAGTCTCTTTCAACCCTTTCCCTCTCTCAAACGGTCACTTAGACCGAGTGAGCTTCTCTTCTCAATCAAACGGGACACTAAGTCCCCACAAGGACCACCACACAATTGGTGTCTCTTGTCTTGGTTATAATTGAGTTGAACACAAGAAAGAATGAAGAAGAAAAGCAATCCAAGCGCAAGAGCTCAAATGAACACAAGTATCTCTCTCTCACTAGTCACTATTTGATTGGAATTGTCTTTAGACTTGGGAGAGAATTTGATCTCTTTGGTTGTGTCTTGTATTGAATGCTATAGCTCTTGTATAAGGTGTGAAGGCTGAAAACTTGGATGTAATGAATGGTGGGTGGTTGGGGGTATTTATAGCCCCAACCACCAAAGGAGCCGTTGGTGGAGGCTGCTGTCGCATGGCGCACCGGACAGTCCGGTGCGCCAGCCACGTCACCCGACTGTTAGGGTTCGACCGTTGGAGCTTCTGTCTTCTGGGCCACCGAACAGTCCGGTGGTGCACCAGACAGGTCCTGTAGACTGTCCGATGCACCGTCTAGCACGTGCTCTGACTTCTGCGCGCACAGCCGCGCACTGTAGCGCATTTAATGTCCTCTGCAGATGACCGTTGGCGCGAAGTAGCCGTTGCTCCGCTGGCACACCGAACAATCCGGTGCTACACCGGACAGTCCGGTGAATTATAGCGGAGCAGCTTCCAGAATTCCCGAAGGTGGCAAGTTCAGAGTTTGGTTCCCTGGTGCACCGGATACTGTCCGGTGGTGCACCGGACACTGTCCGGTGGCACACCGGACAGTCCGGTGCGCCAGACCAGGGCACACTTCGGTTGTCTTTTGCTCTCTTTGTTTGAACCCTTTCTTGGTATTTTTATTGGTTTATTGTGGACCTTTGGCACCTGTAAATCTTATAGTCTAGAGCAAACTAGTTAGTCCAATTATTTGTGTTGGGCAATTCAACCACCAAAATCAATTAGAAAAAGGTGTAAGCCTATTTCCCTTTCAACACCGCCCTGCATCCGGTCGCCGTGTGGCAGGAATGCTTCCTTGTAGTCACTATCGTCGCTCTCGCTCTTACTATCAGTCTCGCTATCATGCATGTCCTGCTTCTGCACAGTGGGCGGGAGTGCATGTAGTCATGCTTGTGCACAGCGGCGGTGCCACCACTGTGGTGACCACCGTATCCTCCGGCGCGTAGGTATGGATCTAGTATCGATCTGATATTTTGATTTTGTTTGTTGTTCTTGAGTTCTTTGTTTGTCACTGACTCCCTCTTCTCTCTGCCTGGCTTATACGTTATGGAGGACGCTAGCCATCGGACTGGTACTGCTCGCCTTGAGGAGCCAGAGATGTCAGTGAGGTGACGGGCTCACTGACTCACTCCTGACGGCTAGTGCGTTGTGGCCTTGTTCCTAGTGCCATGTCATCCATTATAGATGTCTAAGAGCTATACCAATCACCGAGGACAAAGAGAGGAGGCTAGAAGATGAGAACGAGGCTGAGGATGCCCTCCAGTTCCTCGTCGGTGGTGCTGGTGCCACTGATGCGAGGACCGCCACTGGATCCACGCCGACGAGCCCCACGGTCGAGGCGAGCAGTGGCTCTGGATCTTGCCCCAGCCCAGCCACCCGTTCGAGGAGGAGGGGACCAAACTCCAAAGTCTAGCTAGACTTTGAAGAAGTGACTGCCATGGAGGGTGGTAAGGAGGAAAGAATCGGTGCCACCTGCTGAAAGGGAAATAGGCTTTAAACCTTTTCCTAAATGATTTTGGTGGTTGAATGTCCAACACAAACAATTGGACTAATTAGTTTGCTCTAGATTACATGTTCTACAGGTGTCAAAGATTCAACTCAAAACCAATAAAAAGAACAAGACAAGGTTCAAAAGATAGGAGCAAAGAGAAACCGAAGTGCTCCCTGGTATGGCGCACCGGACTGTCCGGTGTGCCACCGGACAGTGTCCGGTGCACCAGGGAGGATTGCCTTCAAACTCTTCACCTTAGGGTTTCTCAGGCGCAGCCCACTATAATTCACCGGACTGTCCGGTGCACCACCGGACAGTGTCCGGTGCTCCAGAGTGAAGCGGCTCTGAACTGGCCAGCTTCGGGAAAGTGGGAGGTCGCTCCGCTAAAATTCACCGGACTGTCCGGTGTACACCGGACTGTCCGGTGTGCCAGCGGAGCAACGGTCATCTGCGCGCAACGGTCGACTCTGCAAAGTGTACAGTTGAATTCAGAGTGTCAGAGCAGAAGTCAGAGGGGCACCGGACTGTCCGGTGCTGCACCGGACTGTCCGGTGCCACATGAGGACAAAGCCTTCTACGGTCGACCAGCTCCAATCTCAACGGATTGGATGACGTGGCTGGCGCACCGGACATGTCCGGTGTGCACCGGACTGTCCGGTGCGCCCATCGCCAGCAGCTTCTCCAACGGCTACAAATTTGGATGGTGGCTATAAATACCACCCCAACCGGCCACTTCAAGGTGTGGGAGCCCAAGCAACATTCCAAGTCATCTAGTTGACATACTCAAGCCCTCCCAATCACATATATTCATTGATCCATCCTATACACAAGATTTAGACCACTGCAACCAACACAAGTGCCACAAAAGAGAGAGCAAGCAAAAGAGAGCTACTCATTTGAGTTTAGCACTAGTGCCTTGTGAGATTCATCGAGAGATAGTGTGTGCTTCATCTTTGTGTTCATTTGCGCGTGGAGTTTTGACTCCCATTGAACTTCCTCCAAAGTTTTGGAGGCTTGTAAAAGCTAGCAAGAGACACCAAAGATTGTGGTGGTCCTTGTGGGATCGAGAGTGATCCTTGAGAAGAAGAAGAGCTCACCGATCCTTGTGTGATCGGGGGAGAGAGGGAAAGGGTTGAAAAAGACCCGTCCTTAAGTGGACTCCTCAACGGGGACTAGGCCTTCGAGGGCCGAACCTCGGTAAAACAAATCACCCGTGTCCATTGTGTTTATTGCTTGTGATTTGTTTGCTTTCTCTTGCTCTAAATTTTCTTGCACCATTATTTGCTAATTTCATTTGGTATTGCTTCAAGTTAAATTTCCATTTAGTGAAGCAACACGTTGCAAGAAAGAACTTGTTCTAGTGCTCTTCACATCTAAGGGTTCTTGCTTTGTTATTCTATAACTTATTAGTTGTATTGATTTATCTCTCCCGCATTATTTAGCAATACTCCTTTCAAGCAAGAACTTAGTTTCTATGCTCCGATATTTGTATATCTTGTTCTAACCACTAATCAAGGGATCTAGTTGGGGGATAAAGTTTTAATTTTCAGGTTTCGCCTATTCACCCCCCCTCTAGGCGACTTTCAATTGGTATCAGAGCTAGGCACTTCATCTTGAGTCTAACAACTCGAAGTGATGGCTCGTAGAAGATCCCACAAGAACAAGAAGACCCAGGAGAACAAGGAGGTAACTCTTGAGATATTACTTTCCGATTGTTCTAATTATGATTCATGGTCTACTAGAGTAATAAATGCTTTTAGAGCGGTAGACCCTCAATTAGAACAAATTATAGACAAGAGTATCTTCCCTCCTAGTTATAATGAAAAAATTATCTCCGAGGAGGATCAAAGATGTTTTCGCTTAAACTACCTAGCTTTTGACATCTTAAGCAATTCTCTTAGCAAAGAAGATTATCGTGCCTTCATATCGAATTATGACGAATCAATCCATGATGCGCATGATATTTGGACTAGAATTAAAAGCAAAATTAATGAGTCCAAACATGATAGTTCATTTTGTGCTTCTACTTCCTTTAGTCTTTGTGATACTAACCCTTGCAAGGAAGAAGAAGAAAATGATCGATGGAGACCAAACGATGAATCCACCTCTCCAAAAGGTTTGTCTTCCCATTTCAATTCCCACATGTGTTGTGTGGCTAATACAAATGATAGCGGAAGCACAAATGAGGATGAGGAGGAAGAAAGAAGCTTTGTGCAACTCTACGCTCGCCTAAGCCAAGAAGACAAGGCGGTCATGCTCAAACTTCTAGAAAAAGCGAGAGAACAAGGCGAAGCTCGTCAAAGGCTAGAAAGTATTCTCTCCATGAAGATGCAATGCTTTGACGAGTTGACTAAAGAACATGAGGAGTTAAAGTGCTCTCATGTTGATTTGGTCCAAAGGTATGAAACTATTTCAATTGAGCAAGATAACGCTTTACATTGTATCGCTCAATTAGTAAATAGGAATACCTTGCTTAAGGACCAAGTAGAAAAGCTAAAAGTTGAAAATCTAGCTTTTCAAGAAAAATATGATATGCTCCTATGCTCTCATGAAAACCTTATGGATGATCATATCATGTTAAACATTGCTCATGAGGTTGTGATAGAAAACTTAAAATTCAAACAACCTCACTCTTGCACATGTGTTCATATTGATACTATATTACCATGTGCTAATGCTTGTTGTCCGTCGACAAGCAAATCTTCTTTTGAGCTAGAATTTGCAGGAACAAATGATGATACATATCAAAAGCTCAAAGAAGAAAATGAGAGGCTAAAGATGAGCTTGACACAACTTAAAGGAAAATGCATCACTCAACCTTCTCAAGATAACTGTGATCACATGGTGAAGAAGCTTGAGACGGGAACAACCGTGGCATGCACTACATCCCTTGAAGAAAATGTCAAGGACTTGAGGATTGCCAAGAGGAAGAAACAAAAGATGAAATTCAACGCCTCTTCCAAAAGCCTCAACCATGCCTCCATACAAAGTAACACCCAAGGTAATAATCAAGCCACACTTCACACTAAGAAAAATAAGAAGTGTAGTGAATGCTTTGAAGAGGGACACTTGATTAAGTCATGTCCTTACATTAAAAATGGCTTGATTATTAACAAGGATGATAGACTTTGTTTTAAATGCTCAAAGAAGGGACACTTAATCAAATCTTGTCCCCATTTGAAACAAAGAGGCATAGGGTTAGAAAAGAAAGTTTTTACTAACCATGTAGCAAGCAACAAACAAGGAAAGAAGAAATCTTCAAGACTTCAAAATCGCCTATGCTACACATGCCGGAAAAAGGGACATCAATGCAAGGATTGTCCCATTGGTAACAACCCCACCTCTAGCTTTTCAATCATTTCGCATGTAACTAGGCAACTCAAAATTGCAACTTGTGCTAGAAAGGTAACAAGTTTACCAAGCACTAACACAAAGGACTTTTGGGTTCCTAGATCTTTGTTTACTAATCGTAACGGACCCATCAAGCGATGGGTACCAAAATGTACTTGACAAGCTTTGTAGGAGGAGGAGATGATATGAAGCTTTGGGGTGCTTGAGGGAGTTAATTCAATTCTTATCAACTCAAGCTATCAATCTTCAAATGATCTATATATTCAAGATTGACCCAAAGTTATTTCAATTTATTATTTTCAAAACTCATATCATCTCGGGAAGATATTAATGTTGTAGGAAATAAAGAATCATCATGTGTGGAAAATCAAGGCCTACAACATGGAGGAAAGCCAAAGGATGGTAACACTTATCTTCTAAGTGCAAGTATTTTAGAATACCATTTCTTATGTGTCTTGTGTAGTCACATAGAAAAATTTAAGCACTTCAAATATCTTTAAATTGATATTACCATTCTTTGAAAAATTTCCTCTCATATGGTAGTTTGCACATTCATCATTTCCATACTATGGCAATCTACATGCTTTAATTTATTGCTAGTATGTCATGGCATATCCTTCCTCTAATTATCTTGTTGTTGCCATGATTCTAGATATAGAGAGATATTTCATGTTCTTAAAGGAATAAGGTGTCATGTAAGGAATTCAAATACTTAGGACACTTATAAAAGGAAAATTCTCTCTATAGCTAGAAAAGTGAGACTAATGTTTTTATCTAAGTAATTTAAGTAGTCTCACTTATAGGAATAAATTTCTCTTTGGGGATGCGTAATTTATCATGTCAAGAAAAATCAATCCAATCATTTATGTTGTATGTTTTATTGCTTAAATTGGATCTGATTCTTTCACATTTATCGCTTTCCATATCATGAATTAGATTTATTCCCATAATCTTAAAGGATTATTTATGCTTGTTTTATGAGTTAAAATTGAGCATAACATCATCTATGGATAATCTAGTTCATGCTATGAAGTTTCCATGTTTTAGTAATCTAGCTTCCCATTCCTTATCAAAATGATTACAAAAATGGAAACTAGTGCTTGTGTTGCTACTAACATTTCTCTTGAGTTCAATTATGAAAATCTACAAGAAAGAAAGTGCACAAGCCTCATGGGTTGATCTTCACCCAAAGGAAGAAAGGTAAAAGCAAAGGTATTCATCTTCTTAAATTTGGTTCCCATCTCAATGGGTATTTAATCTAAATTATCATATTCTACCCTTGTGAGGAATAGATTCTTTATTGGGCCGAAATTATCTAAGTATGCATTCAATATCATTTCCATAAATACGCTTGTCCATTAGAATCTAATTCATGCCTCTGCTATATCCATTCTCATATTGATGCGCTTCTAAGTCATGATAATAAATTCAATATGAAAGAGTAAAATTCCTTGATTAATCAAAAATGATTAAAAAGGTGCTCATTCCTTTTTTTTCTGTTAATGTGCACTAACGTTAAGGAATTTACTTCATGTCTGTGTGACTTGTGGATGATGAATCATGTATGTTAATTATCTAAAGTAATCATCTTTCACCATATACTCCCTTGCGCTATTAACATCTCTCTTGAGTATTTTCAATAAGTTTGAAAGGAAAAGGAAACAACTACAAAGGGAGGACTCTCAAATGAAAGAGGAGGACATCAAGAACAACAACACCTACTTGGATAATAAGGTCTACAAAGCAATCAATGGTGTGGTTGTGAGTATTCTAAATACTTTCATTGTGAGAATACTAGGCTTAAGTTGTTTATTGCAAAATTTATGAGCCTTGATCAAGATGTATAATGCTTCTCCCTATTTGTCTTTAAAGTAATTACATCCATTCAATTCAAATACTCGATGCATATCTTTAGGGGGAGTCTATTCTTATATTTTGATTATGTTGAGACTATTGCTTTATCTTAGTAATTTCATATAGTCTCTTGCATGAGAATAGTGTTTCTCATGAAGTATGCTACTACACATCAATCCATCTTGTTAAAATAATGTTGCTTCTATCAAGGATTGTTGCTCTCATTACTAAAGTAGCATGCTTATTGGATTCTCCTATTTTAAGCTTAATTCCTATTCCAATATGTTACTCTCTTGATCGCATCCATTGTTTGTTTGATCATAGAATAACATCAAATGACACTTAGTGCCTCATATTCTTTCCAATCGATACCTCTCTTGATATGCACTAAGTTAAAAGGAGAATTCATGATTCATTTATACAATTTGTGATCCACTTAATATATGTTAACCATGACTTAGAAAAGGATCACTAGTTGTAAGAACTCTCTCTTGTGCAAAATATTTTCACACATTGTCATTGAGCATAGGTCTTAAGCAAACAAGACTAAGGACAAAAGCACAATGAAGAGAGCGTCTACAAGAAAAGGTACAAAACGGGCAAAACTTATTCCTATCATTTACATATGTACCTAAAATCTTCCTCTTATATACACTCTTTGCATATCTTGTATAAAAGGAAGAAAAAGCATGTCCTTTGCATTTATCCCTGCTTCATACCTAGCTTAACCTCTTAAAATTTCACTCATGCATTATTGCATCTTTGCTAAAACTAGATGAAGTGGTTCTATTGTCAAAGAGCTTAAAGCTTAACCTTGTAACGAGGATAAGCTACCTTTGTTCCAAAGGTGGATGGTCCTTAAGTCTCCTTGAAATCTTTAAAGGAAAATGCTTAAAATGTTTGCAACATGCTTTCATAAGTGCATAAACTGTCTTGAGCATCACACATATACTATGACACAATGCACTTCACTTTCTCTATGATATAGACTTGTTCTCATTAACCTAATTATGTGCACTTGGCATTTAAGGCCAAAATATGTATTCCTCTCAAGGCACATATTTAGGGGGAGAAATCTATATTATATAGAACTATGATCATACTTAATTGACATATCTCTTGATCATATCTCCTTCATTTTGGTACAAATGCATATATCCTATTATTCCCGTACCATGACTACGACTAATATATTTCCAAGTATATTACTATGCTAAGTCGTAGATTGAAAGGGAAATGGAGTCTTCGGCGAAGACAAGGCTTCCACTCAACTCTATTGGTATTATCTACCCTTCGCCATCACTCCATACTATCTCTCCACATTGGCATAATCTTTCACTCATATATTATTTACCAAAGGGGGAGACAACTTATAGAATGGGCTCTGATGACTCCGTTTTTGGCGATTCATGCCAAAGGGGGAGAGAGTATTAGCCCAAAGCAAAAGGACCGCACCACCACCCTAATTTTAAAATGAGTTCAATTGAAAATTTCAAATTAGTATCTTATTGTGTTCAAAAGGGGGGAGAAAGTAGTATTTCAAAAATCAATATCTTAAAACCCTCTTGAACTCTAAGAGGAGGATTTAATCTAGGGGGAGTTTTGTTTAGTCAAAGGAAAAGCATTTGAAACAGGGGGAGTGTCGGGGACCATAATTAGGGGTACCCTCAAGACGCCTAATTCTCAGCTGGTAACCCCCATCAGCATAAAGCTGCAAAGGCCTGATGGGTACGATTAAGTCAGGGATCAGTCCACACGAGTGACTCGATCACGCTTCACCCGAGCCTAGCCTCGGCCAAGGGCAGCCGACCTCGAGAGACTTCCGTCTCGCCCGAGGCCCCCTTATATGGCGGACACATCACCGGCTCGCCCGAGGCCTTGGCTTCGCTCAGAAGCAACCTTGACTAAATCGCCGCACCGACTGACCAAATTGCAGGGGCATTTAACGCAAAGGTGGCCTGACACCTTTATCCTGACACGCGCCCCCGGCAGAGCCGAAGTGACCGCCGTCACTCCACCGCTCTACTGGCCAGTCTGACAGTAGGACAGCGCCGCCTGCGCCACTCCGACTGCAGTGCCACTCGACAGAGTGAGTCTGACAGGCAGTCAGGCCTTGCCAAAGGCGCCACGGCGAACTCCGCTCCGCCCGACCCCAGGGCTCGGACTCGGGCTAAGACCCGGAAGACGGCGAACTCCGCTCCGCCCGACCCCAGGGCTCGGACTCGGGCTAAGACACGGAAGACGGCGAACTCCGCTCCGCCCGACCCCAGGGCTCGGACTCGGGCTAAGACCCGGAAGACGGCGAACTCCGCTCCGCCCGACCCCAGGGCTCGGACTCGGGCTGAGACCCGGAAGACGACGAAACTCCGCCTCGCCCGACCCCAGGGCTCGGACTCCGCCCTGGCCTCGGCCGAACGACTTCCGCCTCGCCCGACCCCATGGCTCGGGCTCGGCCACGGCAACGGAAGGCAGACTCAACCTCGGCTTCGGAGGAACCCCCACGTCGCCCTGCCTAGGGCACAGACCGCCACGTCAACAGGAAGCGCCATCATCATCCTACCCCGAATCGACTCGGGTCACGGAGAACAAGACCGGCGTCCCATCCGGCCAGCTCCGCCGGAGGGGCAATGATGGCGCTCCACAAGCTCTATGACGACGGCGGCCCCCAGCTCTCTTACGGAAGCAGGACGACGTCAGCAGGGACTCGACCGCTCCAACAGCTGTCCCTCCGCCAGGCTCCGCCGCACCTCCGACAGCCACGACATCACGCCAGCAGGGTGCCCAGATCTCTCCGGCTGCCACATTGGCATGTACCTAGGGCGCTAGCTCTCCCTCCGCTAGACACGTAGCACTCTGCTACACCCCCCATTGTACACCTGGATCCTCTCCTTACGACTATAAAAGGGAGGACCAGGGCCTTCTTAGAGAAGGTTGGCCGCGCGGGACCGAGGACGGGACAGGCGCTCTCTTGGGGCCGCTCGCTTCCCTCACCCGCGTGGACGCTTGTAACCCCCCTACTGCAAGCGCACCTGACCTGGGCGCGGGACGAACACGAAGGCCGCGGGACTTCCACCTCTCTCACGCTCGACTCCGGCCACCTCGCCTCTCCCCCCTTCGCGCTCGCCCACGCGCTCGACCCATCTGGGCTGGGGCACGCAGCACACTCACTTGTCGGCTTAGGGACCCCCCCCCCGTCTCGAAACGCCGACAGTTGGCGCGCCAGGTAGGGGCCTGCTGCGTGCTGACGAACAGCTCCCCGTCAAGCTCCAGATGGGCAGTCTCCAGCAACCTCTCCGGCCCGGGACGGTGCTTCGTTTCGGGACTCTTGAGTTCATGTCCTTCGACGGCAGCTACGACATGATACTTCTTCCACCGCCGCGCGACTACGACAATGGCGGCCGACAACCCGCCCGCCGGCGGCGGAATCGACGACGTCTTCCCCGCGTGGTGGAAGGGCAACATTCGGGCTCGCTCCGTTCTCTCCCCCGCCAACGGAGGAGGAGGCGGGGCCGTCAAGGCCAGGTAGGAGGCCGCGCTTCGTCGGCCGTCGAGCGAATCGACGCCCCCGACGCCCCGACGGAAGGCACGCCGGACGTCGACCTCGCGTTCAAGACGGAGGCAAGCGCCGTCCCCCGCGGCACGCTGACCCCGAGCAAGAAGACGACGCCGGCGCGCTCGCGGAAAGCCTGCAGGACGTCGCCCTCGAACCAGAGATGACGGTGCAACCAGTCCCCGATGTGACTACGTCGCTCCTCGTCGACAAAAAGGTACCGACTAACTCCCATCTTGCGTCATTTCGACTCGGCCTCAACCCGCCAAACGACCTCGTTTTGGCGGGCGCCCTCATTGAGGCGAGTGCAACCCCACTGAGGTTCCGTATGCGGTCGCCTTGGGGCCGACTGATGGACGTCTTGACCTACGGGCCCTCTGGGTCCGAGGAAGATGACGATCCCAGCATCGGTTGGGATTTCTCCGGACTTGGCAACCCCAGTGCCGTGCGGGACTTCATGACCGCATGTGACTACTGCCTATCCGACTGTTCCGATGGAAGCCGCAGCCTTGGCGACGAGAGCTGCGGCCCAAGCCGCGAATGTTTCCACATCGAGCTAGGGGATCCCTCCGAAGGCAACCATCTTGGCATGCCGGAGGACGGTGATCTCCCTAGGCCGGTGCCTCGCGCCGACATCCCACGGGAGCTAGCTGTGGTCCCCGCTCCGGCGGGGGGTTACGACCCACAACTCGAGCAAGTCCGCGAGGCGCAGGCCAGGCTCAACGAGGGAACAGGAGCGCTTGAGCCGATCCGTCGGGACGTCGGACAAGCATGGGTGGGCCAACCCCTGGCCAGAGAAATACGTCACCTGCCCCAAGGTCTCCAGCACCGCGTCGCCAACGATGTCAGGATCAGGCCGCCGCCCGCATCCAGCGGGGTTGGTCAGAACCTGGCAACCGCAGCAATGCTCATCCGCGCGATGCCGGAGCCGTCAACCACCGAGGGTCGGCGAATCCAGGGAGAACTCAAGAATCTCCTGGAAGGCGCTGCGGCCCGGCGGGCCGAGAGCACTGCCTCCCGAAGGCAAGGTTATCCCTCGGAACCTCATGCCGCGACTTCCCGATTCATGCGGGAAGCCTCGGTCTACACCGGGCGCACGCGCAACACCGCGCCTGCGGCCCCGGGCCACCTCGGCAACGAGCACCATCGACGCGACCGTCGGGCTCACCTCGACGAAAGGGTGCGCCGAGGCTACCACCCCAGGCGTGGGGGGCGCTACGACAGCGGGGAGGATCGGAGTCCCTCGCCCGAACCACCCGGTCCGCAGGCCTTCAGTCGGGCCATCCGACGGGCGCCATTCCCGACCTGGTTCCGACCCCCGACTACTATCACGAAGTACTCGGGGGAAACGAGACCGGAACTGTGGCTCGCGGACTACCGCCTCGCCTGCCAACTGGGTGGAACGGACGACGACAACCTCATCATCCGTAACCTCCCCCTGTTCCTCTCCGACACTGCTCGCGCCTGGTTGGAGCACCTGCCTCCGGGGCAGATCTCCAACTGGGACGACTTGGTCCAAGCCTTCGCTGGCAATTTCCAGGGCATGTACGTGCGCCCCGGGAATTCCTGGGACCTTCGAAGCTGCCGGCAATAGCCGGGGGAGTCGCTCCAGGACTACATCCGGCGATTCTCGAAGCAGCGCACCGAGCTGCCCAACATCACCGACTCGGATGTCATCGGCGCGTTCCTCGCCGGCACCACTTGCCGCGACCTGGTGAGCAAGCTGGGTCGCAAAACCCCCACCAGGGCGAGCGAGCTGATGGACATCGCCACCAAGTTCGCCTCTGGCCAGGAGGCGGTCGAGGCTATCTTCCGAAAGGACAAGCAGCCCCAGGGCCGCCCATCGGAAGAAGCTCCCGAGGCGTCTGCTCCGCACGGCGCCAAGAAGAAAGGCAAGAAGAAGTCGCAATCGAAACGCGACGCCGCTGACGCGGACCTTGTCGCCGCCGCCGAGTATAAGAACCCTTGGAAGCCCCCCGGAGGTGCAAACCTCTTCGACAAGATGCTCAAGGAGCCGTGCCCCTACCATCAGGGGCCCGTCAAGCACACCCTCGAGGAGTGCGTTATGCTTCGGCGTCACTTCCACAGGGCCGGGCCACCCGCCGAGGGTGGCAGGGCCCGCGACGACGACAAGAACGAAGATCACCTAGCAGGAGAATTCCCCGAGGTCCGCGACTGCTTCATGATCTATGGAGGGCATGCGGCGAATACCTCGGCTCGGCACCGCAAGCAAGAGCGCCGGGAGGTCTGCTCGGTGAAGGTGGCGGCGCCAGTCTACCTAGACTGGTCCGACAAGCCCATCACTTTCGACCAGGCCGACCACCCCGATCGTGTGCCGAGCCCGGGGAAATACCCGCTCGTCGTCGACCCCGTTGTCGGCGATGTCAGGCTCACCAAGGTCCTGATGGATGGGGGCAGCTGCCTCAACATCATCTACGCCGAGACCCTCAAGCTCCTGCGCGTCGATCTGTCCTCCGTCCGAGCAGGCGCTGCGCCCTTCCACGGGATCATCCCTGGGAAGCGCGTCCAGCCCCTCAGGCGACTCGACCTCCCCGTCTGCTTCGGGACACCCTCCAACTTCCGAAGGGAGACCCTGACGTTCGAAGTGGTCGGGTTCCGAGGAACCTACCATGCCGTGCTAGGGAGGCCATGCTACGCGAAGTTCATGGCCGTCCCCAACTACACCTACCTGAAGCTCAAGATGTCGGGCCCCAACGGGGTCATCACCGTCGGCCCCACGTACAAACACGCGTTCGAATGCGACGTGGAGTGCGTGGAGTACGCCGAGGCCCTCGCCGAGTCCGAGGCCCTCATCGCCGACCTGGAGAACCTCTCCAAGGAGGTGCCAGACATGAAGCGCCACGCCGGCAACTTCGAGCCAGCGGAGACGGTCAAGGCCGTCCCTCTCGACCCCAGTGGCGACACCACCAAGCAGGTCCGGATCGGTTCCGGGCTCGACCCCAAATAGGAAGCAGTGCTCGTCGACTTTCTCCGCGCAAACGCCGACGTCTTTGCGTGGAGTCCCTCGGACATGCCCGGCATACCGAGGGATGTCGCCGAGCACTCGCTGGATATTCGGGCCGGAGCCCGACCCGTCAGGCAGCCTCTGCGCCGATTCGACGAGGAGAAGCGCAGAGTGATTGGCGAAGAGATCCACAAGCTAATGGCAGCAGGGTTCATCAAAGAGGTATTCCATCCCGAGTGGCTTGCCAACCCTGTGCTTGTGAGGAAGAAAGGGGGGAAATGGCGGATGTGTGTAGACTACACTGGTCTCAACAAAGCATGTCCGAAGGTTCCCTACCCTCTGCCTCGCATCGACCAAATCGTGGATTCCACCGCTGGGTGCGAAACCCTGTCCTTCCTCGATGCCTACTCAGGGTATCACCAGATCCGGATGAAAGAGTCCGACCAGCTCGCGACTTCTTTCCTTCCTCGATGCCTGGAAGACAAGTTCTTCGGGCTCGAGCTCAACCACATCGCTCGGCGCTACAACGAAACCGCAGACGAGCTGGCTAAGATAGCCTCGGGGCGAACGACAGTCCCCCCGGTCGTCTTCTCCCGGGATCTGCATCAACCCTCTGTCAAGCTCGACGACGCGCCCGAGCCCGAGGTACCCTCGGCACAGCCCGAGGTACCCTCGGCCCCCGAGGGCGGGGCACTGAACGTCGAGGAAGGGCAGAGCGGGGCCACGCCAGATCAAGATTGGCGGGCCCCGTACCTGCAATATCTCCGCCGAGGAGAGCTACCCCTCGACCAAGTCGAGGCTCGGCGGGTAGCGCGACGCGCCAAGTCATTCGTCTTACTGGGCGACGAAGAGGAGCTCTGCCATCGCAGCCCCTCGGGCATCCTCCAGCGATGCATCTCCATCGCCGAAGGTCGGGAACTACTGCAAGAAATACACTCGGGGGCTTGCGGCCACCACGCAGCACCCCGAGCCCTTGTTGGAAATGCTTTCCGGTAAGGCTTCTACTGGCCAACGACGGTGGCTGACGCCACTAGAATCGTCCGCACCTGCGAAGGGTGCCAATTCTATGCGAAGCGGACGCACCTGCCCGCTTAGGCTCTGCAGACAATACCCATCACCTGGCCCTTCGCTGTATGGGGTCTGGACCTCGTCGGTCCCTTGCAGAAGGCGCCCGGGGGCTACACGCACCTGCTGGTCGCCATCGACAAATTCTCCAAGTGGATCGAGGTCCGACCTCTAAACAGCATCAGGTCCGAGCAGGCGGTGGCGTTCTTCACCAACATCATCCATCGCTTCGGGGTCCCGAACTCCATCATCACCGACAACGGCACCCAGTTCACCGGCAAAAAATTCTTGGATTTTTGCGAGGATCACCATATCCGGGTGGACTGGGCCGCCGTGGCTCATCCCATGTCGAATGGGCAAGTAGAGCGTGCCAACGGCATGATTCTACAAGGGCTCAAGCCTCGGATCTACAACGACCTCAACAAATTCGGCAAGCGATGGATGAAGGAACTCCCCTCGGTGGTCTGGAGCCTAAGGACGACGCCGAGTCGTGCCACGGGCTTGACGCCGTTTTTCCTGGTCTACGGGGCTGAAGCTATCTTGCCCACTGACCTGGAATACGGCTCCCTGAGGGCGAGGGCCTACACCGAACAAAGCAACCAAGCTAGCCGAGAGGAATCGCTGGACCAGCTGGAGGAAGCTCGGGACAGGGCCTTACTACACTCGGCGCGGTACCAACAGTCCCTGCGACGCTACCACGCCCGAGGGGTCCGGTCCCGAGAACTCCAGGTGGGCGATCTGGTGCTTCGGCTGCGGCAAGACGCCCGAGGGAGGCACAAGCTCACGCCCCCCTGGGAAGGGCCATTCGTCATCGCCAAAGTTCTGAAGCCCGGAACATACAAGCTGGCCAACAATCAAGGCGAAATCTACGGCAACGCTTGGAACATCAAACAGCTACGTCGATTCTACCCTTAAGATGTTTTCAAGTTGTTCATATACCTCGCACCTACGCAAAGTTTAGTCGTCAAGGAAGGGTCGGCCTAGCCTCGGCAAAGCCCGACCCTCCCTCGGGGGCTAAAAGGGGGGAGACCCCCTCTGCGTCGAATTTTTCCTCGAAAAAGGATCTCTTTTTAGCAGGATTTCTTTCGTGCTTCTTGACTACTTCGGAAAGCGGATCCTGGAAACGACGGAGTACACGTAAGCAGCCAAGGCTGACCGAGCCGAGGGACTCCTACGCCTCCGGGATACGGATACCTCACTCGTCACCTTCTGCGATAAGTAACTTGCGCTCGGATAAAGCGACTCCGTGGACCGAACAAGTCTTCACGTTCGGAAGCTCTCCTGCCGAAGCAGTCCTTCAAGCTTTCTCGACTAAGTCGGGGACAGGGCCTCATGGACGGGTGAAAGTACGCGTAAGCGGCAAGGCCGACCGAGCCGAGGGATTCCCACGCCTCTGGGATACGGATACCTCACTCGTCCCTTCCGCGAAAAGCAACTCTCGCTCACACAAACATCCCTGTTACCGACAGAGTCCAGATGCTCGAAACAAGAGGAAAAAAGGCGCAGCTTCGCAAGCGTGGCGAGGGTGTGTTTTTTCTGGCCTCGGCGGCCGCAGAAAGCACACGCTACAAGATGATCTGATCCTGCAGGCTCGGGTCTTCACGCTGAAGGGAGCCGTAGTGTGAATCATCTAGGCCCCTTTGATAATGTTTTGGTAATTAATGACAACTACTTGTGGACTAACGATTCTTGGAGAAATAAGAATGCAGGGTTGGACCACATAGAAATGAAATGTTGAAGAGTCATACGCATTGGTTGTGGATCAGATGAAGGCAAAGGTATAATATAGGTTTTACTTTTGCCGGTCTTGAGGAGTTTAGAGAAGATACCTGACCGGATTAGTAGGCTAGATAGCCGTACTATTAAGAGGGGTCAATGACTTAGATCTGTGTAAAACTTAGTGCCTCATAGAGCATCAAGTAGTTGCATTTGCATGAGGACTAACAGCGCTTCTCATTTCGTAAGTTAAAAAGTTCATTCAAAAGCTTGTTTGAAACTTGAGAAGTCTTGGTCGCGCGGACTGTCCGGCCCTTGGGGGCGGACCGTCCGCGATCCTCCAGAGGGTCCGAGGTTTGACCATTTGTATTGACTCTATGCTCTTTTGCACTGCGGACCGTCCGGGCCTTAGGGCCGGACCGTCCGCAGTCCTGACCAGAGGAAGGTGGCTTCGGGTCAGTCCCTGAATTATAGCCGGACGGTCCGCCTGTGAGGCGCGGACGGTCCGCATGTGTCTAACTCGTTTTTGGACAGGGACTGTGTGTTTTTATAGATTTGTACTACGGACGGTCCGGGGGACCAGTCCGGACAGTACTGTCTCAGGTCGCGGACGGTCCGGGATTTATAGCCGGACGGTCCGCGTGTGTTAACTCCGTTTGATCCGAGGCTCGGGTGTTTGAAATTGCCAGGTCGCGGACGGTCCGGCCTTGAAGGGCGGACTGTCCGGACCCACCTTTTTGAGTCTGCTCTGACATGTTTCAACGGTCATTATAGCCGTTATGGTGTACGGCGGACCGTCCGGCCCTAGGGCGCGGACGGTCCGCGTGTGCGCAGAACTGCCCCCTTTTGCACATAACGGTTGGTTTTAGATGGGGGTCTATAAATAGAAGGGTTGCTCGTGTGTGAGACCTTGCTTGGCCATTCCTTGCACACATTGAGCTCATTTGTGATCCTCCAACTCATTCTCTCACACTCTTTGCTTGAGATTGCATTCTAGTGAGAGATTGAGGGTTCCTAGTGCATTTGCATCATTTGGTGATTCTTGAGGCACTAGGTGGTACACCGAGCAAGCGTCGTTGGCTTGTTACTCTTGGAGGTTGCCGCCTCCTAGACGGCTCGGGTGATTGTCTCCGTCGAGCTCTCCAAGAAGATTGTGGAGAAGCCGCGGTGTTGATTGTGAGGGGTTCGCGCCTACCTCGCCGGAGCGGCAAAGGTGACATTAGTGGAATCGAGGTATTGAGTGATTTCTTGTCCACTTGGCTCAAAGATCAAGTCGTGTCTTGATAGAGGAGCAAGTGAGAGCTTGAAGTCCACCTCAACGTGGATTAGGGGTGATCGGCAAATCACCGATACCACGGGATAAATTTCGGTGTCTATTCCTTCTAGCATTACTTATTGCCTTGCAATTGATTAGAGTTTTGCTTATTGTTCTTCAAGTATTCAATCTCCGTAGTTGTCTTTCATACATTGTTTACTTAGTGACACTAGTAAATTTATTCCTCTTGTTGTATTGATTAAATTTACTTAGTATTGTTGTTTTTAGTCAAAACCGTTTATTCACCCCCCCTCTAGCCGGTGTCCTAGATCCTACAAGTGGTATCAGAGCCAAGGACTCCATTGTTTGTGGATCTAATCATCCCGGAGTGGGACAAAATGGCTAGTAACAACAATGTGCACATTGGGAAGCCACCGCACTTTGATGGAAACAATTATGATTATTGGAAAATAAGAATGTCAATGCATCTTAGAGCAATGGGTGGAAAAATTTGGCCAATTGTTAGAGATGGATTCGTTGTATTGAAGGAAGATGAACCATCCGTTAGTGATAATGAGAATATCCTCACAAATGATCAAGCCATGAATGTCTTTTATGATGCTCTTGATATAAATGAGTTCAATCGTATCAAGAATCTCACAACCGCTCATGAGATTTGGGTAAAACTAATGGAAATTCATGAAGGAACTACAATTGTGAAGAGTGACAAACTATATGTGTGCAAAGGGAAGTTTGAGCAATTTATTATGAAAGAAGATGAGAGTGTATCCGATATGTTCAATCGATTGAATGAGATTGTAAATGAACTCAAAGGACTTGGTTTTAATGTACCGGATGTGGATTTCACACACAAGTTCCTTAGATCACTTCCGGAGAAATATGAGACTATTGTGACAATGCTAGTAAGGAGTGATCTATCTACAACCTCTCCAACCGAAGTATTGGGAGAAATTCTCACTCAAGATATATTTAAGAAGTCACAAGCCGATGCTTTAAGTTTGGCAAAGAAGGTGAAAAATGAATCTATTGCTCTCAAAGCCAAGGCCTCAAAGGCAATTGAAAAGGAAGATAGCAATGATGAAGAAAATGGAAGTGAGAGTGATGGTGACATGGCTTTATTTGTAAGGAAATTCAATAAATTCATGAAGATGAAAAGAGGTCAACCTAGAAGAGGTCAAACATCTAGAAGAAATGCTTTTAATGATAGAAAATGTTTTGAGTGTGGGGAACCCGGTCACATTGCCATGAATTGTCCAAGCAAGAAGAAGAAGGGCAAAGATGAAAGTGACAAGAAGAAAAAGAAATACTATAACAAGAAGAAAGATGGCAAAGCCTACTTAGTTGAATGGGACTCGGATGATAGCTCGGATGATGATGATGATGACACCTCATCCAAGCTTAATGCCGGAATTGCCATCAAGGAAGCTCCCTCACTCTTCTCATCTCCCCATTGTCTCATGGCAAAGGGAGATGCTAAGGTAAAAATCATCACCGATTTAAATGATATAAATGATGATGATGATATCGATGATGTTGATGATGATGGCTATTCATATGATGATCTTGTTAGAATGTTGATTGAAGAACGCAAGGCAAAGCCATCGTTAGGTGAGGCCGATGACTACATGCACAAAGAAAAAGAAAAATTTAAGGCCTTGAAGGAATTGTATAAAAACCTCCAAGTGTCTTTTGAGGAGCTCAAGACCTCTCACAATGACCTCAAAGAAAATTGTGAGAAGCTTGCGGATGCTCAAAAATCATCTATTGTGCATGAAGTTGAGGTGGTCACTAAGGATGTTGGAGTCACTTGTGACTTACTTGATAGTCTTACAAGTGAACCACTACCTACTTACTCTATTTGTGATAAATGCAAAATCTCTCTCAATGATAATATTGCTCTTGATGAATCAAAAATTATTGTTGAGAATGAAGTGTTAGTGGATAGAATAAGTACTCTAACTCATGACCTAGAAAAGGCATATGGTGGTAAGAAGAATTTGGATTTCATATTGGGAAGTCAACGATGCTCTCTTAACCGTGAAGGTCTTGGATATGTTCCCAAGAAAGGAAAGAATGCTTTTGTAAAGCAAAAGACATTGTTTGTGAAAGAATGTGACAATGTGTGTCACAAGTGTCACAAAAAGGGACATGTTAAGAAAAATTGTCCCAAGTTCAAACATGTATCCTCCACTTGTTTTGAGCATTGTTATGTTCTTTCTCATAATGCAAAAGGTGTTCATGCTAAATTTGTTGGTACTTCAATTGTTGGAAACAAAAAGAAAGCTATTTGGGTGCCAAAGACCTTGGTCACTAACATCCAAGGACCCAAGCAAGTTTGGGTACCTAAAAGAGATTGATTTCCTTTTGTAGGTAAACTACAAGGCGGGAGGGAATCATTGGGTGTTGGATAGTGGATGTACTCAACACATGACCGGGGATATGAAGATGTTTACCCAAATGAGTGATGAAGATTGCTCAAATTATGATAGTATCACATTTGGAGATAATCGTAAAGGAAAGGTTAAAGGTTTGGGTAAAATTGCTATTTCAAATGATCATTCTATATCAAATGTACTATTGGTTGAGTCTTTAAATTTTAATTTACTTTCCGTAGCTCAATTATGTGATTTAGGATTTTGTTGCAATTTCACGGTTGAAGATGTTATTATCTCTAGTGTTGATGGTAGCAATCTTAAATTTAAAGGTTTTAGACATGAAAATCTTTATCTTGTTGATTTCTCATCTAATGAGGCAAAGCTCACAACTTGCTTATTTTCAAAAGCTTCACTAGGTTGGTTATGGCATAGAAGACTTGGTCATGTTGGGATGAAGCAACTCAATCGGTTAACCAAGCATGACTTAGTTCGAGGCTTAAAAGATGTGAAGTTTGAAAAGAACAAATTGTGTAGCTCTTGTCAAGCCGGTAAGCAAGTGGCAAATACTCATCCAAATAAAAGTCAAATGTCCACTCATCGACCTTTGGAATTACTTCACATGGATTTATTTGGGCCCACATCTTTTGTAAGTATTGGTGGTAATTCTTATTGTCTTGTGATTGTGGATGACTATTCAAGATTTACTTGGGTTTATTTTCTACGAGACAAATCCAATGTGTTTGAAACATTCAAGTCATTTGCTATATTGGCTCAAAATCAATTTGATTTCGACATCAAAAAGGTTAGAAGTGACAATGGGTCGGAATTCAAAAACGCAAGAATTGATCAATATTGTGATGACAAGGGTATCAAACATGAATTCTCTTCCAAATATACCCCGGAACAAAACGGTATTGTTGAAAGAAAGAATAGAACTCTTATTGATATGGCAAGGTCTATGTTAGCGGAATATAATATATCGGATTCTTATTGGGCCGAGGCAATAAATACCGCTTGTCATTCATCAAATAGACTATATTGTCACAAGCTCTTGAAGAAAACTCCATATGAATTGCTCATTGGTAGAAAGCCAAATATCTCATATTTTAGGGTATTCGGTTGCAAATGTTATATTTTAAGAAAGGGAAGCCGGCTTTCTAAATTTGAGAAGAAATGTGATGAGGGTTTTCTTCTTGGATATTCATCAAATAGTAAGGCTTATAGAGTCTTCAACAAAACTCATGGTATTATTGAGGAAGCATATGATGTTGAATTCGATGAAACAAATGGGTCTCAAGATGAGAGTGAAAATCTCGATGATGTTGGGGGAACTCAATTGATAAATGCAATGAAAACAATGGCCATTGGTGAAATAAAACCAAAAGAAGATGATGATGAAAATAGTGTGGTTGTCATTCCCTCATCTTCAACTATAAATGAGGAAGATCACCAAAGCCAACAACTCAATGAAACCATTAATACTCATGATCAAGGTACTTCAAGACCTCCAATTCCTCCTAATGCTTCAACAAGCAATTATCAAACGGTATCAAGAATTCATCATTCCATTGTGAAGGATCACCCGGTTGATCAAATTGTGGGTGATATTAGTAAGGGTGTTCAAACTCGCTCTCGCATAGCTTCGTTTTGTGAACATTTCTCTTTTGTATCTTGTGTGGAACCTAACCGTGTAGATGAAGCTCTACTTGATGTTGATTGGGTGAATGCAATGCATGAAGAATTAAATAACTTCGCTCGAAATGAAGTTTGGGAGCTTGTTGAGAGACCAAAGAACCACAATGTTATTGGTACAAAATGGGTATTTCGCAACAAGCACAATGAAGATGGTGTGGTAGTAAGAAACAAGGCAAGATTAGTTGCACAAGGATATACTCAAATTGAAGGATTGGATTTTGGGGAGACATTTGCTCCCGTAGCAAGATTAGAAGCAATCCGGATTCTACTTGCTTATGCTTGTGCACACAATATCAAGCTCTACCAAATGGATGTAAAGAGTGCCTTTCTAAATGGTAAGATTAGTGAACTAGTGTATGTTGAACAACCTCCCGGTTTTGAGGACCCCAAAAGACCTAACCATGTGTTCAAGCTTTCTAAAGCTCTCTATGGGCTTAAGCAAGCTCCACGCGCTTGGTATGAAAGGCTTAGGGATTTCTTGCTTTCCAAAGACTTCAAAATTGGGAAGGTTGACACTACTCTATTTACTAAAAGAATTGGCAAAGATTTATTTGTTTGTCAAATCTACGTTGATGATATCATTTTTGGATCTACTAATGATTTATTTTGTAAGGAGTTCGGAAAAATGATGTCAAAGGAATTTGAAATGTCTATGATAGGAGAATTGAGCTTCTTTCTTGGCCTTCAAATCAAACAATTGAAAGATGGAATTTTTATAAGTCAATCAAAATATTTGAAGGACATGCTTAAGAAGTTTGGTTTAGAAAATTCTAAGCCTATCAAGACTCCAATGGCAACAAATGGTCATCTAGACTTAGATGAAGGAGGTACTATAGTTGATCAAAAACTTTATCGTTCATTAATTGGTAGTTTGCTTTATATTACCGCATCTAGGCCCGATGTTATGTTTAGTGTATGCATGTGTGCTCGATTTCAAGCTTCTCCTAGAGAGATTCACTTGAAGGCCGCTAAAAGAATTCTAAGATATTTGAAGTATACTCCCAATATTGGTCTATGGTATCCCAAAGGTGCTCAATTTGAATTAATTGGATATTCGGATTCGGACTATGCGGGGTGCAAAGTTGATAGAAAAAGCACCTCCGGTTGCTGTCAATTTCTTGGTAGATCTCTTGTTTCATGGTCTTCTAAGAAACAAAATTCGGTTGCTCTATCTACCGCCGAGGCGGAATATATATCGGCCGGAAATTGTTGTGCTCAACTATTATGGATGAAACAAACCTTATTGGACTATGGAATTATTTTCAAGAACGTGCCTCTCATGTGTGATAATGAGAGTGCGGTAAAATTGGCTACCAATCCGGTCCAACACTCAAGAACCAAGCATATTGATATACGACATCACTTCTTAAGAGATCATGTTGGCAAGGGAGATATCTCTATTTATTCCATTGGCACCGATGATCAATTAGCAGACATTTTTACAAAACCATTGGATGAAACAAGATTTTGTTCTCTAAGAAGTGAAATGAATGTGATCGATATCTCAAATGTGACTTGAAGTTGATCACACATGTGTCGTCTTGCATCTCGGGTCTAAGTATGCTCTTTATGCTATTTATTTGGTATTATTTGTGCATTTTTCATTTCTAATTGCTCTAGATAGTTTAATTCAAAAATCTTACATTACTCCATTACATCATATGTATATGCATGCATACCAACTCTTGGATTGGTCAAAATGTCCATATATGAGCACCAATTCGGATTCGGAATTCAAAATCAGAAAGTGGGCAGAGATTGGCAAAATGAGTATCAGGCCGCGGACCGTCCGCCCATGGACCGCGGACCCTCCGCAGCATCAGGCAATGGACAGTCCGAGCAGCCTCGCAGACTGTCTGAGGTCATCAGGGCGCGGACCGTCCGCCGCCCCCGCGCGGACCGTCCGCGACAGGGCAGAAAAAGGAACAGAGCCCGCAGACTTGCCAGTTGTGCCTATTCGGTTGTTCTCTCTTGCTCTCCACTCGCTATATCCTCTCTTGTGTCGAGTGTGCGCGGACCGTGAAGTGAAGTTGCGTGCGGACAGTCCGAAAGCTTGCAGCAACATTCCCTCAACATGTCTTCATCACGGTATCTTCAAATCTTGTGGATTTAATCAAATTTCATCAACTTTGATATTATTTGGGTTTCTTCTCTGATCTGAAATTGAGCAGTGGATTTCAAACTCTGATTGGTGGGATTGATAGTTCTCCCCAATATCAATGCTATGCAAAATTTTGAACTTGTTTTGCTGGGTATTATCTGCGAAAACATCAAATTGAACTCTTGTGGCGGCTAGGGTTCTTGGAGTCGCCCCTGGTCGGTCGCGGACCGTCCGCCCGGTGGACGCGGACCGTCCGGGCCTCTGGCGCGGACAGTCCGGCCCCCTAGCGCGGACCGTCCGGACCCTGGCAGATCATTACCATTCCATTCCTTTTTATAAGTGGTGTTTGGTAGCAATTATTTATCTATGGATGTCTGTCACCTTGTTGCAGTGGTTTTGGTGGTCTCCGCAAGAAACTTGCAGGTCGCTTTAAATCCAAGCGCCCTCGTGGCAATGATGATGACTATACACCGACCACTGATTCAGAGGCCCAATCCTCAGCTGGGGGCACTGAATCCATGGATGCTGAAGATTTTCTTCATGTTCACCCTGATTATCCCATTGATATCCAAGGATGGACTTACCCCAAGCGGAGATTTTCTATGGCTGAGTACTGCTCTAGACGGACTGTGAACCAGTATGCTCTGCCATCAGATACAAATATTCAGTTTTTTTACACTCAGCTGCAGTTTGATGTCTTTTGGGGCACCCTGGTGGATACCAACTTTCATAAGCATCAGGTGATTGATTGGTCCTTCTTGCTCAGTCAATCAGTCATGGAGGGTCTCATTCCCAAATTTGAAACATGTGGGTTATATCAGTTTATGGGACAGCGCACTGATTTCAATGAAATGGCAGTTAAGCAATTCTTGGCTACCTCAGAGATTGATATTGCAGAAGAATCTATCACATGGATGACTGGCTTCAAGCGGTATTCTGCTTCTTTTGCTGACTTTGCCGCTGCCAACAGTCTGAACTATGGCACCATTTCTGCTGGGGTGGATCTTTATACTGAAGATAATTTTGAGGATTTTGTGCAGTTTTATGAGCCAGCCAGGCTCGGTATACCCAGGAGGTTTGGAGAAACAGCAGGACTCAGACATCATCCTGCTGTCATCAACAAGATTGCCAGAGTCACCATTCTTCCCAAGAGTGGTGATAAGAGCAAAATTCGAGATAAGTTCTGGAACATAATCCAGCACATCATGAATGGTGAAGTCATGAACATTGTTCTTTTCATGATGAGGCAGCTTAATGATTTAAAGATGGACAAGAATCAAAACTTGGCTTATGCTCCCTACATTATGGCTCTCATAAAATCCAAGACAAGATTTGAGGGCCCATGTGAGATTGTTCACACTCCATTCAGGCCTTTTAAGAATGAGATAGGGTTCCTCACCAGGCCACTCACTCCATTCCCAGATGATGAGGAAGACCCTGGCTATGCGGGTGGAGCAGCTCCTAATGTTGAGGAACAGCAGATGCCTTCTCCTCCACCTCCTCCTCAGCCTCAGCACTATTGGGAGCCTGCTCCAGGATATTTTGATCCTTATTTTCACAATATGCAGCAAGGGCTGGAGACTCATATTGATGCTCGCTTTGATGGCCTGATGTCACATGTGGATCACCGCCTTGATGACATGCAGTCTCGCTTTGACAGCAACTGGGATGCGCTGAACTCTGAATTTTCTGACTTTCGTGATCAAATTCACACTAATGTCACTGATCCCATCATGTCAAGGCTGAATAATATGCAACAAAGTTTTCAAGATAACATGGGTGCTCTCTCCAGTCAGTTTGACAATCTTTCTACAACTGACAACCTGCATGATATAAGTCAGAGGCAGCAGCAGCTCCAGCAGGACTTTGGCCAGTTCTCCTCCTTGTTTGACACCTTCAGCACTCATTATTACAACATGCATCCTCCGTCGAGTGATCAGTAAGGCCTCTCCTTTGTGGCAATTGATGCCAAAGGGGGAGAGAAGAAGTGATGAGAAGTTGTCAGGCGTCTCCTTCAGGGGGAGTTGGTGGTTCTATGTGGACATTAAGATCATGCACATGCATTTTATTTTTTCATGCCGCTTTAGTTTATGTCTTATGCATTTGGAACTTGGTTTGATCTATTAACTCTATGTCGTATGTCTGTGGACTATTATCTGTAATATTCTGTGGGATGAACTATGTTTTAGTTCAAATTACTCTGTGTGTGGTTTATCGAGATGTGATTATAATTACTGCGCTCATTCTACGAATCATCTCTTGTATGCCTCTATAACCATGATTGTAGGAAAGTCTCCATCAAGCTCAAATATATTATGTGTGTTATATCTTCAACTTCAAATAATCCTGCACACACTTAGGGGGAGTCTTTCTTGCATACTGAGTTTTTATTGGGATTTATCTATCTTTTGGACAGAACTTCAAATCAAGATAAGTCCTATGAAACTCATCTCCAAAATCTATCATATACCTTTGGTATGAGAGAGATTTGGAGAAACTAAACTTCTCTTTAATATACTATGTGGTGTTGTCATCAATTACCAAAAAGGGGGAGATTGTGAATCATCTAGGCCCCTTTGATAATGTTTTGGTAATTAATGACAACTACTTGTGGACTAACGATTCTTGGAGAAATAAGAATGCAGGGTTGGACCACATAGAAATGAAATGTTGAAGAGTCATACGCATTGGTTGTGGATCAGATGAAGGCAAAGGTATAATATAGGTTTTACTTTTGCCGGTCTTGAGGAGTTTAGAGAAGATACCTGACCGGATTAGTAGGCTAGATAGCCGTACTATTAAGAGGGGTCAATGACTTAGATCTGTGTAAAACTTAGTGCCTCATAGAGCATCAAGTAGTTGCATTTGCATGAGGACTAACAGCGCTTCTCATTTCGTAAGTTAAAAAGTTCATTCAAAAGCTTGTTTGAAACTTGAGAAGTCTTGGTCGCGCGGACTGTCCGGCCCTTGGGGGCGGACCGTCCGCGATCCTCCAGAGGGTCCGAGGTTTGACCATTTGTATTGACTCTATGCTCTTTTGCACTGCGGACCGTCCGGGCCTTAGGGCCGGACCGTCCGCAGTCCTGACCAGAGGAAGGTGGCTTCGGGTCAGTCCCTGAATTATAGCCGGACGGTCCGCCTGTGAGGCGCGGACGGTCCGCATGTGTCTAACTCGTTTTTGGACAAGGACTGTGTGTTTTTATAGATTTGTACTACGGACGGTCCGGGGGACCAGTCCGGACAGTACTGTCTCAGGTCGCGGACGGTCCGGGATTTATAGCCGGACGGTCCGCGTGTGTTAACTCCGTTTGATCCGAGGCTCGGGTGTTTGAAATTGCCAGGTCGCGGACGGTCCGGCCTTGAAGGGCGGACTGTCCGGACCCACCTTTTTGAGTCTGCTCTGACATGTTTCAACGGTCATTATAGCCGTTATGGTGTACGGCGGACCGTCCGGCCCTAGGGCGCGGACGGTCCGCGTGTGCGCAGAACTGCCCCCTTTTGCACATAACGGTTGGTTTTAGATGGGGGTCTATAAATAGAAGGGTTGCTCGTGTGTGAGACCTTGCTTGGCCATTCCTTGCACACATTGAGCTCATTTGTGATCCTCCAACTCACTCTCTCACACTCTTTGCTTGAGATTGCATTCTAGTGAGAGATTGAGGGTTCCTAGTGCATTTGCATCATTTGGTGATTCTTGAGGCACTAGGTGGTACACCGAGCAAGCGTCGTTGGCTTGTTACTCTTGGAGGTTGCCGCCTCCTAGACGGCTCGGGTGATTGTCTCCGTCGAGCTCTCCAAGAAGATTGTGGAGAAGCCGCGGTGTTGATTGTGAGGGGTTCGCGCCTACCTCGCCGGAGCGGCAAAGGTGACATTAGTGGAATCGAGGTATTGAGTGATTTCTTGTCCACTTGGCTCAAAGATCAAGTCGTGTCTTGATAGAGGAGCAAGTGAGAGCTTGAAGTCCACCTCAACGTGGATTAGGGGTGATCGGCAAATCACCGATACCACGGGATAAATTTCGGTGTCTATTCCTTCTAGCATTACTTATTGCCTTGCAATTGATTAGAGTTTTGCTTATTGTTCTTCAAGTATTCAATCTCCGTAGTTGTCTTTCATACATTGTTTACTTAGTGACACTAGTAAATTTATTCCTCTTGTTGTATTGATTAAATTTACTTAGTATTGTTGTTTTTAGTCAAAACCGTCTATTCACCCCCCCCTCTAGCCGGTGTCCTAGATCCTACACGTAGCACCCTCGGCATCGACGACGTCTTCAGCAAAGCCCGACCCAGCCTCGGGCGGCGACGCGGCCCAGGGACTCCTCCGGGAATCCGGCCCGAGCAGGCGGCTCGACCGGTTACCCCTGGGGCCTCGGTCAACCGGCTTCCAAGGGCGCCAGCCCGACCCGAGGCCTCGACTGATCGACTTTGGCGTCGGCTCCGCTGACGGACAACACGACTAGGCTCCGGCCAACCAGGTTCCCATTCTCGAGCCAACTTCGCCTCTGTTCATACTGATATCGCTACCCCTGGCCTCGGTCCACCGAAGGGCGGCCGAGGGGTCTCTTTAACTAAGCTAGAGGAGCCCCAGACAACAAGGCCGAACGGGCCGAGGGACTCCTACGCCTCCGGGATACGGATACCTCACCCGTCACCTTGACACGGGGCGACTCATGCTTAGTAAAGCGGTTCAGATAATCAACAGGCGAGACTTAGTGCTCGAAAATGAGGAAAAAACATGGCTCCGTGCCGAAATTACATACATGTTCAGGCCCCGACAGCCGCAATGAACAAAAAACACTGGCATTCGAAGTGCCATTACGAACGGAACTCCGGTTCCCCCTCCGCAGGCACGAACGACCCCACTCCGAGGGGGAAGGCCTGCGGAGCAACTGAAGGCCGACGAATGGTGCGCCGTCACCTGCTCCAGCAGCGGCGACGACGACGCCTTCTGCTCCGAGGGACCAAGCAGCGGCAACGCCGACCTCAGGCTAGATGCCGCTGCCAGGAGGCCCCCGCCCATGCCAAAACTCGTAAGGCAAGGACGGGCAGAAGGCCGTAGAGTTGGAGGTCAGCCCGTGGCCGGCCCCGGCTACCTCGCCGGCAGCAGAACCTCTTCAAGCTGCCGTGGCGGATGCCGGCACCGCGAGCGGCTCCGAAGCCACTCGCGCCTGAAAGCCAGGCACGCTGCAGCTGCCAGCGCCACGGACGACGGCCGCCTTTCCCTCCGATCACTGAGTGAAGGAGCGGGCCGCCGCCCACGCGGGGGCCGACCTCAACTCGGCGCACTCCCCTCCCCAGCCCTGGTGATGAAAATCCTTGAGGCTGAGGGAGGGGAAGAGGCCGCAGCCCGGCTCGCTTTCCCCCACCATCAAGCCAGAGGTCGCCATCTCAGGTGACCGCCGGCGGAGGGGAGCAGCCGGGCAGCATGATGAAAATCCTTGAAGCCGAACGATGGCTGAGAGGTACCAACTCCCATGGAGTTGCGTTCCTCCAACGAGGAGGCGGAAAGGCGGCGGATACCCCCCATCCGGGGGCTTGGAAGATGGGAAGACACGACGCTTAAGGGAGGAAGAATACATGGTTGCCTTCCGAAAGGAGTCTCCCTCCTTTTAAAGGCAACTCTCCCTACGTGCGCCCCCAGGCGCCACGGGCTGAGTCTTCTCCAACACGCTCCAAGGCCCTCCCCTGCGACTCGGGGGCTGGGTCCCGCATGTCATGCAAGCCGGCTTAGGACAGAAGAAGCCAAACCGCCGCGCGTGGTGCGCACGACCGTCCAGCGGTTACAAGCGACCCCCCATTTTCGCCTAGACCAACGGGCAGAAGGGGCGGGCAGCCATGCAGGTGGCATGCAACCGCGCCAGATGGGCGCGCTTCTCCGACTTCTGACACGCCAGCTTGGGAACCCAGGCCCACGCGTCGAGCAACCGGCGCGCCAGTTGCTGCATGCAAGCAACCGCACCACCACTTGTGCCACCATCGCGCCTCTTCGGTTGCGAAGCCAATGCCGCGACTCGAGGCGACCCAACAGCGCCAGCCTGGCGCGTCGGTCAAAGCGACCGAAAGTGGGCCGGCAGTAATAGCGGTGGCAGGCGGGCGGGCGCAGCGGTCACGTCGTCAGCCAGGCTCACGTCCCATCCTGGGACAGCAAGAGAGCCTCCTCTCACGGCGTGGAGACGGTGCACCCGTGACCTGTTCCTCGAACGGATCGCACGCGTGCGACGGCCGCCCCGCCAACCACTCGCCCCGTCGCATTTACTCCGCGGCGGGACAGGCGGCGTCTCTGACGGGAGGAGCGCGCGACGCTTCACCTTCGCCATAATAACCGCGTCAGAAAAGGTACGCCACGTCATTCGATTTCGTATCCTTTTCCTTTTTCCTCTTTCTCTATCTCTTGCAACAGGGACCGGGAAAGGGGGATACCCCGAAAGGGACCCTTCTCCGCGAAGGAACCGGGCTCCGAGCCCCCCACTACTGATCAGGGGTTCGAAGGCTGGCCCTCCGAAGGGTTCAACAGTCGCCTCAGATCGCGTGGGCCCGACACCCACTACTGGTCAGGGGTTCGAAGGCCGGCCCTCCGAAGGGTTCCATGGCCGCCTCAGGCTACTCGGGCTCCGCGCCCATTACTGATCAGGGGTTCGAAGGCTGGCCCCCGAAGGGTTCACAGTCGCCTCAGACACCGAGCGAGGGATGACCAGGGGTACGTTCGATACATAACCGAGGCTCGGGCTGCGCTCCCGAGGTACCCTAGGACATTTCCGAGACCAGCGGGAACGATCTTGTAACGGAATCCCATCGGAGGGAGGCATCGAGCCCTCGGACCCCGTCGCCAGGGGACCGGGTCCGGCAAATCACCCGCAGGTACTTTTGGGCGTGCCTCTGGGCCCCTAGCCGACCCCCAACGAACGGGGCACGGACGTCCACTCGGATTACCCGCTTGCAGCTCACCGGAGACACCATGTTCGGTGCCCATCGAGGGTAACATGGCGCACTCCCCCCCTCCTCCTTGCGGAAAGGCGACGTAGGGGCGTATGTAAAAAGTCGAGTCTGTCCCTGATCGTCCTCTCGCCCTGTGCAGAGGCTCGGGGGCTGCTCTCGCAAAAACCGGCTCCGGCCAAATCGTTGACAGCGTCAACATACCAGCCCGAGAGCTTGGACCCCGACCGTGCACCCGGGCTACGGCCAGTTCGCATGAGGGAACGACCAGACCAGCCGAAGCATTGCGCAAGGTATTAAGACCTCGAAGGAGTGTAACCACTCCTCCGAGGCCTCGGGGGCTACACCCGGCGGGTGCGCTCGCGCGCACCCACCGGAACGAAATGCAACCGAGAAAGGCTGGTCCCCTTGCAAAAAAGTGCGACGAAAGCCTCCAAGCGAGTGCTGACACTCCCTTCGAGGCTCGGGGGCTACTGTCGGGGACCATAATTAGGGGTACCCTCAAGACGCCTAATTCTCAGCTGGTAACCCCCATCAGCATAAAGCTGCAAAGGCCTGATGGGTACGATTAAGTCAGGGATCAGTCCACACGAGTGACTCGATCACGCTTCACCCGAGCCTAGCCTCGGCCAAGGGCAGCCGACCTCGAGAGACTTCCGTCTCGCCCGAGGCCCCCTTTTTATGGCGGACACATCACCGGCTCGCCCGAGGCCTTGGCTTCGCTCAGAAGCAACCTTGACTAAATCGCCGCACCGACTGACCAAATTGCAGGGGCATTTAACGCAAAGGTGGCCTGACACCTTTATCCTGACACGCGCCCCCGGCAGAGCCGAAGTGACCGCCGTCACTCCACCGCTCTACTGGCCAGTCTGACAGAAGGACAGCGCCGCCTGCGCCACTCCGACTGCAGTGCCACTCGACAGAGTGAGTCTGACAGGCAGTCAGGCCTTGCCAAAGGCGCCACGGCGAACTCCGCTCCACCCGACCCCAGGGCTCGGACTCGGGCTAAGACCCGAAAGACGGCGAACTCCGCTCCGCCCGACCCCAGGGCTCGGACTCGGGCTAAGACCCGGAAGACGGCGAACTCCGCTCCGCCCGACCCCAGGGCTCGGACTCGGGCTAAGACCCGGAAGACGGCGAACTCCGCTCCGCCCGACCCCAGGGCTCGGACTCGGGCTGAGACCCGGAAGACGACGAAACTCCGCCTCGCCCGACCCCAGGGCTCGGACTCCGCCCTGGCCTCGGCCGAACGACTTCCGCCTCGCCCGACCCCATGGCTCGGGCTCGGCCACGGCAACGGAAGGCAGACTCAACCTCGGCTTCGGAGGAACCCCCACGTCGCCCTGCCTAGGGCATAGACCGCCACGTCAACAGGAAGCGCCATCATCATCCTACCCCGAATCGACTCGGGTCACGGAGAACAAGACCGGCGTCCCATCCGGCCAGCTCCGCCGGAGGGGCAATGATGGCGCTCCACAAGCTCTATGACGACGGCGGCCCCCAGCTCTCTTACGGAAGCAGGACGACGTCAGCAGGGACTCGACCGCTCCAACAGCTGTCCCTCCGCCAGGCTCCGCCGCACCTCCGACAGCCACGACATCACGCCAGCAGGGTGCCCAGATCTCTCCGGCTGCCACATTGGCATGTACCTAGGGCGCTAGCTCTCCCTCCGCTAGACACGTAGCACTCTGCTACACCCCCCATTGTACACCTGGATCCTCTCCTTACGACTATAAAAGGGAGGACCAGGGCCTTCTTAGAGAAGGTTGGCCGCGCGGGACCGAGGACGGGACAGGCGCTCTCTTGGGGCCGCTCGCTTCCCTCACCCGCGTGGACGCTTGTAACCCCCCTACTGCAAGCGCACCTGACCTGGGCGCGGGACGAACACGAAGGCCGCGGGACTTCCACCTCTCTCACGCTCGACTCCGGCCACCTCGCCTCTCCCCCCTTCGCGCTCGCCCACGCGCTCGACCCATCTGGGCTGGGGCACGCAGCACACTCACTCGTCGGCTTAGGGACCCCCCCCCCCCCGTCTCGAAACGCCGACAGGGAGAAATTTCCAAATCCTATGATTCATTTACCTTTGACTATTTACAAAAGACTTTGAAAAAGAATTTCCAAAACATTTGCAAAAACAAAACTTGAGGTGCAAGCATGGTCCAAAATGTTAAAAACAAAGAAAAGCATCCATGCATATTTTATGAAATGAATATTGGTTTAATTCCAAGTAATCTTTGCACCTATCCTATGCAAACTAGTTCAATTATTCTCTTATATATTTGCTTTGGTTTGTGTTGGCATCAATCACCAAAAAGGGGGAGATTGAAAGGGAAATAGGCTTTAAACCTTTTCCTAAATGATTTTGGTGGTTGAATGTCCAACACAAACAATTGGACTAATTAGTTTGCTCTAGATTACATGTTCTACAGGTGCCAAAGATTCAACTCAAAACCAATAAAAAGAACAAGACAAGGTTCAAAAGATAGGAGCAAAGAGAAACCGAAGTGCTCCCTGGTATGGCGCACCGGACTGTCCGGTGTGCCACCGGACAGTGTCCGGTGCACCAGGGAGGATTGCCTTCAAACTCTTCACCTTAGGGTTTCTCAGGCGCAGCCCACTATAATTCACCGGACTGTCCGGTGCACCACCGGACAGTGTCCGGTGCTCCAGAGTGAAGCGGCTCTGAACTGGCCAGCTTCGGGAAAGTGGGAGGTCGCTCCGCTAAAATTCACCGGACTGTCCGGTGTACACCGGACTGTCCGGTGTGCCAGCGGAGCAACGGTCATCTACGCGCAACGGTCGACTCTGCAAAGTGTACAGTTGAATTCAGAGTGTCAGAGCAGAAGTCAGAGGGGCACCGGACTGTCCGGTGCTGCACCGGACTGTCCGGTGCCACATGAGGACAAAGCCTTCTACGGTCGACCAGCTCCAATCTCAACGGATTGGATGACGTGGCTGGCGCACCGGACATGTCCGGTGTGCACCGGACTGTCCGGTGCGCCCATTGCCAGCAGCTTCTCCAACGGCTACAAATTTGGATGGTGGCTATAAATACCACCCCAACCGGCCACTTCAAGGTGTGGGAGCCCAAGCAACATTCCAAGTCATCTAGTTGACATACTCAAGCCCTCCCAACCACATATATTCATTGATCCATCCTATACACAAGATTTAGACCACTGCAACCAACACAAGTGCCACAAAAGAGAGAGCAAGCAAAAGAGAGCTACTCATTTGAGTTTAGCACTAGTGCCTTGTGAGATTCATCGAGAGATAGTGTGTGCTTCATCTTTGTGTTCATTTGCGCGTGGAGTTTTGACTCCCATTGAACTTCCTCCAAAGTTTTGGAGGCTTGTAAAAGCTAGCAAGAGACACCAAAGATTGTGGTGGTCCTTGTGGGATCGAGAGTGATCCTTGAGAAGAAGAAGAGCTCACCGATCCTTGTGTGATCGGGGGAGAGAGGGAAAGGGTTGAAAAAGACCCGTCCTTAAGTGGACTCCTCAACGGGGACTAGGCCTTCGAGGGCCGAACCTCGGTAAAACAAATCACCCGTGTCCATTGTGTTTATTGCTTGTGATTTGTTTGCTTTCTCTTGCTCTAAATTTTCTTGCACCATTATTTGCTAATTTCATTTGGTATTGCTTCAAGTTAAATTTCCATTTAGTGAAGCAACACGTTGCAAGAAAGAACTTGTTCTAGTGCTCTTCACATCTAAGGGTTCTTGCTTTGTTATTCTATAACTTATTAGTTGTATTGATTTATCTCTCCCGCATTATTTAGCAATACTCCTTTCAAGCAAGAACTTAGTTTCTATTCTCCGATATTTGTATATCTTGTTCTAACCACTAATCAAGGGATCTAGTTGGGGGATAAAGTTTTAATTTTCAGGTTCCGCCTATTCACCCCCCCTCTAGGCGACTTTCACCTGCCATTACTGCAAGCAGAGTTTATCTCCTAAGTTTTATTCTACTACTGGGCACTTGAACCGGCACTCGATGCATTGCTTAGCTAAGAAAGAAAAGGTGAAGGTTGGCATTGTCCAGCCTGTTTTTAATACCGATGGTTCTGTTATTACATGGGAGTACTCTGCTAGTGTTGCACTAACTGAGATTTGTCGTTTGATTGCTAGATTAGATTTTCCTATTTCCTTTGGTGAATCTGATGCTTCCAGGAATACATTACACGTGCTCATAATCTTAGGTTCATTAAGTGATCTAGGCAAACAATTGCAAGGAATTTAATTAGACTCTTTAATGACTGTGTTGGACAACTAATTGAGGTCTTAAAATATGTATCCTATGTTGCTTTAACCTCTGATATTTGGTCTGGTAAGGCCAAAGAGAATTACATCAATGTAGTTGCTCATTTTGTATATTGTGATTGGTGTTTAGAAAAGAGGCTGCTTGGTTTAAGACCTATAGAAGTTGCACATACAGGTGCAAACATAGTTGAGCATGTTGCAATCGTTGCAGATGACTATGAGATTAGTGATAATTTTTTTGCTATTGTTCTAGATAATGCTTCTTCTAACAAAACTGCAACACATCATCTTAAACATGTTTTCTCTGGTTACATTAGCCATTTAATAACTTCTGATGCTTCTGGTGATGAATGCTAGAGTGAAATTTTCTTGCATCAGCGATGTGCTTGCCATATTATTAATTTGATTGTTAAATGTGGTTTGAAACGCTTGAAACAACATGTTGATGATTTTAGATCTGCTATTACTTTCTTAAATGCTTCAAATCAACATATTGCTGCTTATAAGCAATATTGTTTGAGTGTTGGTCTTAGACCTCACAAGTTTGGTGTGGACATGGATGTGAGATGGAACTCAACTTTTCTGATGCTTAAGCACTTAGTTCCCTATAGAGGGACTTTCTCTGTGTGGATTAAAACAAACCATCCTTCCAAAGAGGATGGGTCTGTCTTACTTAATGATGATCACTGGTATATTGCTGAGAAGATGTTATCTTTTCTTCAAGTCTTCTATGATTCAACTGTTGCACTGTCAGGTGTTTACTACCCAACATCACCTTTAATGTTGCATTATATCTTAAAAATTGCTAGATAACTCAATGCATTTGAAAATGACAGACTGTTTAGAGAAGCTATTGTTCCTATGGAGTCAAAGTTTCTGAAATATTGGAGGGATATACCCATTCTCTATGTTTTTGCTTTCATTCTTGATCCTAGAGCTAAGATGAGGGGGTTTCACAAGCTTCTTCTCAGATTGTCTTCTCTAACTGGTACTGATTACAGTACATCTCCGTCTACTATTCGTATAAAGTTAAGTAAGATGTACAAAATCTATGAGACCAAATTTGTGAGGTGTGCTTGAATGCAAATCCATAGCCTTCATGTGGTGCTTTTTTGTAAGGCAAGTGAGGCTTGGGATGACATCTATGGTGATGATGATGCTTTTTCTGTTGGAATGGGTGCAATCTGTATCATCTTCTCAATCTGCTCTCTCTGAACTCTCTTCATATCTTGACAGTGACACTGAAACTCAGTTTGGCTCTGATTTCAATATTCTAACCTAGTGGAAAAGCCATAACCAGACTTATCCTATCCTTTCTATACTTGCTAAAGATGTACTAATTGTCCCTGCTTCTACAATAACTTCGGAGTCCACTTTTAGTCTTGTTGGCAGGGTCCTCGAGGAACGGCGACGGCGGCTAACAACTGATATGGTGGAGGTCCTCTCATGCATCAAGGACTGGGAGCTAGCAGACTGGCACAAGCAACATGAGGTGGAGAAGGACAACAAGGAACTAGAAGTGGCTTTTGAATCTTTGTGCCTGGATGATGAGCAAGAAACAACAGCTGGGATCGAGAGAAAGGAGCAAGAAAGAATTGAAGTAACAAGGAACAAAAGAATTAGAACTTGAACTCATGATCTATGTAATAGACTGTCAATATGTAGTACTGTAATGGACACTTGAACTAAAACTCTAAAAGGAGCTACTCTTTTTCTTCCTAGGGATTTCTCACGAGGTATGAGATTTTACCTATGAAGGTTTTTAACGAGGCAGCATTGCACTAAGCCTCCAGTTTTAATGAAATATGTGTTAAATATGTGTTACTTGTTGTATGAATTATGTGTACATTGCTGAAATCTGTCTATGAAATTTGTGTATAAAATGTATATATGAAATCTATGGAATACTTGTTTATGGGCCCAAGCACGACACTACAAGCCCGTCGTGCCTCCAGCCTGGCCCGACCCGTGTAAGATTAGGTGTGCCGAGTCTGGACCGACTATTGTAGCCCACGGGCCAACCTGGCACGGCACGACACTTACACCGTGTCGGGCCTTATCCGGGTACTTTCGTGCCCGGACCGGACTAGCTCGACACGAACGTTTGGACAACTATAGGTCTGCAGTTTTCTTTATCTTACCTGACCCCTCACAAGCATATCAGCTTTTATTCGACTTGTTTGGCCCTGTTTGACACAGCTTATTTCCAGCTTCTTCACAAATTTAAGCAAAAGTTCTGCCAAACAGCTAGCTTTTGCAGCAGCTTATCAGTTCAGCTGCTTCTCAGAATACACTAAAAGCAGCCAACAAGCAGAAGCTGCTTTTCACCAGCTTATCAGATAAGTTGCTTTTTCAACAAGCAGCAGCTGTGCCAAACAGGGCCTTTATAACATAAATGTCGCCAGTGGATTTTACCCGAGAAAGCTAAAGCTGTTACAACGGCAAAAAAAATGCTATTAGGCATACATGTCAGAGTGTGCAAGACAACACTTCTATTATAAAGACCAGAGATGTTATAGATCTTGTTACATGTATCTGAGTAGTGCAACTGCATACAACGATTGTTCTCTCCAACTTGTTCATTTGGTCATTGAGCAGTCTTTTAATGCAGTAAGAAGAAAGAATGGAACCACATGCAAATATACCATTAAAATGATTGCAAAAAATTGAAGTACAAACCTGTCCAGAACATCACATGTATTCTGATCTGCTGCTTATACACAAGAGATTGCCATCTTGATGATACATTTTTTTCTTCTAATACCCTTTTTCCGTTGCGTACAGGCTGTGTTTGGTTGCTTATAAGGTGGTTTAGAACTGTGCTTTGTATTTGGCTGCAACATATGTATTTTGTTGCCTGTGAGACAGTTCGAAACTATGCTGTCTATGCAGCCCTACAAAGACCGTCCCAACGATATGTAAAATATGTTTGGACGAGCCCATAGAGACTGGTGACTCACTGTCCGAACTCCTTTTGCTGTTCAAGCATTACATGTCACAATCCTGTTTTGTTTGGTGCCATATCATCGTGTCTGGATACTTGGTCATTTGGCTCCGATGCAAACAAAAACAGGAGACTCGGGGAAACAATTATCACATCTGGGATACTCTACAATGAACAAAATTTGCTACCCTACCACGTTCAAGCCATATAAGGTCTTGTTCGATTATTTCAAATACATGTGGATTGGATGGTATTGGAAAAATTATGAAGGATTTTGACTTATTCGGGTTTGAAATCCACTCAATCACGGTCAATCCATATGGATTGAGAGCAAAACGAACAAGCCCTAATTTATACTGTTCCAATGGCTCAGGATCAGTCGCTCAGATCATATTTTCCTACACTTTTGAGGAACCAAAGCCTCTTCTCTACTTGGTTTCTTGGTATTTTCTTCAGCTTCTGTGTGGCTTGCTTGAACCGTCTTCTAGGCTTTATCAGTATGTTGAAGTGTTACAGGCTTACAGCAGTGTGGGACTGTGGGTCCAGGCTAATGCCTCTTCCTCTTCTTGCTGCTCTTCAGATGCTTCTTTCGGTTTCCGCTCTTGCCGTGCGGTTTGCTTGAACCGCCATCATCTTCCTTGTCTCCTCCCAACAGCATGTTCATCCCAAGGTCGAAACCGTCAGTTAAGCCTCCTAGCCTGTTTGTCGGAATCAGATATCAGTTGGTGGTGTAAGTTGGATATTAAGACAAGCTGAAAATCCCAAAGGGCAAATCGAGTGCCGGATAATATTCATAGTTGATCAAAGTCGATTGTGTGTTTACACAGACGATGAGCAGCACAAGAAGAAAAACTATCTCAACATACCCATGAAGTTGTCTCCTTATGCGCTTCTCCATCTGCTTATCACGTTTAGTAACAGGAGCCCGAGTGAACAACTCCTCTTCCTGCTTCTCTTGCTCCTCTCTCTGTCTCATGTACCTCCCAAATTCCCTGCTTTCATCGCCCACTGTTTCCTTCCACTGCAAATTCCAGAACGATTATTTAACATGAAAATACACAGCACATACTGTACTCTGTATCCAAGATAGCCTGCTAAATAAATTTTCAGAGCAAAAGTTAAGCAAACCTCTTCAGGTCTATCTGCAGCATCATCAATTATCTCTTTAATATAAGGATTTTCTGTTGCCACTCGGGCTATCGCTTTATCTCTCCTTGAATCTTTTTTATGACGTTTCTCTTCATCATCCATGCTAGTAGGCATAAATTTTGGAGGACGGTAAACACCATCAGTGTCCTGAAATAAAGTGATTATACATCAGGACAGCAGAAGGTATAGATTGATATATGCCACATGAACTGGGAGACAAACCTCACTACTTCAGGAAATGGTGAGTTTGAATGACAGGTATTAATGAGAATTTTTGCATTTAGCACTTGTACAGAATATGCAAAATTCTAAAAGGAATACAAAAACAACATTTTAAATGGGACATGCACAACTCAAACACAATGCTAAAAGTGGATTCCAAAAGGGATATGAAGAATTAATGTCCGTATCAAATTCAGCAGTATACGGATGCCAACTAAAATTCTTGAAACGAGAAGGGATGTTGATTGATTGTTGGAAATGACAACTATAATACAAAGGACGTGCTGCAGTAGCAGGAAAGATGGGAAAATCTGTTCACGTGAATGACATTGCACTTATTGATATTTGTGCTAAACCAACTGATTTGTTCCAATATTGCAAGTGCAGACAAGTTATTAATTAATATAAAAGGAAGCATCTGGCATCTCTTTAGCAATGTAACAAGTGTATAGAATCATTAAGAAAGTGAAAAGCATCACCTGCCCATCAGGACCAGGCTTTGTGTCCATCATCTCTGGGTTTGGCCTATACATCAGGAGGTCTTCCTCATCCGAATGCCCGTCCTTCCCCTTCACCTCTGCATTTCCTGCCTTCTCTCGAGCAGTTGCATTGTCAGCGGCATTGGTGAGCTTCTGGATTTGGTACTCTGCCTTCTTGTCAATCGGACGAATCTACCACGCCAAATTCAACAGAAAGCGCGGTGACCTTGTCATTCGGACGAATCTACCAAACAGCCGCCGCAGCAGCAGTAGCTCTAGCAAACGGGGTAGGGAAATGAAGAATCGGCATCAGAAGCACAAGCAAACCTTCTCCAGAAACAGCCTAATCTCGACAAGGCTCCGTACAACGGGGTGGCCATCCACCGAGAGCCCCTTGGTCTTGCGGAGCAGGTAGTAGACGATGTCCTGGCAGTAGCCAAGAAGCATGTGGTTCTTCGCTTCTAGGTACCCGATCCCGTTGCCCGCCGGCAACTGGTTCGCCTTGACCTATCGACACGCGAGGAGAGCGAACCAGGGTTCATCCCACCATCGTACCCAATTGGAGGTTTAAGAAACTGGGAGAGGCGAAGGAAGCTTGGAGGGGGGAACCATGACTGGATTACCTTCCGGGTGATGGCCTCGACCTTGCCCCTGACGAGGTCCAGTCCGTCCTTCATCTCCTTGAGAGCGGCGAGCAGCCCCGGCACGTCGTCGCTGCAAACAACAAACGCCCAGGTCAAATTTTGCTTTGGGCGCTAAAGCTGGCGAGAGGCATCTAGAAGCTTTGCGTACCGTACGAGGAATTCGTCATTGCTCACGCTGTTAGCTTCGGCGGCGGATGCTGCCGCCATGGTAGCGAGCGACTTTGTTCGAGAAATAGGCGGTGCCTAGCGACACGGCTGCCTCACGGGAGGATCGACCGCGACGACGTAGCGCGTGGCGTGGGCTGGAGCAAGCTGCCGTGCCGACGGAGCGGTGACTCGTCCCGGAACGCGGTGGCGGAGGCCGCGCTGGGGTTTGGGGAGGGGAGAGAAGGAAACAAGATTGTCTGCAGTCGCACTCATCGACTCGTCTCTGCAGTCACACGATCAGTGCCATCCGCTGAAAATCCAATGGCCAGTGTGTTCCATACGTCTTCATCTCTTGACGACCTGGTTCTCACGGTCTAGATCCAGCCCAACAAGTAAAATACGGCCCAATCAGGTCTTGTTCGTTTTTGTCGGATTGCACCCGGAATCGTTCCAGTTAATCAAAATTTATATAAATTAGAGAAACAATCCGGTTAGAAATCGTTCCGACCCACCAATCCGATACAAACGAACAAGGCCTCAGGCTGTCTCCAACAGAGCCGGTAAAATATCCTCTACCCTAAATATAGCGTACATATATGTCATGTAAGCGTCCAGCAACAAACGCTAAATCATCCTCTATATTATAGCGACTCTCTCTCTCCCTCTATTTCTGGCGGACATACGACACTCGCTATGCACTGTTCAATCACGCACGCCAACTCCTTCCATTCTCTCCCGCGCTTGCTCGTTGTCGTCGTCGAAGTCGTTCGATGATGCTGAGCTCGACGGCCTCGCCGCCTTCCCCGTCCCTGCCCCTGCCCATGGAGCAGAAGATGTTAACCATCGCCAAGCTACGCGTCCGAGCCATGGGTAGTACAACGCATGCGGCGTGGTCGAGAGGGAGTAGACGAGGGATGATGGGAGGTCGGCGGCTGGGGACGACGTTGGCAAGGTGGACCTCATGATGCTTGTCGCCAATGGCGACGCCGAGCTCCTAGTGTTCGTGTTCCTCAACTACCTCGGCGTAGAAATCGCGGACGCTTGACTGGTACTCAAGGAAATGTTGAGCACTATAGTCTATAGACATGAACGATGTAATGTATTTTTTAAAAAAATGTCGGATAACCTTTTCCTTATAGAAACACGAGTAGTAATGTAGGATACAAAATGTAATTTTTTAATTAGTTCCTAATTCATTTTTGCTAGAAAGGATTTTTAAATCTGGCACACTGTAGATATAGAGGACTGAATTTAGGGAACATTGCTGGAGATGACGGAAATATAGAGGACAAAATCTTTTAGAGTGTGCTGTAAAGGACACAGAATATTCTTTTAGGGGATGAATTTTAGGGGACGTTGCTGGAGAAAGCCTCAAAATGCAAGCAGCAGGTCGTCCTGGGGTTCTACGCCATCATCACCTACGGGAATGGCAACGGGGACTCGATTTCGGATTCCCGCGGGGAATTTCTCCATTAGAGAATGGGGATAAGGAAGAAACTTCCACCGCGGAAATATAAACAGAGAAAATTTATCCCTCGACAGGTAAACGGGGATGAGTACGGGGAAGCATTCCTCGTCCCTGTTCTCCGCGGGGACCGTTAAACTTGCATATGACTGTTTTTTGTACTAGTTAACGACAAAAAGAAATAATTACCTTGTCAAGAGACCACTAATTGTACAAATGTGTTCATTTTGATGTATGCATAATGATTTCTTACATCTCACAATGTGTATAAGTGATAATGTTTAACATTAATAACAAAGAATGTATGTCTTAATTATAATTTAAACGGTGATGGGGATCCCCGTTGGGGATTTATCCCTGCGGGGAACGGAGATGGGGAAGAAATGCTCTCCGCAAGCGTTCGTGGGGATCCCCGTGGGGAAAAAATTTCGTCGCGGGGACGGGGATGGGGAGCTATTCTCCGGCGGGGAATTCCCCGTTGCCATCCCTACCTGCAGGCTGCAGCTGCCTCCATCCATGACCGTGTGCATCCACGAGCTCCACAAGGCTAGCAAGAGATCCTTCTACGCGGGCAGTAGGCACGTTGAGATATGAGTGTAGAGATCTGGTCCAGGAACACATAACCTTCAGGGTATGACCCCTAGTGAATGAGTGGGAAATGTCATAGGTTCGAAAGGGTAGGTCGTTCAAGCAAGGGGCGGAGAAGGGTGGTTTAGTGAATTTAAAGTATACATATGTGGCTACCGAAGTCAGTTTTTGGTGAGCCAGATGTCAAATGGCTAGAGGCCATCAAATCAATGTGTAATGAAATTTTGGGAAATTATACAAAGAAGGAAGACGAAGCTTTGACCATTGATTTTGGTGCTCGAGGGAAAAGAAGATTGAACCGAGTTTTCGATGTTATTCGTTTTGTATATCCTGATTACTATTTCCTGGCTCAAGGTAAGGGGAAAAAGAGGGAGAGTGCTTTGAAGTCACCTTTGGCTACGCTGAAGCAAAAGAGAGTAAAAGTTTTGGAAAAGCGGCCAAAGTCTTATTCTGAGGGTAGCAATATTGCCTGCACTTATGACTTCTACTGGAGAAGTTGTTACCCAGACTGCCACAACTATTGAGCCGGAGGTTCATTCTCCTGTACTTACGAAGGTAATGGTTACTTGACTTTTTGATTGCTTAGATAAATTTTATCGAGATGTTTTTATAATGGTTTTATTTCTGGTGTAGGAGGAGGAGAAGAAGAATGAAGAGGAAGTTACTGAGGTAACAATTTAGGATGAGGTGCCTCTGGCCAACTTGCAACAAGAAGTACAGCCGAAGGTTGATGCTCAGTCGAAGCCTAAAATAGCCCTCGGGGGTACCCTGGAAGGGGAAAAGGATGGCTAACGTTTTAAAAGTTGTCCTAAAGCCTGCGAAGGTGGCATCACATAATGCCCCGAAGATCATCAACCCTCCTCTCAGCACTCCTGTTGCTGAGAGTGTGAAAGCTGAGTTGGAGGTGGCTAATAGCCCGGAGATTACTCTTGACCTAGAGATAGCTAGTGCTTCAAAGACTTACACTATAGCCGATGCTCTAACAGGAAATGAAAGGGATGAGGCCAAAGGCTCTAAAGCTGAAGATCCTAGAGAGGAAACTGCTTCGGTGGGGATCAAGGAAACGCCGCCTAGACGACACGAGTACATTATCTGTCATGCCTCTAGGGAAAAATTGATTGTGACCTAGATTGCCGAAGTTCAAGATTATGCCGAGGGTCTAAAGTACCCCTCGGGCTCGCTTGTTTATGGTGGTAATGACGAGGATGATTATCTCTTTATTGTCTTCGAGACAATAGAGAACTCGAGGTATGTCGCAAGATGATGGACATGATGGGCTATCCCAAGCTGGAATGCGGGCTATCTGCTGTGCCGCTATCTTCTATGTCGAAGGATCAGCTTGCGAATTGTTTAGACAACAATAATTTAAAGGTTAGCATACGACTTTGCATATTATCTTCTTATGGATAGAACTTCACCAACTGTTTTTTAATTCAAACTTCGTAACATGCAGAGACTTATTCTGAGCAAAGCTCTGAAAGCTAAAAAGGATGTTGAAGATGAAAGCACTTGAATTGCTTTCAGCAACCTCCAGTCTGAAGTCGTCGAGCTTCGGCATAAGGTTGAAGAAAAAGAGGAAATATTGAACACCTTAGCGAGTGACTTGATTAGGGACCATGTCGAGTTCAAAAAATTATCTGAAGGAAAAGATAGTAAGATTTCAAAGCTAAAAAGTGAGAATATTCAAAGTGTGAAGCGTACCACTGATCTTGAAGCGAAGATAGCAGCACAAGTCGAAGCATGTAAGGTTGAGATGGTTGATTTAAAAGAGAAACTTGATGAGGCAAACGAAAATTTTGAAGTGGAAAAGACAGAGCGAGAAATTGCTTAAACTGAAAGGGATAGAGTACAAAAGATTGTTGAAGAGCTTCGTGAATCCAAAGAAGAATGCTTCTCCACCGCTGCCCAATGCTGTGAAAAGTTGAAGAACATGTTTGTCAATATTGGTGCCTTCGCTAGCGAGGAGTTTGTTCGTGGTGACGTTGCTGGGGCAATGAAATGGATCGAATGCGAAGTTGAGGCCTTCGATGAAGTTTTAACTGGTCGAGGTGATTTTTGTGCGTGTGTGGGTGCTCAAGGGACAGTCTCCCTACTTGAGAAGGCTGGTTGCGATCACGTAAAATCCATTATCTGGCTAGAATCGAGGTTTCTGTAAATGATATCAAGGATCCTTCAGCCAAAGCTATTGAGCTAGGAAGTTTTATACTGACATTTGGCTTGTTGGTGAGAGGCAGATGACGGATGATGCTGCAAGAGATAATGTTGGAAAGGTTTCTTTTGAATGTTTCATTTCTAGCTTCAGTTCTTGTACCGTAATACTCACATGTATTGCTTGTGTTATAGGTTCATAAAGCTGCCAAAGCATATAGAGAAGTGAAAGTCGCCTAGAGGGGGGGTGAATAGGGCGAAACTGAAATTCTCAAAATTAATCACAACTACAAACCGGGTTAGCGTTAGAAATATAAACGAGTCCACGAGAGAGGACGTGAAAACAAATCGCAAGTGAATAATGAAGTGAGACACGCGGATTTGTTTTACCGAGGTTCGGTTCTTTCAAACCTACTCCCCGTTGAGGAGGCCACAAAGGTCGGGTCTCTTTCAACCCTTCCCTCTCTCAAACGGTCCCTCGGACCGAGTGAGCTTATCTTCTCAAATCAAAGCCGGGAACAAAACTTCCCCGCAAGGGCCACCACACAATTGGTGCCTCTTGCCTTGATTACAATTGAGTGTTGATCACAAGAGCAAGTGAGAAAGAAAAGAAGCAATCCAAGCGCAAGAGCTCAAAAGAACACGGCAAATCTCTCTCGCTAATCACTAAAGACTTGTGTGGAGTTGGAGAGGATTTGATCTCTTTGGGTGTGTCTAGAATTGAATGCCTAGCTCTTGTAAGTGGTTGAGAAGTGGAAAACTTGGATGCAATGAATGGTGGGGTGGTTGGGGTATTTATAGCCCCAACCACCAAAAGTGGCCGTTGGGAGGCTGTCTGTTCGATGGCGCACCGGACAGTCCGGTGCACACCGGACAGTCCGGTGCCCCCTGCCACATCATCACTGCCGTTGGATTCTGACCGTTGGAGCTTCTGACTTGTGGGCCCGCCTGGGTGTCCGGTGCACACCGGACAGGTACTGTTTGCTGTCCGGTGTGCCAGCATGGGCGCGCCTGCCATCTGCGCGCGCTGCGCGCGCATTTATTGCACAGCAGGTAGCCGTTGGCGCCGAGGTAGACGTTGCTCCGGAGTCACACCGGACAGTCCGGTGTACACCGGACAGTCCGGTGAATTATAGTGGACTAGCCGTTGGAGTTTCCCGAAGCTGGCGAGTTCCTGAGGCCGACCTCCCTTGGCGCACCGGACACTGTCCGGTGTACACCGGACAGTCCGGTGAATTATAGCCGAGTCGCCTCTGGAAATTCCCGAAGGTGGCGAGTTTGAGTCTGAGTCCCCCTGGTGCACCGGACATGTCCAGTGGCACACCGGACAGTCCGGTGCGCCAGACCAGGGGTGCCTTCGGTTGCCCCTTTGCTCCTTTGTTGAATCCAAAACTTGGTCTTTTTATTGGCTGAGTGTGAACCTTTTACACCTGTATAATCTGTACACTTGGGCAAACTAGTTAGTCCAATTATTTGTGTTGGTCAATTCAACCACCAAAATTAATTAGGGACTAGGTGTAAGCCTAATTCCCTTTCAATCTCCCCCTTTTTGGTGATTGATGCCAACACAAACCAAAGCAAATATAGAAGTGCATAATTGAACTAGTTTGCATAATGTAAGTGTAAAGGTTGCTTGGATTTGAGCCAATATAAATACTTACAAGATATGCATGGATTGTTTCTTTCTTATATAACATTTTGGACCACGTTTGCACCACATGTTTTGTTTTTGCAAATTCTTTTGTAAATCCTTTTCAAAGTTCTTTTGCAAATGGTCAAAGGTAAATGAATAGGATTTTGCAAAGCATTTTCAAGATTTGAAATTTTCTCCCCATGTTTCAAATGCTTTTCCTTTGACTAAACAAAACTCCCCCTAAAGGAGATCCTCCTCTTATTGTTCAAGAGGGTTTTGATATATCATTTTTGAAATACTACTTTCTCCCCCTTTTGAACACAATAGGATACCAATTGATAAATACTTCTTGGAAAACACTAAGTTTTTGAAATTGGTGGTGGTGCGGTCCTTTTGCTTTGGGCTCATTTCTCCCCCTTTTTGGCATGAATCGCCAAAAACGGAATCATTAGAGCCCTTGAAGTGCTATCTTCCCCTTTGGTCATAAATAAATGAGTTAAGATTATACCAAAGGCGAAGTCCGGTCCTTTTAGCTTTGGGCTCTTACTCTCTCCCAAAGACGAAGTCCTTTTCTTTGATGCTCATTTCTCCCCAAAGAATAGAGAGTTGCTTGGAGTGATGGCGAAGTATGAGTTACGGAGTGGAAGCCTTTGTCTTCGCCGAAGACTCCAATTCCCTTTCAATATACCTATGACTTGGTTTGAAATACTCTTGAAAACACATTGGTCATAGCATATATAAAAGAGACATGATCAAAGGTATACTTGAGTGCTATGTGTGCAAACTAGCAAAAGAAATTTCTAGAATCAAGAATATTGAGCTCATGCCTAAGTTTGGTAAAAGTTTGTTCGTCAAGAGGCTTGGTAAAGATATCGGCTAATTGATCTTTAGTATTAATGTATGCAATCTCGATATCTCCCTTTTGTTGGTGATCCCTAAGAAAATGATACCGAATGGCTATGTGCTTAGTGCGGCTATGCTCGACGGGATTGTCGGCCATTTTAATTGCACTCTCATTGTCACATAGTAAAGGGACTTTGGTTAATTTGTAACCGTAGTCCCGCAGGGTTTGCCTCATCCAAAGTAGTTGCGCGCAACAATGGCCTGCGGCAATGTACTCGGCTTCGGCGGTAGAAAGAGCGACCGAATTTTGTTTCTTTGAAGCCCATGACACCAAGGATCTTCCCAAGAACTGGCAAGTCCCCGATGTGCTCTTCCTGTTAATCTTACACCCCGCCCAATCGGCATCCGAATAACCAATTAAATCAAATGTGGATCCCCGAGGGTACCAAAGCCCAAACTTAGGAGTATAAGCCAAATATCTCAAGATTCGTTTTACGGCCGTAAGGTGGGATTCCTTAGGGTCGGATTGGAATCTTGCACACATGCAAACGGAAAGCATAATATCCGGTCGAGATGCACATAAATAAAGCAATGAACCAATCATCGACCGATATACCTTTTGATCCACGGACTTACCTCCCGTGTCGAGGTCGAGATGCCCATTTGTTCCCATGGGTGTCTTGATGGGCTTGGCATCCTTCATCCCAAACTTGTTTAGAATGTCTTGAGTGTACTTCGTTTGGCTAATGAAGGTGCCCTCTTGGAGTTGCTTTACTTGGAATCCTAAGAAATACTTCAACTCCCCCATCATAGACATCTCGAATTTCTGTGTCATAATCCTACTAAACTCTTCACATGTAGACTCGTTAGTAGACCCAAATATAATATCATCAACATAAATTTGGCATACAAACAAGTCATTTTCAAGAGTTTTAGTAAAGAGTGTAGGATCGACTTTTCCGACTTTGAAGCCATTTGCAATAAGGAAATCTCTAAGGCATTCATACCATGCTCTTGGGGCTTGCTTGAGCCCATAAAGCGCCTTAGAGAGCCTATAGACATGGTTAGGGTACTCACTATCTTCAAAGCCGGGAGGTTGCTCAACATAGACCTCTTCTTTGATTGGTCCATTGAGGAAAGCACTTTTCACGTCCATTTGATAAAGCTTAAAGCCATGGTAAGTAGCATAGGCTAATAATATGCGAATTGACTCAAGCCTAGCTACGGGTGCATAGGTTTCACCGAAATCCAAACCTTCGACTTGGGAGTATCCCTTGGCCACAAGTCGAGCTTTGTTCCTTGTCACCACACCATGCTCATCTTGCTTGTTGCGGAAGACCCATTTGGTTCCTACAACATTTTGGTTAGGACGTGGAACTAAATGCCATACCTCATTTCTAGTGAAGTTGTTGAGCTCCTCTTGCATTGCCACCACCCAATCCGAATCTTGTAGTGCTTCCTCTACCCTGTGTGGCTCAATAGAGGAAACAAACGAGTAATGTTCACAAAAATGTGCAATACGAGATCTAGTAGTTACCCCCTTTCGAATGTCGCCGAGGATGGTGTCAACGGGGTGATCTCGTTGGATTGCTTGGTGGACTCTTGGGTGTGGCGGCCTTTGCTCTTCATCCTCCTTATCTTGATCATTTGCATCTCCCCCTTGATCATTGTCGTCATCTTGAGGTGGCTCATTTGCTTGATCTTCTCCTTCATCAACTTGAGCTTCATCCTCATTTTGAGTCGGTGGAGATGCCAGCGTGGAGGAGGATGGTTGATCTTGTGCATGTGGAGGCTCTTCGGATTCCTTAGGACACACATCCCCAACGGACATGTTCCTTAGCGCTATGCATGGTGCCTGTTCTTCACCTATCTCATCAAGATCAACTTGCTCTACTTGAGAGCCGTTAGTTTGATCAAACACAATCTCACATGAGACTTCAACTAGTCCAGTGGACTTGTTAAAGACCCTATATGCCCTTGTGTTTGAGTCATAACCAAGTAAAAAACCTTCTACAGTTTTAGGAGCAAATTTAGATTTTCTACCTCTTTTAACAAGAATAAAGCATTTGCTACCAAAAACTCTAAAGTATGAAATGTTGGGCTTTTTATCGGTTAGGAGTTCATATGATGTCTTCTTGAGGATTCGGTGAAGATATAACCGGTTGATGGCGTAGCAGGCGGTGTTGACCGCTTCGGCCTAAAACCGGTCCGGTGTCTTGTACTCATCAAGCATGGTTCTTGCCATGTCCAATAGAGTTCGATTCTTCCTCTCCACTACACCATTTTGTTGAGGGGTGTAGGGAGAAGAGAACTCATGCTTGATGCCCTCCTCCTCAAGAAAGCCTTCAATTTGAGAGTTCTTGAACTCCGTCCCGTTGTCGCTTCTTATTTTCTTGATCCTTAAGCCGAACTCATTTTGAGCCCGTCTCAAGAATCCCTTTAAGGTCTCTTGGGTTTGAGATTTTTCCTGTAAAAAGAATACCCAAGTGAAGCGAGAATAATCATCCACAATAACTAGACAGTACTTACTCCCGCCGATGCTTATGTAAGCAATCGGGCCGAATAGATCCATGTGTAGGAGCTCAAGCGGCCTGTCGATCGTCATGATGTTCTTGTGTGGATGATGGGCTCCAACTTGCTTCCCTGCCTGGCATGCACTACAAATCCTGTCTTTCTCAAAATGAACATTTGTTAATCCTAAAATGTGCTCTCCCTTTAGAAGCTTGTGAAGATTCTTCATCCCAACATGGGCTAGTCGGCGGTGCCAGAGCCAACCCAAGTTAGTCTTAGCAATTAAGCATGTGTCGAGTTCAGCTCTATCAAAATCTACTAAGTATAGCTGACCCTCTAACACTCCCTTAAATGCTATTGAATCATCACTTCTTCTAAAGACAGTGACACCTACATCAGTGAATAGACAGTTGTAGCCCATTTGACATAATTGAGATACGGAAAGCAAATTGTAATCTAATGAATCAACAAGAAAAACATTTGAAATGGAATGGTCAGGAGATATAGCAATTTTACCAAGACTTTTGACCAAACCTTGATTTCCATCCCTGAATGTGATAGCTCGTTGGGGATCTTGGTTTTTCTCATATGAGGAGAACATCCTTTTCTCCCCTGTCATGTGGTTTGTGCACCCGCTGTCGAGTATCCAACTTGAGCCCCCGGATGCATAAACCTACAAAACAAGTTTAGTTCTTGACTTTAGGTACCCAAATGGTTTTGGGTCCTTTGGCATTAGACACAAGAACTTTGGGTACCCAAACACAAGTCTTTGACCCCTTGTGCTTGCCCCCAACATATTTGGCAACTACCTTGCCGGATTTGTTAGTTAAAACATAGGATGCATCAAAAGTCTTAAATGAAATGCTATGTTCATTTGATGCATTAGGAATTTTCTTCTTAGGCAACTTAGCACGAGTTGGTTGCCTAGAACTAGATGTCTCACCCTTATACATAAAAGCATGATTAGGGCCAGAGTGAGACTTCCTAGAATGAATTTTCCTAATTTTGTCCTCGGGATAACCGACAGGGTATAAAATGTAACCCTCGTTATCCTGAGGCATGGGAGCCTTTCCCTTAACAAAATTTGACAATCTTTTAGGAGGGGCACTAAGTTTGACATTGTCTCTCCTTTGGTAGCCAATGCCATCCTTAATGCCAGGGCGTCTCCCATTATAAAGCATGCTACGAGCAAATTTAAATTTCTCATTTTCTAAGTTGTGCTCGGCAATTTTAGCATCTAGTTTTGCTATATGATCATTTTGTTGTTTAATTAAAGCCATATGATCATGAATAGCATCAATATCAACATTTCTACATCTAGTACAAATAGTGACATGCTCAATGGTAGATGTAGATGGTTTGCAAGAATTAAGTTCAATAATCTTAGCACGAAGTATATCATTCTTATCTCTAAGATCGGCAATTGTAACTTTGCAAACATCAAAATCTTTAGCCTTAGCAATCAAATTTTCATTCTCTAATCTAAGGCTAGCAAGAGAAATGTTTAATTCTTCAATCCTAGCAAGCAAATCATCATTATTATCTCTAGGATTGGGAATTGAAATATTACAAACATGAGAATCAACCTTAGCATTTAAACTAGCATTTTCATTTCTAAGGTTGTCAATCATCTCACGGCAAGTGCTTAGCTCACTAGACAATTTTTCACATTTTTCAACTTGTAGAGCGTAAGCATTTTTAACCTTAACATGTTTTTTATTTTCCTTGATTAGGAAGTCCTCTTGGGAGTCCAAGAGATCATCCTTCTCATGGATGGCACTAATTAGTTCATTTAATTTCTCCTTTTGTTCCATGTTAAGGTTGGCAAAAAGAGTACGCAAATTATCTTCCTCACCACTAGCATTATCATCACTGGACGACTCATATTTAGTGGAGGAGTTGGATTTAACCTTCTTCTTTTTGCCGTCCTTTGCCATGAGGCACTTGTGGCCGACGTTGGGGAAGAGGAGTCCCTTGGTGACGGCGATGTTGGCGGCGTCCTCGTCGTCGGAGGAGTCGCTTGAGCTTTCGTCGGAGTCCCACTCCCGACAAACATGGGCATCACCGCCCTTCTTCTTGTAGTACCTCTTCTTCTCCTTTCGCCTCCCCTTCTTGTCGTCACCTCGGTCACTGTCACTAGATATAGGACATTTAGCAATAAAATGACCGGGCTTACCACACTTGTAGCAAACCTTCTTGGAGCGGGACTTGTAATCCTTCCCCCTCCTTTGCTTGAGGATTTGGCGGAAGCTCTTGATGACGAGTGCCATTTCCTCATTGTCGAGCTTGGAGGTGTCTATTGGTTGTCGACTTGGTGTAGACTCCTCCTTCTTCTCCTCCGTTGCCTTGAATGCAACGGGTTGAGCTTCGGATGTGGTGGCATCATCAAGCTCGTTGATCTTCCTCGAGCCTTCGATCATGCACTCAAAACTCACAAAATTCCCGATAACTTCCTCGGGGGTCATTTTAGTATATCTAGGATTACCACGGATTAATTGAACTTGAGTAGGGTTAAGAAAATAAGAGATCTTAGAATAACCTTAACCATCTCGTGGTCATCCCACTTTACGCTCCCGAGGTTGCGTACTTGATTCACCAAGGTCTTGAGCCGGTTGTACATGTGTTGTGGCTCCTCCCCTTTGCGAAGCCGGAACCGACCGAGCTCCCCCTCGATCGTTTCCCGCTTGGTGATCTTGGTGAGCTCGTCTCCCTCGTGCGCGGTTTTGAGCACATCCCAAATCTCCTTGGCGCTCTTCAACCCTTGTACTTTGTTATACTCCTCTCTACTTAGAGAGGCGAGGAGTATTGTTGTTGCTTGAGAGTTGAAGTGCTCGATTTGGGCCACCTCGTCCTCATCATAATCCTCATCCCCTATTGATGGTACCTGTGCTCCAAATTCAACAACATTCCATATACTTTTGTGGAGTGAGGTTAGATGAAATTTCATTAAATCACTCCACCTAGCATAATCTTCACCGTCAAAGGTTGGCGGTTTGCCTAATGGAACGGAAAGTAATGGAGTATGTCTAGATGTACAAGGGTAGTGTAAGGGGATCTTACTAAACTTCTTACGCTCTTGGCGTTTAGAAGTTACGGAGGGCGCATCGGAGTCGGAGGTCGATGTTGTAGAAGTGTCGGTCTCGTAGTAGACCACTTTCCTCATCCTCTTGTGCTTGTCGCCTTTCCGATGCGACTTGTGAGAAGATTTTTCCTTCTTCTCTTTGTGGTGAGAAGAGGAAGATCTTTTCTCCTTCCGTTTGGAGGAGTCCTTCTTCTTCTCCTTCCTCTTGGTGCGGGATTCTTCCGATGAAGTGCTCCCGTGGCTTGTAGTGGGCTTTTCGCCGGTCTCCATCTCCTTCTTGGCGTGATCTCCCGACATCACTTCGAGCGGTTAGGCTCTAATGAAGCACCGGGCTCTGATACCAATTGAAAGTCGCCTAGAGGGGGGGGGGTGAATAGGGCGAAACTGAAATTCTCAAAATTAATCACAACTACAAACCGGGTTAGCGTTAGAAATATAAACGAGTCCACGAGAGAGGACGTGAAAACAAATCGCAAGTGAATAATGAAGTGAGACACGCGGATTTGTTTTACCGAGGTTCGGTTCTTTCAAACCTACTCCCCGTTGAGGAGGCCACAAAGGCCGGGTCTCTTTCAACCCTTCCCTCTCTCAAACGGTCCCTCGGACCGAGTGAGCTTCTCTTCTCAAATCAAAGCCGGGAACAAAACTTCCCCGCAAGGGCCACCACACAATTGGTGCCTCTTGCCTTGATTACAATTGAGTGTTGATCACAAGAGCAAGTGAGAAAGAAAAGAAGCAATCCAAGCGCAAGAGCTCAAAAGAACACGGCAAATCTCTCTCGCTAATCACTAAAGACTTGTGTGGAGTTGGAGAGGATTTGATCTCTTTGGGTGTGTCTAGAATTGAATGCCTAGCTCTTGTAAGTGGTTGAGAAGTGGAAAACTTGGATGCAATGAATGGTGGGGTGGTTGGGGTATTTATAGCCCCAACCACCAAAAGTGGCCGTTGGGAGGCTGTCTGTTCGATGGCGCACCGGACAGTCCGGTGCACACCGGACAGTCCGGTGCCCCCTGCCACATCATCACTGCCGTTGGATTCTGACCGTTGGAGCTTCTGACTTGTGGGCCCGCCTGGGTGTCCGGTGCACACCGGACAGGTACTGTTTGCTGTCCGGTGTGCCAGCATGGGCGCGCCTGCCATCTGCGCGCGCTGCGCGCGCATTTATTGCACAGCAGGTAGCCGTTGGCGCCGAGGTAGCCGTTGCTCCGGAGTCACACCGGACAGTCCGGTGTACACCAGACAGTCCGGTGAATTATAGTGGACTAGCCGTTGGAGTTTCCCGAAGCTGGCGAGTTCCTGAGGCCGACCTCCCTTGGCGCACCGGACACTATCCGGTGTACACCGGACAGTCCGGTGAATTATAGCCGAGTCGCCTCTGGAAATTCCCGAAGGTGGCGAGTTTGAGTCTGAGTCCCCCTGGTGCACCGGACATGTCCGGTGGCACACCGGACAGTCCGGTGTGCCAGACCAGGGGTGCCTTCGGTTGCCCCTTTGCTCCTTTGTTGAATCCAAAACTTGGTCTTTTTATTGGCTGAGTGTGAACCTTTTACACCTGTATAATCTGTACACTTGGGCAAACTAGTTAGTCCAATTATTTGTGTTGGTCAATTCAACCACCAAAATTAATTAGGGACTAGGTGTAAGCCTAATTCCCTTTCAAGAAGCCTTATGACTAAAGGAACTCAAAGGTATTTTGTTTACTTATCGATGCTTCGGGTAGTCATTTGTGCTTTTATGACATGAACGTTTCTTCACAGTTTCCCTCCCAACGTTGCTGGAACCATACATTTCGGAGAATGACACCCCGAGTTGAAGGATTTTTTGGTTGAACTTAAAGTAGTTCATAGGACGATAGATGATGTTGTTGAAGAGGCACTTAACGACATTGTTGAAAGAGATCTAAAAGAGAACTAATAAGTGTTTATATTAAAAAAATGAGGAGTGCAATTGTTCTATATGTAGATATTCATGTAATATACATGCTTTGTGTGGGTTGCTATGTTATTTCTTTATAGAGAGTGAAACAAATATATGTACCTTTTGAGCCGAAGGCAAAAAACACATTTCCTTGTTTTCATGCTTTGTAAAGAATACATTAACATGCTTCATTAGAGAATAATATAAAAATTGACGAAGGTACATTTTACCTTACTGGAGTAAAGGCCTTTTCAGAATCGGTGTCGAATGTCCGAAGGAGCCTACTTGTTGCAAGAAGGATACTTTCCCTTCTTTGCCCAATATTGCAAGGAGAGAAGGACACTTTTCCTTCTCTGCCCTTTAAAATGGTATGTAGGCTATGATGATGGATGATGATATGATGCATAATGTATGATGCAAATGGTGTTAGAGGTGAAAAAGCATATGTGCCTTCGTTTGAAGGTTTTTTGAATCTGGCTCTGTATTCCCTTGGGAACGACTTGGAGTCTTTCCACCTTTACTAGGTGTTTCTTTCGAGCCATGTATTCCCTTAGGAATGACTTTGGAGTTTTTCTACCTTTGCTAGGTGTTTCATTCGAGCTCTGCATTCCCTTAGAAACGACTTTGGAGATTTTCCACCTTTACTAGGTGTTTCATTTGAGCTCTGCATTCCCTTAGGAATGACTTTGGAGTTTTTCCATATTTTTGTTAAACTCGATTATGTAACCTCGGATTTACATATACAAACTATCTACGGGTATATTCTCTTGGTGTTTCTTGCGAAAAAAATAAAAGAAAGGGAAAGCAGACATCAAAATTACAATAAGTCCTTGGACTTTCTTTTGTGACTTCGGTTTCTTGCTTCATCCCCTTAGGCTCTTAGTAGATGTGCTTCGACTCAGGGACAGTGTTGTTGACACATCTAGCCTCGAACTGCTCCATTGAATCGTGGTGTGGCATATTTTTGTAGAATATTCTTGTTGGATCTGTGATGGACCTACAAGATGTTGCTCATATGGCGAAGGTGCTATTATGAAAGGTTGGGGCATGATCCAGTGAGTTGGAGATGGGCTTGTCGAAGCAATGGATACTGAAGGTTGTGGGCTTGGCTATTGATGGTGGACATGCTCTAGAATGTACGAGGAGTAGTTGAGGATGTGTAGAGAACTTTCCTTGGTTTGTTTTATTATGCTTCGGCAATTTCCTTTTGCTTTAGGATTGTTACTTTACATGTCCTTGTGGTATGGCCCTTGTACTCTCCATAGAAGAGCAAGAATAACTTCCTTGGCTGGGAGTTGAATCTTCCTTTGAAGCTTTGTCCCCCTCTTCCTCCTCTTGGGGCAGGTTGGCGAAAGTTGTTCTGAGAAGGTTGTTGTTGAGTCCCTGAGCCCTATGGTTGATTCTACTACCCTTGGGTCTGGCTGGTTTTATCTTCATTCTGAGTGGGGTTGTGAATGCTGAAAGGGTAATGGACTTAATCATTTCCTATAATCAATTTTGGTGATTGAAGTCCAACACAAACCATGTGGACTAACTAGTTTGTCTAGATATCCTTTATCTCAGGTGCATAAGGTTCAATACAAACCAAGAAAGAAATTTAGTTAGGGACACAATAAAAAATTGAAGCAAGGCTGAGAGTGTGCTGCCAAGTGGCGCACCAGACACTGTCCGGTGCACCAGGCCAGGCAGCCAGCGAACCAGCCACTCTCAGGTTCTTCTGAGCGCGCTCCACTATAATTCACCGGACTGTCTGGTGAGCCAGCGGAGCAACGGCTCTCTGCGCGCTAACAGTTGATTGCTTAGATGAACAGTGATGAACAGTGCCGCAACAGAAGTCAGAGGTCACCGGACTGTCCGGTGCAGCAAAAAGACAAACGGCTCCAACAGTCTACTGCTCCAAAACCTAACGGACGCGCTGACGTGGCGCGCACCGGACAATGAACAGTGACTATCCGGTGCGCCACCGAACTGTCCGGTGCGCCCATCGCCAGCAGACTTTGCCAACGGCTAGGAAGTGGTTGGGGGCTATAAATATCCCCCAACCACCTCATTCAAAGCCATCCAAGCATTCTAAAATATTCATTCATAGCAAGAGCAAAGTCCAACACTCCAAGACACAATCAAAGCAATCAATCCACTCCAAGTTCCCAAAATCAACTCTAGTGCTTCAGGGCTTGTGAGAGGATCACTTGTGTTCTTTTGTTGCTCTTGTCGCTTGGATTGCCTTCTTCCTTTCTCATTCCAATTCTTAAGTGCTTTGTAAAGTTAAGCAAGCGACACCAAGTGTGTGGTGGTCCTTGCGGGGTCTTAGTGACCCGTGTGATTAAGAGAAGACTCACTCGGTCTAAGTGACCATTTGAGAGAGAGGGAAAGGGTTGAAATAGACCCGACCTTTGTGGCCTCTGAAAGGGAAATAGGGTTAACCGTTTTCTATGATTAATTTTGGTGGTTGAATGCCCAACACAAATATATGGTCTAACTAGTTTGCTCTAGAATACATGTTCTACAGGTGCAAAAAGGTTCAACACAAACCAATAAATATTCAAGTTAGGGATCAAATTTAAAGGAGCAAAAGAAACCAAGTGTGCTGTGATCTGGCGCACCGGACTGTCCGGTGTGCCACCGGATAGTGTCCGGTGCACCAGGACCGTACAGGGTTGAACCAGCCACTCTCGGGTTTCAGCGGGCGCACTCCGCTATAATTCACCGGACTGTCCGGTGTACCAGTGGAGCAACGACTAAATCGCGCAACAGTCGACTGCCAAAGCCGCTGATAGAGGAACAGTGTGTGCAGAGTCAGAGCCGCAGAGACACAGGCGCACCAGACAGTGAATAGGACCTATCTGGTGTGGCACCAGACTGTCTGGTGCCGCAAGAAGACAAAACTCCAACGATCGACCGAGCTCCGAACACTAACAATTGGGTTACGTGGCGGCGCACCGGACATTGAACAGGACCTGTCCGGTGGCACACCGGACTATCCGGTGCGCCCATCGCCAGCAGCCTTCCCCAACGGCTTCTTGGTGGTTAAGGGCTATAAATATCCCCCAACCACCACAACTCCAAGCATCCAAGTCTTCTGAAGTTTTCATTCAATACAAGAGCTAGTGCATTTGAGAGCACCTAGAGGGGGGTGAATAGGTGATCCTGTAAAAACTTAACACTTAAAGCCACAAAACTTGATTAAGAGTTAGCACAGTGAAATCAGGTGGCTATAGGAGAGCTCTTGTGAAACACAATAGACACAATGAGAACAAGCACAAGAGACACGAGGATTTATCCCGTGGTTCGGCCAAGTATAACACTTGCCTATTCCACGTTGTGGCGTCCCAATGGACGAGAGTTGCACTCAACTCCTCTCAAGTGATCCAATGATCAACTTGAATACCACGGTGTTCTTCTTTCTTTACTCTTTCCCGTTAGCGAGGAATCTCCACAACTTGGAGTCTCTCGCCCTTACAATAAGGATCAAAGTGAAAGCACTAGAGTAAGGGAGGGAAGCAACACACACAAATCCACAGCAATACGCACACACACAGCCAAGACTTGAGCTCAAATGAATAACACAAGGTTCACCACTAGAAGTCTAGAACGAAGCTCAAATCACTAAGAATGTCAATCGAGTGTGCAAAGACAGAGTGTGAATGATCAAGAATGCTTAGAGTATGCTTGGTGTCTTCCTCCATGTGCCTATGGGTCCCTTTTATAGCCACAAGGCAGCTAGGAGCCGTTTGAAGCAATCCAGGAAGGCAATTCTTGCCTTCTGTTGGGTGGCGCACTGGACAGTCTGGTGCACCACCGGACAGGTACTGTAGCATGTCCGGTGCTGATTGTTTTCCTATTCTGGCGCAGCCGACCGTTGAAGATTTGGAGCCGTTGGCGCACCGGACACTGTCCGGTGCACACCGGATAGTCTGGTGCCCCCATCAGACCGTTGGCTCGGCCACGCGTCACGCGCGGATTGCGCGGCCGACCGTTGGCTCACCGACAGTCCGGTGCACCACCGGACAGTCCGATGATTTTTAGTCGTACGACGCCATCGAGACTCGAGAGCAGCCAGTTGACCAGACTCCAGCCTTGCGCACCGGACACTGTCCGGTGCACCACCGGACAGTCCGGTGCACCCAGACTGCGCAGAGTCTTGGCTGCTCAAGCCAAGTCTTTTTTCCTTTTGTCTTTTCTCTGATTCTAGCACTTAGACAGATATGTTAGTACACAAAAACCAATGTACTAAGTCTAGAATCATACCTTTGTGCTGATTTGCACTTCATCCACCAATTGGCACAGTTTAACACTTAAACCACTTGTGTTGGCACTTAATCACCAAAATACTTAGAAATGGCCCAAGGGCACATTTCCCTTTCAATCTCCCCCTTTTTGGTGATTTATGCCAACACAACATAAAGCAACACATAGAAGTGCAATATCAATGCAAATGAGAACAAGATTTGTTTTGATTCAAATTTGGCATATTTGGATCATCCTTTGCCACCACTTGGTTTGTTTTTGCAAATCAAACTCAATTTTCTATCTCTAAGTCAAACACACTTGTTGAGACATAAATAGCGGTATTCCAAGAGAAATTGATCAAATATTCAAAAACTCCCCCTTTTTCCCATAATCAAACATTCTCCCCACAAGACACCAATTTTTGACAATAAGAGACAATAAGAATATTTTGTCAAAACAAAAGCTTTAACTCTACTATTTTCAAAATTTTCAAGTGGTAGCTGATCCATTTGCTTTAGCATTATTTTCTCCCCCTTTGGCATCAAACACCAAAACGGGATCATTTTTGGCCCTTAAACCCCATTGCCTCACCAAAATCTTCAATTAAGAGTAAAAAAGGCAATAAGAGCATAGAGATGAACTTGGAATTAGTTACTCTCTTATCGGAGTGCAGTGGAAGTCTTTCATGGTCCAAGTCCACCTTTCCCTTTCAATCTACTTTTGAGACTAAAACAAATAAACTCAAACACAAGGTTAGTCTCAAAGGGTCAAGTTGTAGCATGCCTCCCCCTAAATAAGTGCATCACTTGCACATGGACTTGTGAGGTCCGGGGATCATGTGTACAACTTGAGCACCATACATAAACACAAATCTCATAAATGCATAAAGTAACTTGATCAAAGGCATAAAACACATGTATGCTATAAATCAATCCAAGTTACGCAAATCTAAGACATTTAGCTCACTACGCAGCCTGCAAAAGGTCTTCTCATCTAAAGGCTTGGTAAAGATATCGGCTAGCTGGTTCTCGGTGCTAACATAAAACACTTTGATATCTCCCTTTTGCTGGTGGTCTCTCAAAAAGTGATGTCGGATGTCTATGTGCTTAGTGCGGCTGTGTTCAACAGGATTATCCGCCATGCGGATAGCACTCTCATTATCACATAGGAGTGGGACTTTGCTCAGATTGTAGCCAAAGTCCCTGAGGGTTTGCCTCATCCAAAGTAGTTGCGCGCAACACTGTCCTGCGGCAACATACTCGGCCTCAGTGGTGGATATGGCAACGGAAGTTTGTTTCTTAGAACTCCAAGACACCAGGGACCTTCCTAAGAATTGGCACGTCCCTGATGTACTCTTCCTATCAACCTTACATCCAGCATAATCGGAGTCTGAATATCCAATCAAGTCAAAAGTAGACCCCTTTGGATACCAGATCCCAAAGCAAGGCGTAGCGACTAAATATCTAAGAATTCGCTTAACGGCCACAAGGTGACACTCCCTTGGATCAGATTGAAATCTAGCACACATGCATATGCTTAGCATAATATCCGGTCTACTAGCACATAAATAAAGTAAAGAACCTATCATAGACCGGTATGCCTTTTGATCAACGGACTTACCTCCTTTGTTGAGGTCGACATGTCCATCGGTTTCCATTGGAGTCTTTGCGGGCTTGGCGTCCTTCATCCCAAACCGCTTGATCAAATCTTGCGTGTACTTCGTTTGGGAGATGAAAGTGCCGTCCTTGGATTGCTTCACTTGGAACCCAAGGAAGTAGCTTAACTCGCCCATCATCGACATCTCAAACTTTTGAGTCATCACCCTGCTAAACTCTTCACAAGACTTTTGGTTAGTAGAACCAAATATTATGTCATCGACATAAATTTGGCACACAAATAAGTCACCATCACAAGTCTTAGTGAATAAAGTTGGATCGGCCTTCCCAACCTTGAAAGCATTAGCAATTAGAAAGTCTCTAAGGCATTCATACCATGCTCTTGGGGCTTGCTTAAGTCCATAGAGCGCCTTAGAGAGCTTACACACGTGGTCAAGGTACCGTTCATCCTCAAAGCCAGGGGGTTGCTCTACGTACACCTCCTCCTTGATTGGCCCGTTGAGGAAAGCGCTCTTCACATCCATTTGGAACAACATGAAAGAATGGTGAGCAGCATAGGCTAACAATATGCGGATTGACTCTAGCCTAGCCACAGGAGCAAAAGTCTCCTCAAAGTCCAAACCTGCGACTTGGGCATAACCTTTTGCCACAAGTCGTGCCTTGTTCCTTGTCACCACCCCGTGCTCGTCCTGTTTGTTGCGGAACACCCACTTGGTTCCCACAATGTTTTGCTTGGGACGTGGCACCAGTGTCCAAACTTCATTTCGCTTGAAGTTATTGAGCTCTTCCTGCATGGCCAACACCCAGTCCGGATCTAGCAAGGCCTCTTCTACCCTGAAAGGCTCGATAGAAGAGACAAAAGAGTAATGCTCACAAAAATTAACTAATCTAGAGCGAGTAGTTACTCCCTTGCTTATATCACCCAAAATTTGGTCGACGGGATGATTCCTTTGAATCGTCGCTCGGACTTGAGTTGGAGGATCTTGAGGTGCTTCTTCCTCCATAACATGATCATCTTGTGCTCCCCCTTGATTGCACGCCTCTTGATGAACCTGTTCATCAGTTTGAGTTGGGGGATGCACCATTGAAAGTGCATTCATCCCTTTTGTGAGTTTTGGTGATTTGGATAACAACACATTTAAAGGTCTAACAAGTTTGCTAAGTGTTGAACAGGAAATTCAGTATGATGAACATACTTGAATAGTGTATAATGATCAGTGAACAAGGTTCAACACAAGGTCAAATAACCAGTGAGACAATGCAAATGGATATAATATGGTCTCTATATTGGTTTGGATATATGGACAAGTCCTGAGAAATCACTATGCATAAATATGATCATAATAGAGGTTGAAGTGATTAAGAGGATTGGTCAAGCCAAAGTGAATAAGATATGAGGAATCGTGAATTGGCTTGACCATATTACTATTAGTCCATATATGAATATATGAGAATCAAACTAGAGTTTGATTGATCTTAGCAGTTATATCTAGATGACATTCAAGCAAGGTTCACAATATTGAAGAAATGATTCTCTCAATGGATGCTCAATAGGATGTGACTCAAGAATGGCTTGATAGGGTGAAGATAGCAAGGAAAGGGCTTCGAGGAACTAAGCGAAGGAGAAGGCCAAGCGATGGCTTGTAGACCGAGGTACCATGGCTAAGGTGAAGAAGAGAGTACTTGCACTAAGTCGATGAACTAATCAGCTATGAATAGTTACAACATGTTGATGCATCAGTAAGGTGACTTGAAGCCATGATTTGAACTCATATATGGTGAAATGGCACAAGTCACAGACTCGATTTGTGTTTGCTTCAAAAGGTGAGACAAAGATGTTTGTGATCCTTATGAAGCAACACCATGGAGAAATCACACTTTAGACACCAATTACTCAAGGAGTTTACTTAATTATATTTTATTTAACTTGAGTATAGGAATTGTCGTACTATCAAGGGGGATCCAAAAAGAAGGTTGGTGTTGGTACTAAAGCTCAAAATCCTTGATCTAAAACTTCCATTTTACCCTGGTTTCACTTCGGTTTTCTCAAAATCTGTGCAACAGTTCAAAAACCGGTTCAACCGGACCTAAAACCGGTTCAACCGGTTTCTGCACAGTTCCCCTCTGTCACTCGCAGTCTGCCAGTCAGTCCTGTCAGAAAAAGTCATGTGCAGATTTTTGGAAAACCGGTTCAACCGAATTTTGAATCCGGTTCAACCGAATTTGAAACCGGTTGAACCGAATTTGAACCGGTTCAACCGAATTTGGGACCGGTTCAGTCTCCGGCTGAGTCCGCCAGTGAATCGAAAATCGACTAGTGGAATCCGGTTCAACCGGTTTTAGAACCGGTTCAACCGAATTTCAGTCAGATTTCCCTAACGGCCACCAGCTTTTGGGGCACCTTTATATACACCTCCCACACTCTTCCCCACAGAAGAGAACGCACAAAACTCCATTTCTAACCTGAGAAACACCTCCCACTCTCTCTCACACACCTCTTGCCTCTCCCATTTCAAATCTTTGGAGAGAAATCATTGAGTGAGTTTGAGAGCTGCGGTTTTTGTGCTTCATCTCCAAATCTCTCTTGCTCTTCTTCATTCGAGCTTTGGTACTACATCGAGTTCTTTGTGGATTCATTACTCTTGGAGCTTCTAGCTCCTAGACGACTAGGTGTCTCTTGTGAGTCTCCAAATCTTGTGGAAGACCACAAGAAAGTTTGTATTACCCGCTCGTTTGAGCAAAGATTATTGTGTGGGCTTGACCTTTGTGGTCGGCAAAGAGAGGATTAGGGTTGAAAGAGACCCGACTCTTTGTGGGCGCCTCAACGAGGAAGTAGGGCACCTTGGTGGTGTGACCGAACCTCGGGATAAATCTTGTGTCTCTTGTGTTCTTGCTCATTGTGTTTGTTTGTGTTCTTCGTTCTCTCACCATTGCGTGGAAGATTTGTTTATATCTTTTTGGTGTGTGGATTTTGAGAAGTGCCCTTCTCAGATCTACTACTTTGAACCCTGTGGATCATTTAGAACATCTCATTTCCAAAGTTAACTGGGTGAATTTCAAGATCAATTCAGTTTTACCCAGTTTGCTTCTAGTTTTTGTTGAAAAAGTTTTAACTTGCCTATTCACCCCCCCCCTCTAGGCAACTTTCAATTGGTATCAAAGCCTAATCCTCGTTCTAACGCTTAACCGCGTGAGGAAAAGATCATGTCGGGGGGACTAAGAAACGAAAGTGCTTCTAAGCTTGAAAAAGTTGAGGTTGCCTCGAATTCATATTTTGTTGCAGATGTTGATCCTAGGGCAATAGATCTTGCCATGAGAATCGCCGAAAGGATGTTCCTCAAAATGAAGGAAGATGAGGCGAAGAACAAAATTGAAGAAGAAAATGATCGATGGAGACCAAACGACGAATCCACCTCTTCACAAGGTTCGTCTTTCAAATCCACTTCTCATATGTGCTTTATTGCTAATGGGAGTGATAGTGAAAGCAAAAGTGAGGATGAGGAGGAGCAAGAAAGTGATAGTGAAGATGAGGATGATCTTCAACAATTCTTCGCTCAGCTAAGCAAGAAACATCGGATGAGCTTGCTCAAACTCATGAAAAGAGCGGAAGAACAAAAAGAAATGCTTCATAAGCAAGAAGACTTCCTCATCAGAAAAATTGAAGACTTAGAGAAGTTGACCAAAGAGCATGAGAAGCTAAAGTGCTCTCATGATGATTTGGTCCAAAGGTATGAAGACATTTCAATTGAGCAAATTAAAGTTGTTAATCATTCATCATATATTGCTCAATTAGAAAATAAAAATGCTATGTTCAAGAACACGATAGAAAGGCTAAATATTGAAAATCTAGCTTTGCAAGAAAAACAAGATATGCTTGTGTGCTCTCATAATAAATTTATGGATTCACATATCATGTTAGAAATGGCTCATGAGGTTGTGTTAACTAATTTGAAATCATACCAACCTCACATATGCACATGTACTCAAGTAGAAACTATATTATCATGTGCTAACAAATGTTGCTCTCAAGAAAGCCAATCTTCCATTGAGCTAGAAATTTCAGGAATTAGTGATATTTCTATGACACAAGAAAATAAAGAGCTCAAGGAAGAAGTTGGAAGGCTAAGAAGGAGCTTAACTCTTTTGAAGGGAAAGTGTCATGCTCAACCTTCTCAAGATAACCGTGATAATATGGTGAAAAAGCTTGAGAAGGGGACAACCGTAGCATGCACAAAACCCCTTCAAAAGAATACCAATTGTTGGAACTTGCTCTCAGTTGCAAGGGGATCCAACGGGGGTGAACAGTGATGTTAACAGGGTTCTCGCGCAAGATGGCAATAGCTCTGTTAATCTAGCCTCTCAAGGGCACTGTGCGGGGGTATTTATAGGTATCCGAGTGCCCAGCGTCTTGTGTTAAGGACGCATGTGCCCTCAGACACCTAGGTTATCCCCAGAATATTCCCATAAAGCGGGGTTACAGACTGTAATTACAGAGGCGCCTTTACAAATTAGGCCCGTAACACACAGTGGCCACGCAGGGCCTGTTACAATGGGCCGGATCACAAGTGGGCCTCCATGCTGGACGAAGCCGCACGGTGGGATGACCTCGTTGTAGGTCTTCGCCCGATGTCGAATGGAGCGAAGGGTGTCCTCGCCCGTTGTCTTGTCTCCGTTGGACCGGCGACCACGGTGAAGGCCTCGAGCGAAGGGTGGCGTCTTCGCCTTCGCCCCAACATTTGCCCTCCGAGGGACCAGTTTGACTAAGTCATCTGGTGCCAAAGACGTCGCTAGATGGCGGAGACGCTGCCCTCGCTCGAAGTGGTTCCGCGGGGGTTTTTGACATGACCGTTGATTAACACCGTACTATTGGACTGCGGGCTTCCCGAAGCGCCGCGCCCTGTGTATAAAAGGGGGCAGGGGGCGGCGCGTTTTGAAGTTTATCCTTCCGCGCTCCGTGAAAACCCTAGCCGCCTTTCCCACCGTCTTGCTGCTCGTCTGCCCTCCTTGCTCCTGTTCGCCGGAGATCTGGCTCGATTGAAGCAAACCGCCCGCCGCCGCCGACGGTACGTAGCGATGCCGACCTCTTCTTCTTCCGCTGCCGCTACACCGTCGGCCGACGCGTCGTCTGAGGAAACACTGAGTACTTTGGCGGTGGAGGAGTTGTGCGCCGGCGATACGGTGGATTTTGGTGTGTCGCGGATGTCGTCGGTCCGCGTGCAAGATATGCAGCGGCTGGGTTACTTTGGCGGTAGAGTCGCTCGTGTCCCGGGGACGGAGGAAGTCCCCGCGCCGGAAAGTGAGTTGGTTGTGTTCGAGGCGTTCTTCGCCGCCGGTCTCCGCCTGCCTGCGCACCGATTTGTTGGGGAGGTTCTGCGCAGATTCAACGTTCAGATCCATCAGCTGACTCCAAATGTCGTGGTGGCATTGGCGAAGTATGTCTGGGCGACGACTTCGTACGGCGGACAGCCATCAGTCGATGTCTTCGCGAAGTACTATTGCCTGCACTGGCAGAAGAGGATGATTGGGGATGAAGTTGCCCAGTTTGGGTCCTGTACATTTATGCCGAAGACCGGCAAGACCACGATGGAGGTAGTGGAGTTGGTTCCCTGCGCCCGCAACAAGTGGGGCAATTGGCAAGACTTTTGGTTCTACGTCGCGGAGGGTACCGTCGAAGACCATCCGGGGCTCCTCGTGTCCGAGATGTGCTCGCATTTCTACTCAGCATACCCGCCTTTTGAAGTGGCGGAGGAGGATGCGGACGAAGGGGCCCTTCGGTGCGCCGCCGGCCTGAGCAGCGGGCGCGATTTGGTTGAAGAATTTATTGCGTACGGGGTATGGCCTTTGGCGCATGGCTGGGCGTTGGGCGAAGTGTGCCCTCGCCGGATGCCTTCCCATGGTGGGAAGCTGGTGCGAAGTCCTGTCTTCGCGCTGGATTTGCATAGCCGCGATCCGGCCGCCTTTGTGCGTGAGGCGGAGGATGGGGCGGTGCGGATCGTTGGTCGGTACGTGCCGAGGACAGAGGGCCAGCGTAGCTGGGATATCCGTGGGTCGAATGACCGTTTGAACAGGGTTTTTGAAATGAATCGACTGCCGTATGGTGGTTATCCCGGCCAGGACGATGTGGATCGTCGCGGGAAGAAACCGGCGGTAGAGTCTGGAGACGTCCCTGCGCCGGCGGCCGCCCCGTCCTCGAAGAAGAGGAAACTAGGTACTGCTGTGGGAGGACTTGGGGTTTCCGATGGTTTTGCTAGAGAATTGATGAGGACATGCGCGGCCCCGGGTGGAAGGATGTCTTCGCCCGAGCTCCGGGAGTCTTCGGCGCGGATGCTGAGGGTTACCGGGGCTTGGTGGCCTAGGAATGTTCCTATCCCCCGCGCGGCCGGCGAAGACTTTTTTACATCTCGCATGGTTCGTGAGTGGAAAGTGTTTCCTTACGGGCGGAATATTGCTGCTGTTGTGTCGGCAGTGATGGACAAGGATCGCCAAGGAGCTGCACAGAAGCGCCAGGCGGTCGTCAGGCTTCATGAAGCCAGGCCGAAGAGGCAGCGGGGGGCTGCGAAGGCTACTGCCCCCGGCGGAGGCCTGCCGCCGCTGGCGGCGAAGTCGTCCGTCCCTGCATTCAGCGGGGCGCCGGAGGCTGCGGCTGCCGCCGGTGGTTCCAAGACTGCGAAGGCTGCACCGGCGTCCGGCAGGGTGCCGGAGGCCGTGAAGGCGGCCCGAGGGTTGCCGCCGCCGGGCAAGCGCGTCGCCGACTTCGCCACCGACATTAGCGTGGAAGACTATCTTGTTGGTAAGTCGCTGGCTCGGTTTTTTTTTTAATTTGTTGATACATCGCAGGGTCGGACGAAGGCCAACTTGTCGTTGTTCCGCCTGCCGCGGCGACCACGGCAGTTGCCGTAGTGCCAAAGGCGAAGGGTGGTGCTCTTAGTGCTGGCGGCGAGATGCCGGCACTTGCTGCTGTCAGGGACGAGGCGGGCGCTGTGTCCCGCCGGCTGAAGGAGGTGAAGGAGGCACTAAGTCAGGTACATTGAGCTAGACTTCGGTTCGTTTGTTTTTTTTTGGCTTCGTTGGGGCTGTGGTCTTACGTGTGTTTTGCAGGCGGCTGACTTCGCAGACCACGCGGCATCGGGGGCCTTCACAGCGGTTGTGTCTGCTGAAGTCGAGAGACTTCGGACGCAACATGCTGACGCCGTCCGGGAAAAATCGGCCGCCGACAGTAAGTGCCGCAAGCTGGCGGACAACGTGGCCGCGCTGGAGGGGAGAAGACTGACCTCCGGCGCCAACTGGCGGAGGAGAGGAGGGAGGCCAATGAGGCCCTCGCCAAGGCGCAGGCTGCGCAGGCGGAGGCCAATTTGGCACGGGTGGAGGGCGGTCTTGCCAGGGAGCGCGCCGAGCAGTTGGAGGAGCGGCTCCGCGCCCTGCAGAGCCGTGTGGAGAGGGCCGAAGCCGCGACGCGCATAGGAGGCTGAGCGGACTCGCAAACAGCTTATGGATTCATACCATGAGCTGGGCGCGCGGACCGCTGAGTTCGAAGTGCCGGACCGAGAGCCCGGACTTCGCTGCCTGGAGTGGGTGCAGGAGGAGTTGCAGGCGCTCCCCACCATCGTGGAGGGGTTTATGTCTTATGCTTCCCTGGTCACCTGCGAGGGGGCGATGAACGCGCTCTCTCGCGAAGGGTGCCGGCACTATGAAGTCTTCGACCAAGCTGATGAAGATTTCGAGCGTGATATCTACAAGGTCGAGGACTCTATAGTGAAGGAATCCGCCGGAGCCCTCTACGACCGGATGTGGGGCCCCTACGGTCGAGAGGTGGTCAGGGAACGGGCCGAGACGGCGAGGGGTCAGGTAATGTCTGGCTTTTGTTTGGTGTTTGTTGGATGTGGGCTATGTATGGGTTTGCTGAATTTGTGTGCTGTGTCTCAGGCGGTGCGTGGTGAGAGGGTGGATGACTTTGGGGCTTTGAACAGCACGCTGCCTGACCCGGAGTCGAACCCGGCGGAGGCCGCCCTGGAGCCGCTCCCGGAGACCGCCGAAGGCGCCCCTGAAGCCCCCGCAGCCGCTGCGGCCGGCGAAGGCCCACCCCCAGAGACCGCCAAAGGCGTTCCTGAAGCCCCTGCAGCCGCTGCAGCCGGCGAAGGCCCGCCGCCAACTGCTGCGCCGAGGGTTGAAGATCCTGCGACGGTGGCGGCGGAGGCGACGGCGGAGGCTCCCGCGACGGCTGGGTCTTCGCAGGTGGCGTAGTGGGTGTGGGTAGTTAGGGAATTTTGGATATGTTGCTGAATCTTGGTTGCTGCGCAGGTTCAATATTTTGGGCCTGCGCACGCAACCGCCACTACTAATGTTTTGGCGGCTTCGACCGTGGATGATGGTAATAAATTGGATGGGTCTACATCTAAGTTTTCTGATTTTGGCGACTCTGGGAGCTCTGTTGAGTGGACTGAGGAGTCGTTGGATGAGGACTTGGACTACTTTGCGGCCTTGGATGTGGCAGCGGCGGAGGCTTCACCGTGCGCTGCGGATGCAGAAGATGTGCCTGGTCCGAGTACTGGGTGTAGGCGGCGAAGGGCGGTTGCGAAGCGTAGAGTGAGTGGGGCGGACGGCGGTCGACTTCATGTGAGTAGGGCCGGCCGGCAGGAACTGTTGTCCTTGCCGGCCACCGTGAGTACAGGTGAGGGGGAATTGCGGAGTCTTTTTGCGGGTGAGGAGCTTAGGATAAGGTTATTCAACTATAGGGAGATGGGGATTATTCCGAAGGTTGAGCCGATGTAGAGTGTGATGCCCTCGCTTGTACATGTGCAGTGGCTTGTATGATGAAGTTGTGTACCCTCGCACATTTGGCTATGCTAGCGAAGGCGTTACGTACTTGGTCAGGTGTAATTGTTATTGTGCTAGCCCGGCTGCGCCCGTAGGCGACTTCTGCACAGATAGTCTCCGCGGTAGACTTCGGTTTTTCGCACTTGTTGAGCTAATCCGGCTGCACCCTTAGGCGACTTCTGCACGGTAAGTCTTCGCGGTAGACTTTGATTTTTCGCACTTATTGTGCTAATCCGGCTGCACCCTTAGGCGACTTGTACACAGTAAGTCTTCGCGGTAGACTTCGATTTTTCGCACTTATTGTGCTAATCCGGCTGCACCCTTAGGCGACTTCTGCACGGTAAGTCTTCGCGGTAGACTTCGAGTTTTCGCACTTATTGTGCTAATCCGGCTGCACCCTTAGGCGACTTCTGCACGGTAAGTCTTCGCGGTAGACTTCGAGTTTTCGCACTTATTGTGCTAATCCGGCTGCACCCTTAGGCGACTTCTGCACGGTAAGTCTTCGCGGTAGACTTTGATTTTTCGCACTTGTGGTGCTAATCCGGCTGCACCCTTAGGCGACTTCTGCATGGTAAGTCTTCGCGGTAGACTTCGATTTTTCGCACTTATTGTGCTAATCCGGCTGCACCCTTAGGCGACTTCTGCACGGTAAGTGTTCGCGGTAGACTTCGAGTTTTCGCACTTATTGTGCTAATCCGGTTGCACCCTTAGGCGACTTCTGCACGGTAAGTCTTCGCGGTAGACTTCGAGCTTTCGCACTTATTGTGCTAATCCGGCTGCACCCTTAGGCGACTTCTGCACGGTAAGTCTTCGCGGTAGACTTTGATTTTTTGCACTTGTGGTGCTAATCCGGCTGCACCCTTAGGCGACTTCTACACGGTAAGTCTTCGCGGTAGACTTTGATTTTTCGCACTTATTGTGCTAATCCGGCTGCACCCTTAGGCGACTTCTGCACGGTGTTGTCGCACGCGAGGGTGGCTAGCGCTGAGTCTCGCGGTGACTGCGTATTGGTCGAATGTTGAAGACCGTCGTCGCGGTCTTTTTTCGACGCATGTTTTTGCGGGGGATTTTTCACTTGTATATTACATGGCTCCGCCTCGTTAAAAACCTCAACCCCTGGGAGGAAAAGAGTGCGGGCCGGAATAAAATTGTTTTTGTGAATTACAAGGACGAATCAGCCCTGATGAGTCAAACAAAAAATTTGCGGAGGTTGTCGATGTTCCAGGAGTGCTCCAGGTCATCGCCGCTTGGCGTTGTGAGCCTTTAAGCGCTGGGGGAAGCTTTCGTCTTGACTATGAAGGGGCCCTCCCACCTGGGCTCCAGCTTGCCCCTAGACTCTGTCCGAGCTGTTCGGACGAGTACGAGGTCCCCTTCGCTGAATTCCCTTGGGATGACCGCGTGGTCGCGCCATGCTTTTGTCTGGGCTTGGTATTTGTTTAGAGCCTGTAGGGCGAAGACTCGGTCTCCATCGATGAGATCCTTTGAAGAGGGCTTGTCCACGTCGGGGACGGCTGAAGGAACTGTTCGTGGGGACCCATGTTTTATTTCTTGTGGGGTCATGGCCTTCGATCCGTATAGAAGGCGGAAAGGAGTGACCCCGGTCGCCCTGCACTCAGTCGTGTTTAGTGCCCAGACCGCCTCGGGTAACAAATCGGCCCACTTGCCCTTTTTTCGTCGAGGAGCATTTTTTTGACAGCTGCGAAGATTTTTCCATTGGCGCGTTCCACAACTCCGTTGGACTGCGGGTGATAGACTGAAGCGAAGGCCAGCTTGGTGCCGATGGAGAAGCAAAAATCCTTGAAGTCTTGGCTGTCAAACTGCTTGCCGTTGTCGACTGTTAGTTCGGACGGTACTCCGAAGCGGCAAACAATGTTTTGCCAAAAGAATTTTTGGGCAGTATTTGATGTTATTGTGGAGACAGCCCTTGCCTCGATCCATTTGGTGAAGTATTCGACAGCGACGAAGGCGAACTTAAGGTTCCCCTGAGCCGTGGGTAGGGGCCCGACGATGTCTAGGCCCCAGCGCTGGAGAGGCCATGTGTGGGCGATTAGCTTTGTAAATTGCGAAGGGCTGCCTGATCGAGGGGAAAACTTCTGGCAGGCTTCGCAGGACCTTGTGACCCGATTTGTGGCGCAGATCATTGCGGGCCAGTAGAAACCTTGGCGGACCACCTTAGCAGCTAGGGCCCTTGGCCCTGCGTGAGAGCCGCAGGTACCACTGTGGACTTCGCGTAGGATCTAGACACCTTCGGTTTCGGTGACGCATTTGAGCATTGGCTGACTGACCCCCTTCTTGTAGAGTTGGCCCTTAATCAGTGCGAAGTCCCGGCTTCGATGTTTGAGGCGCTTGGCCTCGTTGATGTCGGTTGGGTGATAATACCCCTGTAGGAACAGAGTTATTGGTGCCCGCCAGTCTTCGGTCATGATAAGGTTGACTATGCGGTGGCCCTCGCTGTCATTGGTTATTTGGAGCCCTTCGGGGCTTCGGACGGCTGGTGTGCCGATGACGTGGTAGAACACGTCGGAGGGCAGGGACTCGCCTCTGGCGGCAGCCTTGGCCAATGCGTCGGCCTCTTCATTCTTGGCCCGGTCCACATGCTGCAAAGTGAATCCCTTGAATTGTCTCTCGAGACTTCGGATGGCCGCGAGGTATTGCATGAGTGCGGGGTCCTTTGCTGCATAGTCTTTCTCGACCCGGCCGACAACTACCTTGGAGTCTGTTCTGATGATGCAGGTGGTGACCCCAAGGGCCCTCAGTTTGCGGAGACCGAGGATGACTGCTTCGTATTCTGCTATGTTATTTGTGCATCTGTCGGATTCTAGAGCGAAGTTGAGGTGAGCCCCATATCTGTGCTTGACTCCGGTTGGTGAGGTAATGACTGCCGCAGCGCCTGCCCCGCATGGCACCATGCGCCGTCGCAATGGATCGTCCAAACCTTCTCTGCGGACGGGTCTGGCTGTGTTATTGGCCCAGTCCAGTCGACGATGAAGTTTGCCAGGACTTGTGACTTGATGGCTGTCCTGGGCTCGAAATTGATGTGGTAGCCGGAGAGTTCGGCCGCCCACTTGGCAATCCTCACCGATGCTTCCAGGTTTCTGAACAATTCGCCGAGTCCCTTGTCTGAGGTGACCCGGACCTTGAATGCTTCAAAATAATGGCGCAATTTGCGCGAAGACATAACGACTGCATAGGCAATCTTCTCCAGCTCTGTCATGTTACATTTGGACGGCGTCAGCACTTCGGAGACGTAATAAATTGGGCACTGCCTGCTCACGCCCTCAACTGTCTGCTCCTGCACCAGTGCCGCGCTGACCGCCTGCGGCGAAGCCGCAACATAGAGCAACAGAGGTAGTGAAGAGTCGGGGCTTGTAAGGACTGCCAACTCCAACAGGTACTGTTTTAATGAGGCGAAGGCCGCTGCCTGCTCTAGTCCCCAAGCGAAGTCTTTTGCGCCACGGAGAGTTTTGAGGAAAGGGAGACTTCGCTCAGCGGATCTGGAGATGAATCTGTTGAGGGCGGCCAATCTCCCCGTCAAGCGCTGGACGTCTCTGGCGGACTACGGCGTCGTCATGTTTATGATGGCTTGAATTTTGGTTGGGTTGGCCTCGATGCCGCGGTGTGATACGAGGTAGCCCAATATTTTGCCTTGGCGAACGCCGAAGACACACTTTTCCGGGTTTAGGCGGAGTCGTGCTTCTCGCATGTTCGCGAATGTCTCGGCGAGGTCAGTGAGATGGTCCGCCTTGCTCTTGCTGGCGACGACGATGTCGTCCACATATGTGAATATATTTCTGCCAACTTGCCCGTCGAGCACTGTCTTGGTAAGCCTGGAGAAGGTGGACCCGGCGTTCTTGAGTCCCTCCGGCATTCTGATGAAGCAATATGTGCCGAAGGGTGTTATAAAGCTGGTGCTAGCCTTATCTTCCTCCTTCATGTATATCTGGTGGTAACCGGAGAAGCAGTCGAGGAGTGACATGACTTCGCATCCGGCCGCGCTATCGACTATTTTGTCGATCCGCGGCAACGGGAAGTTGTCCTTTGGGCAGGCCTTATTGAGACTGGTGAAGTCGATGCACATTCGCCACTTCCCGCTCTTTTTCTGCACCATCACAACGTTGGAGAGCCACGTGGGGTAAGCCACCGGCTCGATGAATTTGGCTTCCAGGAGGCGGTGCACTTCTGCCTTGGCGGCCTCTGTCTTCTCGTCGGACATCTTGCGAAGCCGCTGCTTTTTCGGCCTCACCGAAGGGTCGATTCCCAAGCTGTGCTCAATTATGGATCGGCTGACCCCGACCAGGTCGAGGGCTGACCAAGCGAAGACGTCTTTGTTCTTGGACAGGCAGCAGAGGAGCTTCTCCTCTTCATGCGAAGTGAGGTCTTCGCTGATAGTGACTGTCTGCTTGGGTGTGGCCTGGTCGAGGGGGATAGTTTTGGTCCCGTCGTTGCTCTGCAGCTGTGCCTTGTCGTGTTGTTTATCGGTTGGGCTGGCAGGCGCGGGGACCTTGCGTTGGGCCGTGAGGCAGTGCACATTTCTCTGACCGGGCACGAAGTCCCGCTCTATGTTGCGCGCAGTCTGTTGGTTGCCGTAGACTGTAATAACGCCTAACGGACCTGGTATCTTCATACATAGGTACGTCCGTGAATGGCTGCTTCGAACTTATTGATGGAGCCCCGGCCCATGATGGCATTGTACGGATATACCATATCCACAATATCAAAGGTCACTTGCTCACTTCGGGCATTGGGTGCTACACCGAAGGAGAGAGGCAGCTCTATTTTGCCGACAGGAAAGGTGTCCTTGCCGCCGAAGCCATACAACGGGTTGTCCGAAGGCTTGAGCAGGTTGTGGCTTATGCCCATGCGATCGAAGGCATGGAGGAAGATGATGTCCGCCTGACTGCCATTGTTGACTAGGACTTTGTGCAGGTCCCAGCCTGCCACGCTGCAATTGATAACCATGGCGTCGGTGTGGGGGCGCTGCGCAGGTCGACGTCTCGTGCGTCGAAGGTTAGCGGTATGTGGGACCACTTTGTCTGCACGACTGGGCCAGTGATGGCGACGTGGTTGATGCTGCGGTAGTGGTCTCGCTTCTGCCGCTTTGTGTCGAAGTCAGTGCTGGACCCCCCAGTTATCATGTGAATGACTCCGCGATACGGCTGATCGGCGAAGTCTTCTTGCTTTGGGGCGTGGGGGATGTTTTGATGTTGCTGGTGTGGTGGTGGGGGTGGGGGAGGTACGAGTTGTACTTCCTGATGGTGTTGGTAAGCGTGGTGCGGTGGATGCGGGGCGGGAGCGTGGATATATGGTAGAGGGGGTTGCTGGTAAGTGTGCGCGACAACTCTAGGGTTGTCGGCTGGCTGCGCCCGTGCCATCCTGTCTTTGGTGGCCTTCGTTTCTGGGCAGTTTTTGGTTTGGTGGGCGCAGTCTTCGCCATGGAAGAGGCAGTAGAATCGGCGCGGCGGCTGCGCACGCCCCCGACCCCTGTCGCGAGTTCCATTTCCGCGGCCCTAGGGGTGATATTCCTGGCGACGAGGGGCGTCAGCAGCGGGGTGCTGGTTGGCAATGTTGTGCACTTGCTGTTGATTGCGGCCGTCTCGACCGGAGTCTTGCTGCGGAGTCCTCGTCCACGTGCGGCTGGACTGCGGAGCATCTTTGGGCTTCCTTTGGGACTCAACCTTGCGCTGGTGGAGCTCTTCGGATTTGGCGTATTTTTCAAACAGCTGATATAATTCCTGGAGGTTCTTGGGCGGATCTCTGATGCAGTGACTATAGAGGACGCCGGCGCGAAGGCCACTGATAGCGTAGTGGATAGCGATCTGGTCATCGACTGAGGGCAGCTGTGACTTGAGTGTTAAAAATTTGCGGTAATACTCCCGCAGAGTCTCCTTTTCCAGATGCTTGCTGAGCGAGAGTTCGGCCAAGGCGTCGATGTCTGGGCGATACCCTTGGAAGTTGAGCAGGAACTTGTCCCGGAGGCTTCTCCAGGAATCAATGGATAGCGGAGGCAACCTGGTGAACCAGGTGAGAGCTGGGCCTTCGAGGGCGATGATGAAAGACTTGGCCATTGTGGCGTCGTCCCCTCTGGAAGATGCAACGGCGACCTGATAACTCATTATGTATTGTGCTGGGTCGGTGCTGCCGTTGTACTTGGGATATGTCCCTGCCCGGAAGTTAGCGGGCCAAGGCATCACTTGCAGGTGTGGCGCCAGGGGACTTCGCTCGTCGAGGTAGTTGACCCCTTGGAATGGCGCGGCGTGCGGGAAGGTGTGGTAGCGCTGGGGGAAACGCAGGTCGTCCGGTTGTGCGCGCTGTTGCAGGGGTGGCCCATGCTGCAGGCCGAGGTGTCCCTCGCGCGTGTCTTCCAGTTGTGCGCGTTGCTGCAGGGGTGGCCCGTGCTGTAGGCCAAGGTGTCCCTCGCGCTGCATCAGCGCGATCTCCCGCTCGAGGTCCTGGGCCTTCTGCTCTTCGTCGCGTATCATTTGCCGCACTTTGGCTAGTGCGGACACGCGCTGGCGCTTGGCCTCCAGTATCTCTTTTTGCCTCTGGAGATTGCGGTTCTTGAGGCGCAGGGTGCGCAGCTGTAGCTGTTCTTCCGCTGAGACGCCGAGGACTTCACCGTCCTCGGTGAGGTCCGCGCCCTCCAGTGGGGCGAAGCCTAGGAGTGGTTGCGATTGTCCTTTAGGGCCGCAGGTGCGGAGAGTGTCGTCTTCGCAGGTGCGGAGAACGTCATCTTCAGTGGCCTCTTGGTGGGTGGATTGGGTGAGGGCGAGGGCCTTGCCCTTTCTTGCGGCAAGTAGTGCTGCCTTCGCAGACTCGTCAGCCTTCGAGTTAGCTTTCTTGGGTGCCATCGCGGGTGATTTTTTCGTAGCACGAATGGTGGGCGCCAAATGTTGGAACTTGCTCTCAGTTGCAAGGGGATCCAACGGGGGTGAACAGTGACGTTAACAGGGTTCTCACGCAAGATGGCAATAGCTCTGTTAATCTAGCCTCTCAAGGGCACTGTGCGGGGGTATTTATAGGTATCCGAGTGCCTAGCGTCTTGTGTTAAGGACGCATGTGCCCTCAGACACCTAGGTTATCCCCAGAATATTCCCATAAAGCGGGGTTACAGACTGTAATTAGAGAGGCGCCTTTACAAATTAGGCCCGTAACACGCAGTGGCCACGCAGGGCCTGTTACAATGGGCCGGATCACAAGTGGGCCTCCATGCTGGACGAAGCCGCACGGTGGGATGACCTCGTTGTAGGTCTTCGCCCGATGTCGAATGGAGCGAAGGGTGTCCTCGCCCGTTGTCTTGTCTCCGTTGGACCGGCGACCACGGCGAAGGCCTCGAGCGAAGGGTGGCATCTTCGCCTTCGCCCCAACACCAATCTTTCCAAGAAGGGCATGAGCAAAATCTATGGTGAGAAAATTAATGCTCATATGATTTGCTCTAACAATGTACCTATGTGCTTCAACAAAGAAAGATCAAAGAGAAGCGATAGGAGGTGCTATGGATGCAAGGAGAAGGGCCATGAAATTGATTCATGCCCCTACATGAAGAATCAAGACCTTGCACGATCAAGAAAGATGACCATCAAAAAGGATGAAAGCAAAAGGCAAATGCATTGCAAGGACAAGCATCACATTTGCTACAATTGCCGTGAAAAAGGTCATCTGTTCAAGGTTTGTCCAAAAGGTAAAACTCCTAAGCCTAACTTGTTAATACATTCAAATATGCTTAGGAGACCCAAATTTGACTCTTGTGCTAGAAAGGTGATGAGTTCACCACATTCTAGGACCAAGGCTATTTGGGTGCCTAAGTCCTCATTGGCTAACCTTGATAGACCTATCATGAGATGGGTACCAAAATGTACTTAATAAGTTTTGCAGGTACCCAGAGATGATATGAAGCTTTGGGGTGCTTGAGCGGTTCAACTCAATTCTTATCTCAAGCTATCAATCTTACATTGTCTATCCTCTAAGATTGACCCAAAGATGAATTGAGTTGTTATATCACTAACTTCATATTCATCTCTAGCAAGAACTTGTGTTGTAGGGAATAAGGATTAACCTTTGTGGGAATCAAGCAAAAGGCCTACAACCAAGTGATATCCAAAGGATGGTAACAATTAATTCTTAAGTGCACATTGCTTTTAATTGGTATATTCCTTTGTGTCTTTTGTAGCCACATAGGAAAAATGAAGCACTTGAGAATGAACTTAAAAGATTTTACCTTGCTTTGGAAAGGATCTAATTATATGGTAGATTGCAAGTTCATATTTTTATATTGTGACAATCTACATGCTTTAAATTGATTGTATGTATCTTGTGGCATATTTCAAGTTAATCATCATATTATTGCCATGACCTAGACATAAAGAGTATTATCCCATGTTCTTAAATGAATAGAGTGCTAAGAAAGAAATTCAAATTCTTAAAGCACTTACCAAAAGGGAATTCTCTATATGACTAGAGTTGTGAGACTAATGTTTCTATCCAAGTGTTTATGTAGTCTCACAACATGAAAATATGTTTCCCAAATGGAGTGTGCCATTCAACATTCAAAGAAGATCGAACCAATACTACGTGATGTATTCATTCTTGTTTAAATTGGTTTTGAGTCTTCTACATTAATCACTCACCATGCTATGAATTAAACTTGCCATGTAAACTTAATTAAATAATCATGCTACTTTCATCTTTTTTACAATTGATGTTATGCATGATGCTTGTAAGGGTAATTTAGTTCATATCATGATGTTTCCTTGTTTTAGTAACCTTCTTGTCATTCATATACTAGAGGTTGCTAAATAGGAAACTATCGCTTGTGTTACTAATACAATCTCTTTTAAGATATTTCATGGAAATTCATAAGTAGAGATTGTGCTCTTTCAATTGGTAAAATCACAAGTTTTAAAGGTTAATCTTCACCTAAAATAAAGATTAGGAATGCTCAAGGCAAAGGTATGGAACTAGTTGTTTCATTTGGTATGCGACCAATAATAGTTCCTTTCAAGTGACATTATTTCAATTGGTAATAATCTATTCTATGGAAAGTAATGTCAATATGAAGGTTAAATTCCTTTGGCTTACATTTGAAAATTGGTGCATATTGTTAATTCACTCCTCCATGTGCATTAACTTAAAAGGAATTTAATTTATGCCTTTACGCCTCATAAATGATGATTTGTTTGCCATTCATATATAGATATCATCATTCATTAAATACTTCCTTGTACTACTAATACCTCTTTTCAAAGTGTTTTATCGACTAGTTTTAAAAGGAAAAGAGATAACAAAGAAGGAAGTCTCCACAAATGATGAAAAGAAGAATACTAAGGTGACACCACCACAGATAGTAAGATCTATCAAATTGGTATAACAAATGGTACATTCTATATGGTGGTAAGTATTCTTAGGCATAAGTTAATTCATTGCAAATTTGTCATGCCTTGACCATGATATGTAATGTACTCCTCATGAGACTCTTAACTGAATTGAAAGTGCATGTGGTAAGTCATTCAAATACTTGATGCACATATCTAGTGGGAGAACATTATATATCTTGTGTCGTAGATGAGAGCACCTAGAGGGGGGGTGAATAGGTGATCCTGTAAAACTTCAAAACTTAAGCCACAAAAACTTGTTAAGTGTTAGCACAAGTATGGCCAGGTGGCTAGATAGGAGTCAAAACACAATAACCACAAGAAATCAATCACAGAGATGACACGGTGGTTATCCCGTGGTTCGGCCAAGTACAAAAACTTGCCTACTCCACGTTGTGGCGTCCCAATGGACGAGAGTTGCACTCAACTCCTCTCAAGTGATCCAATGATCAACTTGAATACCACGGTGTTCTTGCTTTTCTTTTCTCAATCTCGTTTGCGAGGAATCTCCACAACTTGGAGCCTCTCGCCCTTACAAAAGATGTTCACAGAGAATCACGGAGCAAGGGAGGGATTAGCAACTCACACACAACACAAAGATCACAGCGAATACACACACAAGACCCAGACTTGAGCTCAAGAGACTAGCACACTAGAACGGAGCTCAAATCACTAGAATATCGAACAAGTGTGCAAGATTGATGTGTGAGTGATCAAGAGTGCTCAAGGAATGCTTTGTTTTACCCTCCATGCGCCTAGGGGTCCCTTTTATAGCCCCAAGGCAGCTAGGAGCCGTTGAGAACAAATCTGGAAGGCCATCTTTGCCTTCTGTCGTCGGGCGCACCGGACAGTCCGGTGCACACCGGACACTGTCCGGTGCCCGATTTATTTCCATAAACAGCGCAGCCGACCGTTGCCGACCGTTGCAGATCTGGCGCACCGGACAGTCCGGTGCCTCCTTCCGACCGTTGGCTCGGCCACGTGTCGCGCGCCGATCACGCGGCCGACCGTTGGCCCGGCCGACCGTTGGCTCACCGGACAGTCCGGTGCACACCGGACAGTCCGGTGAATTTTAGCCGAAGTCGCCGGAGAAAAACCCGAGAGCGGCTGGTTTGCTCCGCGCTGGTCTGGCGCACCGGACACTGTCCGGTGCACACCGGACAGTCCGGTGCCCCAGCCCGAAGCAGCCCTCCACTCCTCTTCTTCTTCCTGTTTCTAACACTTAGACAAGAATATTAGTACACAAAACCAATGTACTAAGGTTTAGAAACATACCTTAACTTGTGATTTGCACTTTGTTCATCCATGGGCATATTTTCACATTTAAGCACTTGTGTTTGCACTCAATCACCAAAATACTTAGAAATGGCCCAAAGGCACATTTCCCTTTCAATCTCCCCCTTTTTGGTGATTTATGCCAACACAACATAAAGCAAGTGGAACAAGTGCAAAACTACTTCAAATAAAAACTAACTTTGAGTTTTATTCACTTTTGACATATATGGATCATCCTTTGCCACCACTTGGTTTGTTTTTGCAAATCAAACTCAAATCTCTATCTCTAAGTCAAACACAAATATTGAAGCATAAAGAGAGTCATTCCAAAGAATTTGACCACGGATTTCAAAAACTCCCCCTTTTTCCCATAATCAACATTTCTCCCCACAAGAAGCCAACTTTTGACAAAAGAGACAATACAAGAGTTTTGACAAACCAAAAGCTCTATTATACTTTTTCAAAATTTCTCAAGTGGTAGCTGATCCATTTATTGCTTTGGCCTTTATTTTCTCCCCCTTTGGCATCAAGCACCAAAACGGGATCAATCTTGGCCCTTGTAACCCCATTGCCTCACCAAAGTCTTCAATTAAGAGCAAATGGCAATAAGATTTCATGAGATGAACTTGGAATTAGTTACCTTCTCATCGGAGTGCAGTGGAAGTCTTTCATGGTCCAAGTCCACCTTTTCCCTTTCAATCCTCCTTCGAGACTAAATTATCAAACTCAAGCACATGGTTAGTCTCAAAGGGTCAAGTTGTAACACATCTCCCCCTAGACATGTGCATCACTTTGCAACGGACTTGTGAGGTCCAGGAAGTGTTTGTACAACTTGAGCACCACAATAAGCAACAAAATGCAGAATGAACATGATCAAAGGCATAAACACATGTATGCTACAATTCAATCCAAGTTCCGCGAATCTAAGACATTTAGCTCACTACGCAGCCTGCAAAAGGTCTTCTCATCTAGAGGCTTGGTAAAGATATCGGCTAGCTGGTTCTCGGTGCTAACGTGAAACACTTCGATATCTCCCTTTTGCTGGTGGTCTCTCAAAAAGTGATGCCGGATGTCTATGTGCTTTGTGCGGCTGTGTTCAACAGGATTTTCCGCCATGCGGATAGCACTCTCGTTATCACATAGGAGTGGGACTTTGCTCAGATTGTAGCCAAAGTCCCGGAGGGTTTGCCTCATCCAAAGTAGTTGCGCGCAACACTGTCCTGCGGCAACATACTCGGCCTCAGCGGTGGATAGGGCAACGGAAGTTTGTTTCTTAGAATTCCATGACACCAGGGACCTTCCTAAGAATTGGCACGTCCCCGATGTACTCTTCCTATCAACCTTACATCCAGCATAGTCGGAGTCTGAGTATCCAACCAAGTCAAAGGTAGACCCCTTTGGATACCAGAGTCCGAAGCAAGGCGTAGCAACTAGATATCTAAGAATTCGCTTCACCGCCACTAAGTGACACTCCTTAGGATCGGATTGAAATCTAGCACACATGCATACGCTAAGCATAATATCCGGTCTACTAGCACATAGATAAAGTAAAGACCCTATCATTGACCGGTATGCCTTTTGATCAACGGACTTACCTCCTTTGTTGAGGTCTGTGTGTCCGTTGGTTCCCATTGGCGTCTTTGCGGGATTGGCGTCCTTCATCCCAAACCTTTTTAGCAAGTCTTGCGTGTACTTCGTTTGGGAGATGAAGGTGCCATCCTTGAGTTGCTTCACTTGGAACCCAAGGAAGTAGTTCAACTCGCCCATCATCGACATCTCGAATTTCTGCGTCATCACCCTGCTAAACTCTTCACAAGACTTTTGGTTAGTAGAACCAAATATTATGTCATCGACATAAATTTGGCACACAAACAAATCACCATTACAAGTCTTAGTAAAAAGAGTTGGATCGGCTTTCCCAACCTTGAAAGCATTAGCAACTAAGAAATCTCTAAGGCATTCATACCATGCTCTTGGGGCTTGCTTAAGTCCATAGAGCGCCTTAGAGAGCTTACACACATGGTCGGGGAACCGATCATCCTCGAAGCCAGGGGGTTGCTCTACGTACACCTCCTCCTTGATTGGCCCGTTGAGGAAAGCGCTCTTCACATCCATTTGGTACAACCTGAAAGAATGGTGAGCGGCATATGCTAGCAAGATTCGAATTGACTCTAGCCTAGCCACAGGAGCAAAAGTCTCCTCGAAATCCAAACCTGCGACTTGGGCATAACCTTTTGCCACAAGTCGAGCCTTGTTTCTCGTCACCACCCCGTGCTCGTCCTGTTTGTTGCGGAACACCCACTTGGTTCCCACAACATTTTGCTTTGGACGAGGCACCAGCGTCCAAACTTCATTTCTCTTGAAGTTGTTGAGCTCCTCTTGCATGGCCAGCACCCAGTCCGGATCTAGCAAGGCCTCCTCTACCCTGAAAGGCTCAATAGAAGAGACAAAGGAGTAATGCTCACAAAAATTAACTAATCGAGAACGAGTAGTTACTCCCTTGCTAATGTCACCCAGAATTTGGTCGACGGGATGATCCCTTTGAATCATCGCTCGAACTTGAGTTGGAGGTGCCGGTTGCACTTCTTCCTCCATCACTTGATCATCTTGTGCTCCCCCTTGATCAAGCGCCTCTACTTGAGGTACCTGTTCGTCATCTTTGGTTGGGGGATGCACCATAGTTGAGGAAGAAGGTTGATCTCGTTCATCTTGTTCCTGTGGCCGTACTTCTCCAATCGCCATGGTCCGTATAGCGGCCGTCGGAACATCTTCTTCATCTACATCATCACAATCAACAACTTGCTCTCTTGGAGAGCCATTAGTCTCATCAAATACAACGTCGCTAGAGACTTCAACCAAACCCGATGATTTGTTGAAGACTCTATACGCCTTTGTATTTGAGTCATAACCTAACAAAAACCCTTCTACAGCTTTGGGAGCAAACTTAGAATTTCTACCTTTCTTCACTAGAATGTAGCACTTGCTCCCAAATACACGAAAGTAAGATACATTGGGTTTGTTACCGGTTAGAAGCTCATACGAAGTCTTCTTGAGGAGGCGGTGAAGGTAGACCCTGTTGATGGCGTGGCAAGCCGTGTTCACGGCTTCCGACCAAAACCGCTCGGGGGTCTTGAACTCACCAAGCATAGTCCTTGCCATGTCGATTAGCGTCCTGTTCTTCCTCTCTACCACACCATTTTGCTGTGGTGTGTAGGGAGCGGAGAACTCATGCTTGATCCCTTCCTCCTCAAGGAACTCTTCCACTTGAAGGTTCTTGAACTCGGACCCGTTGTCGCTTCTTATCTTCTTCACCTTGAGCTCAAACTCATTTTGAGCTCTCCTGAGGAAGCGCTTGAGGGTCCCTTGGGTTTCAGACTTATCCTGCAAAAAGAACACCCAAGTGAAGCGGGAAAAGTCATCAACAATAACTAGACCATACTTACTCCCTTCTATGCTCAGATAGGCGATGGGTCCGAAGAGGTCCATATGCAGCAGCTCCAGGGGTCTTGAAGTGGTCATCACGTTCTTGCTGTGATGCGCTCCTCCCACTTGTTTACCTGCTTGACAAGCTGCACAAGGTCTATCTTTTTCGAAATGTACGTTAGTCAAACCTATCACGTGTTCTCCCTTTAGAAGCTTGTGAAGGTTCTTCATCCCCACATGTGCTAAGCGGCGATGCCACAGCCAGCCCATGCTAGTCTTAGCTATTAAGCATGCATCTAGACCGGCCTCTTCTTTTGCAAAATCAACTAAATAAAGTTTGCCGTCTAATACACCCTTAAAAGCTAGTGAACCATCACTTCTTCTAAAGACAGACACATCTACATTTGTAAATAGACAGTTATACCCCATATGACATAATTGACTAACAGATAGCAAATTATATCCCAAGGACTCAACTAAAAACACATTAGAAATTGAGTGCTCATTTGAGATTGCAATTTTACCTAATCCTTTTACCTTGCCTTGATTCCCATCACCGAATATAATTGAATCTTGGGAATCCTTATTCTTGACGTAGGAGGTGAACATCTTCTTCTCCCCCGTCATATGGTTTGTGCATCCGCTATCAATAATCCAGCTTGAACCCCCGGATGCATAAACCTGCAAGGCAAATTTAGGCTTGGGACTTAGGTACCCAACTCTTGTTGGGTCCTACAAGGTTAGCACAAATATTCTTAGGGACCCAAATGCAAGTTTTGTCTCCCTTGCATTTTGCCCCTAACTTCCTAGCAACTATCTTCCTATCCTTTCTACAAATAGCAAAGGAAGCATTTAAAGTACAATAAATTGTAGAAGGTTCATTTACTACTTTCCTAGGAGCATGAATAGTATTCTTTCTAGGCACATGATGAATAGCATTTCTCCTAGTCATATTTCTACCATGCATATAGGAAGAACTAGAAGCAGTCATGGCATAAGAATCATAGGCATGTGAATCAAAAGCATCATAACTTCTAAAAACATTTCTAGAATTTTTTCTATCATGATACAAAAAGGCATGGTTCTTTTTAGCACTAGTAGCCATAGGGGCCTTCCCTTTCTCCTTAGCGGGAATGGGAGCCTTATGGCTTGTTAAGTTCTTGGCTTCCCTTTTGAAGCCAAGTCCATCCTTAATTGAGGGGTGTCTACCAATAGTGTAGGCATCCCTTGCAAATTTTAGCTTATCAAATTCGTTTTTGCTAGCCTTAAGTTGAGCATTAAGACTAGCCACTTCATCATTCAATTTAGAAATTGAAACCAAGTGATCACTACAAGCATTAATATCAACATTCTTACACCTAGTGCAAATTTCAACATGTTCAACACAAGAGTTGGATTTTTGTGCTTCTACTAGTTTAGCATTTAAGTCATCATTAATGCTCTTTAATTTAGAAATTGAATCATGGCATGTGGACAATTCACAAGCAAGCATTTCATTTCTCTTAATTTCTAATGCAAGGGATTTTTGAGCCTCTACAAACTTATCATGTTCTTCGTACAAGAGATCCTCTTGCTTTTCTAGTAGCCTATTCTTATCATTTAAAGCATCAATCAATTCATTAATTTTGTCAATCTTAGATCTATCTAAACCTTTAAATAAGCATGAATAGTCTATTTCATCATCACTAGACTCATCCTCACTAGAAGAAGCATAAGTAGAGTTTCGAGTACTTACTTTCTTCTCCTTAGCCATGAGGCACGTGTGATGCTCGTTGGGGAAGAGGGATGACTTGTTGAAGGCGGTGGCGGCGAGTCCTTCGTTGTCGGAGTCGGACGAGGAGCAATCCGAATCCCACTCCTTTCCAATATGAGCCTCGCCCTTTGCCTTCTTGTAATTCTTCTTCTTTTCCCATTTTCCACTCTTCTTTTCCTGGTCACTATCATTATCGGGACAATTAGCGATAAAGTGACCAATCTTACCACACTTGAAGCATGAGCGCTTCCCCTTCGTCTTGGTCTTGTTGGGATGCTCCTTGCGACCCCTTAACGCCGTCTTGAAGCGCTTAATGATGAGAGCCATTTCTTCATCATTAAGTCCGGCCGCCTCAATTTTCGCCACCTTGCTTGGTAGTGCCTCCTTGCTTCTCGATGCCTTGAGAGCAATGGGTTGAGGCTCGTGGATTGGACCGTTCAACGCGTCATCGACGTACCTTGCCTCCTTGATCATCATCCGCCCGCTTACAAATTTTCCAAGAATTTCTTCGGGTGACATTTTGGTGTACCTGGGATTCTCACGAATATTATTCACCAAATGAGGATCAAGAACGGTAAAGGACCTTAGCATTAGGCGGACGACGTCATGGTCCGTCCATCGCGTGCTTCCATAGCTCCTTATCTTGTTGACGAGGGTCTTGAGCCGGTTGTATGTTTGGGTTGGCTCCTCTCCCCTTATCATAGCGAATCTCCCAAGTTCGCCTTCCACCAACTCCATCTTGGTGAGCATGGTGACGTCGTTGCCCTCGTGAGAGATTTTGAGGGTGTCCCATATCTGCTTGGCATTGTCCAAGCCGCTCACCTTATTGTATTCTTCCCTGCACAAAGATGCTAAGAGAACAGTAGTAGCTTGTGCATTTCTATGGATTTGTTCATTTATAAGCATAGGGCTATCCGAGCTATCAAATTTCATTCCATTCTCTACAATCTCCCATATGCTTGGATGGAGAGAGAATAGGTGACTACGCATTTTGTGACTCCAAAATCCGTAGTCCTCCCCATCGAAGTGTGGAGGTTTGCCAAGAGGAATGGAAAGCAAATGCGAATTCGAACTATGTGGAATACGAGAATAATCAAATGAAAAGTTTGAATTAACCGTCTTCCTGTAGTCGTTGTCGTCGTCCTTTTGGGAAGAGGAAGATTCGTCGCTGTCGTAGTAGACAATCTCCTTGATGCGCCTTGTCTTCTTCTTCTTCCCATCTTTTCGTTTATAGCCTGAGCCCGAGTCGTTGGACTTGTCATCCTTTGGCTCGTTGACGAAGGACTCCTTTTCCTTGTCGTTGATCACGATTCCCTTCCCCTTAGGATCCATCTCTTCGGGCGGTTAGTCCCTTTGTGAAGAGAACGGCTCCGATACCAATTGAGAGCACCTAGAGGGGGGGGTGAATAGGTGATCCTGTAAAACTTCAAAACTTAAGCCACAAAAACTTGTTAAGTGTTAGCACAAGTATGGCCAGGTGGCTAGATAGGAGTCAAAACACAATAACCACAAGAAATCAATCACAGAGATGACACGGTGGTTATCCCGTGGTTCGGCCAAGTACAAAAACTTGCCTACTCCACGTTGTGGCGTCCCAATGGACGAGAGTTGCACTCAACTCCTCTCAAGTGATCCAATGATCAACTTGAATACCACGGTGTTCTTGCTTTTCTTTTCTCAATCTCGTTTGCGAGGAATCTCCACAACTTGGAGCCTCTCGCCCTTACAAAAGATGTTCACAGAGAATCACGGAGCAAGGGAGGGATTAGCAACTCACACACAACACAAAGATCACAGCGAATACACACACAAGACCCAGACTTGAGCTCAAGAGACTAGCACACTAGAACGGAGCTCAAATCACTAGAATATCGAACAAGTGTGCAAGATTGATGTGTGAGTGATCAAGAGTGCTCAAGGAATGCTTTGTTTTACCCTCCATGCGCCTAGGGGTCCCTTTTATAGCCCCAAGGCAGCTAGGAGCCGTTGAGAACAAATCTGGAAGGCCATCTTTGCCTTCTGTCGTCGGGCGCACCGGACAGTCCGGTGCACACCGGACACTGTCCGGTGCCCGATTTATTTCCATAAACAGCGCAGCCGACCGTTGCCGACCGTTGCAGATCTGGCGCACCGGACAGTCCGGTGCACACCGGACAGTCCGGTGCCTCCTTCCGACCGTTGGCTCGGCCACGTGTCGCGCGCCGATCACGCGGCCGACCGTTGGCCCGGCCGACCGTTGGCTCACCGGACAGTCCGGTGCACACCGGACAGTCCGGTGCACACCGGACAGTCCGGTGAATTTTAGCCGAAGTCGCCGGAGAAAAACCCGAGAGCGGCTGGTTTGCTCCGCGCTGGTCTGGCGCACCGGACACTGTCCGGTGCACACCGGACAGTCCGGTGCCCCAGCCCGAAGCAGCCCTCCACTCCTCTTCTTCTTCCTGTTTCTAACACTTAGACAAGAATATTAGTACACAAAACCAATGTACTAAGGTTTAGAAACATACCTTAACTTGTGATTTGCACTTTGTTCATCCATGGGCATATTTTCACATTTAAGCACTTGTGTTTGCACTCAATCACCAAAATACTTAGAAATGGCCCAAAGGCACATTTCCCTTTCAGTAGAGAATAAGTTTCCCTTGAGTAAGCTATACTAAGACAATCCAAAATGGTAAATTTGTATCTCATTCATATGGATTGTAATCTTTTTTTTAAATAGTTACTCTTGATGCAGTTTAAAATTCCCTTATCGTTAAATCTAAAAGTGCATAAGAATCTTTTTTGTTGATATTCATCTCATACATATGCACAAACATGGATATGATTTTTAAACTATAAAAGGTACAATTAGTGATCCATACTCTCTAAATTTTGGAAACCCATATTTTGATATCTTAGAAATCTACTTCAATCGGTATCCATATGCTTCACATTGAATTGGATCACTAAGTTGTAAATTACATGCATAACTTGTCTTTATGATATGAATGCTTGTGCGATTAACCTTAATAAGCTAGGTGCACCCAAGGTCAAGCTAGGTTCATCATCAAGAAGGCAACACAATGATGTATTAATAAAAGGAGAAAAGGCTCCTAGTCTTAACTCTAGTTTTTATCTATGTGATTAAATATTGACTTGAAACCATGTAAGATGGTTGTCAAGTATATGTGGGTGCCTACACAAAGAGAAAGGCCACAATAACGATTGTGTGGGTACTCAAGGCTCTTACTACTAATCTTAAAGGACCCAATTCAAATTGGGTACCAAAATACGAAGCTTAAACTTGTTTTGCAGGATCACTTCTTCAATGGATCAAGTTGGGTGCTCGATAATGAATGTATAAATCATATTTGGAGATAGTAGCAAGGGTGATAACAACTGAATCTCAAATGCATATTATTTTCAAATCTTATCTTTTTGTGACTTGTGTAGCCACTAAGGAAAAAGAAGCATTTGAGGATATACATCAGTTGTTGATTATGAAATAAAGGTCTAATTGGAAGTTGAATGAATATTATCATATGGTGAACAATCCAAAATTATGTGACGTATTCTCTATCTAGTTAATTTGGATTTGATTATTCTTTATTAGACACTCACCATAATATGGATTAAGTCAGCCCTTTAGACTTCATTGAATAACCATGCATATTATCCATTTCATTCAAAATATATTGTGCATGAGGGCTCAAGGGAAATTTAGTCCATATTATGATGTTTCTCTATTTTAGCAACTCGTTTGCCCTTCACATATAAAGGGTTGCTAAATAAGAAACTAGTGCTTGTGCTACTAATGCCATCTCTTGTATTGAGTTTATCCATAGAAAATCTATGTTAAGAGATGGTACTTGTTTTAAATTGTATAAATCACAAGCTTAAAGGATTCTATTCAACTAAAGTAAGAAGAAGTTGATAAGAGGCCAAGGTATGAAAACTTCCTCTCCTTCAGTTGTTTTAGTATTCTATCCTTAGTGGGATGTACCATAGTATAGGTTAAATTTCCTTGCAATATAAAATGTTCAATAGTGCATATAACTTTGACATCAACTATATGTGTGCACTAATTTAAAGGAATTTAATCTATCCTTGTGGGTTTCAAGAATGATTATTCATTTTCCATCCACATATAAAGATTATCATTTGTGAAACCCTCCCTTGTGTTTCTAATGCTCTCTTTTCTAAGTGTTTCAATAAGGTCTTTCCAAGTGCTTTCAAGATGGATTCAAAATCTACGGATATAAGAGTCTTGGTTCTTTCAATCATTGAGTTTCAATGGGTCTCATATCAAGTATGATCGAACCAAGCAAAGATGAATAAAGTTCAAGATCACTTGGTTGGATGAAATCATAAAGGAAAAGAAAGCACAATCATTCAAGAAGGGAGTTACACTTTTTGTCAACCAAATAATGAAGATGTAGTGACATATTTATATGATATCCTTCATTATGAGGTTTGAGGTTCATCTTAGCATGCTTTACCCTTTAGGATTTCAATTGATATACTTTTAGTTCTTAAAATTTCAATTGGTTTGATTTTCATCATCTATGTAAAGCATGTTATGTTAAACCAAGATATAGCGCAAACTTCACCTTTAACCTCTTATTGTTGATGTGCATGAGTGTACTTTGTGTACTCTTGCATGCACAAATTTAGGAAGAGTTTAGACTATATCTTGTGAGGCTAATGATTTCTTCAAGTTCATGTTTTGTAGTCTCACACCTTGGAGAACATCAAATGAGGATGAGTGGTTCCAAGGAAATGATCAAATATTTACCACATGTCACCCCATGGATTAGTTCTATTGGGGAACAATATGTGTTCTCTAGCATAAATTCAATTGTTTCAAATATATTATGCCTTGACCAAGATATATGATGAACTCCTCTAAGAATCTTAATTGATTCAAGTGCATGTTACAAGTAATTCGAGTACTTGATGTATACATTTAGGGGGAGCTCACTCTATATCTTGTGTCCTTAAAGACTAACATTTTCTTTTAGTGAATTTGTGTAGTTCTTTGAAGAGAATGAGTTTCTCTTGATCATTTAAAGAGGATAAGTTTCTCTTTGAAATGTCAAGCCTATCAAAAGCTAAGATAGAAATTCATGATTATAATGAAGACCATATGGAATAGAACAAAGGTTCAAATTGTAGAACTTAATCCCCTGGCCTCACAAGTCCAAGTGCATAAGTCTCAAATTAGAAAGGAATCTTCAAGCAAAGACAATCGCTTCCACTGAAAATTTGATGGGTATCAAAGATTCTTTGCTCCAATAAATGTATCTTCTATACATTTCATAAGAGAATGAGTTTCTCTTGTATATGCTACTCCAACGTCATCTAAAAATGGTAAATATGTATCACATCCTTTTGGATTGCAAATGTCTGAAGTAGCATAGCTTATAAATTCTCCTGTCTAGAACTTAATTGATTAAATAGTGCACATGTTCCTTATGTTGCATGATTATGTTCAATTGATACTCCTTTTATTCCAATGATACTTCAAATTGCAAATAAGTACTCTCAACAGATATCAATTGAATTCATATATATGTGTGCACTAAAACTTGAGGAGAACTTAGTGTAATATGCTATTAGTGATCTGCTTATCTATCAAATTGTATCAGTTGGTGTTTTTCAATTGATATTTTTCATACATGATCACTAGTTGTATAATCCATACTTGTGCAATTTTCATGCTGCCTCTTGTTATGATAAGAAAATGCTAGGTGACATCTAGACTCCAGGTATCAAGATTTATCTTTCAATTAGTATGACAATATTCATTTGATATCTTGGACCTATGTCACAATTATGCCAACAAGAGATTGCAAAATGAACTCTAAATACAACACAAGTGTGGAACACCCCTTTGAAAAGGTGAAACACAAAGGTACATCACTTATGACACTTCTCCATTACCTTTGTGCCATACAAGGACCTTTTTCATGATAGTGTGTTCAAATCTTGATTAATCTTTCTACCCTTTATATTCTTTATATCTTTTTTTGAGATTTATGAAAAAGGGGGAGAAATTGTGCATTAAAGCTTACCTTTAGTCTTATGTAACTAAGTGTAAGAAGACTTTTGAAAAGGGGGAGAAATAATTGACAAAAGGGGGTTGAATCATAAGTAAAACATAAGATGAAGGAAATTGATGAGTGCATAATATGTCATGAGCATCACGTTTATTTATGACACAAAGCACCCTATGAATAGTATGATATAAGTTGTCTTCACTCTTTGACCCAAATATGTGGTTTTGTCATTTGAGTACAAAATTGGTATTTTCTAAAATGCACATATTTAGGGGGAGTAAACTATATCATAGGATTCAAAATCTTATTTATCAAATCTTATGTAAGCTTTAAATGTGTTGTCATCAATCACCAAAAAGGGGGAGATTGAAAGTGCATTCATCCCTTTTGTAAGTTTTGGTGATTTGGATAACAACACATTTAAAGGTCTAACAAGTTTGCTAAGTGTTGAACAGGAAATTCAGTATGATGAACATACTTGAATAGTGTATAATGATCAGTGAACAAGGTTCAACACAAGGTCAAATAACCAATGAGACAATGCAAATGGATATAATATGGTCTCTATATTGGTTTGGATATATGGACAAGTCCTGAGAAATCACTATGCATAAATATGATCATAATAGAGGTTGAAGTGATTAAGAGGATTGGTCAAGCCAAAGTGAATAAGATATGAGGAATCGTGAATTGGCTTGACCATATTACTATTAGTCCATATATGAATATATGAGAATCAAACTAGAGCTTGATTGATCTTAGCAGTTATATCTAGATGACATTCAAGCAAGGTTCACAATATTGAAGAAATGATTCTCTCAATGGATGCTCAATAGGATGTGACTCAAGAATGGCTTGATAGGGTGAAGATAGCAAGGAAAGAGCTTTGAGGAACTAAGCGAAGGAGAAGGCCAAGCGACGGCTTGTAGACCGAGGTACCATGGCTAAGGTGAAGAAGAGAGTACTTGCACTAAGTCGATGAACTAATCAGCTATGAAGAGTTACAACATGTTGATGCATCAGTAAGGTGACTTGAAGCCATGATTTGAACTCATATATGGTGAAATGGCACAAGTCACAGGCTCGATTTGTGTTTGCTTCAAAAGGTGAGACAAAGATGTTTGTGATCCTTATGAAGCAACACCATGGAGAAATCACACTTTAGACACCAATTACTCAAGGAGTTTACTTAATTATATTTTATTTAACTTGAGTATAGGAATCGTCGTACTATCAAGGGGGATCCAAAAAGAAGGTTGGTGTTGGTACTAAAGCTCAAAATCCTTGATCTAAAACTTCCATTTTACCCTGGTTTCACTTCGGTTTTCTCAAAATCTGTGCAACAGTTCAAAAACCGGTTCAACCGGACCTAAAACCGGTTCAACCGGTTTCTGCACTGTTCCCCTCTGTCACTGCCAGTCTGCCAGTCAGAAAAAGTCGTGTGCAGATTTTTGGAAAACCGGTTCAACCGAATTTTGAATCCGGTTCAACCGAATTTGAAATTTGTTGAACCGAATTTGAAACCGGTTCAACCGAATTTGGGACCGGTTCAGTCTCCGGCTGAGTCCTCCAGTGAACCGAAAACCGACTGGTGGAATCCGGTTCAACCGGTTTTAGAACCGGTTCAACCGAATTTCAGTCAGATTTCCCTAACGGCCACCAGCTTTTGGGGCACCTTTATATACACCTCTCACACTCTTCCCCACAGAAGAGAACGCACAAAACTTCATTTCTAACCTGAGAAACACCTCCCACTCTCTCTCACACACCTCTTGCCTCTCCCATTTCAAATCTTTGGAGAGAAATCATTGAGTGAGTTTGAGAGCTGCGGTTTTTGTGCTTCATCTCCAAATCTCTCTTTCTCTTCTTCATTCGAGCTTTGGTACTACATCGAGTTCTTTGTGGATTCATTACTCTTGGAGCTTCTAGCTCCTAGACGACTAGGTGTCTCTTGTGAGTCTCCAAATCTTGTGGAAGACCACAAGAAAGTTTGTATTACCCGCTCGTTTGAGCAAAGATTATTGTGTGGGCTTGACCTTTGTGGTCGGCAAAGAGAGGATTAGGGTTGAAAGAGACCCGGCTCTTTGTGGGCGCCTCAACGAGGAAGTAGGGCACCTTGGTGGTGTGACCGAACCTCGGGATAAATCTTGTGTCTCTTGTGTTCTTGCTCATTGTGTTTGTTTGTGTTCTTCGTTCTCTCACCATTGCGTGGAAAATTTGTTTATATCTTTTTGGTGTGTGGATTTTGAGAAGTGCCCTTCTCAGATCTACTACTTTGAACCCTGTGGATCATTTAGAACATCTCATTTCCAAAGTTAACTGGGTGAATTTCGAGATCAATTCAGTTTTACCAAGTTTGCTTCTAGTTTTTGTTGAAAAAGTTTTAACTTGCCTATTCACCCCCCTCTAGGCAACTTTCAACCATTGTTGAGGAAGAAGGTTGATCTTGCTCCTTTTGTTCCTGTGGTCGCACATCTCCAATCGCCATGGTGCGTATTGCGGCCGTTGGAACATCTTCTTCGTCTACATCATCAAGATCAAGTTGCTCTCTTGGAGAGCTATTAGTCTCATCAAATACAACGTCGCTAGAGACTTCAACTAAACCTGATGATTTGTTGAAGACTCTATACGCCTTTGTATTTGAATCATAACCTAACAAAAACCCTTCTACAACTTTGGGAGCAAATTTGGAATTCCTACCTTTCTTCACTAGAATGTAGCATTTACTCCCAAATACACAAAAATATGAAACGCTGGGTTTGTTACCGGTTAGAAGCTCATACGAAGTCTTATTGAGGAGGCGATGAAGGTAGACCCGGTTTATGGCGTGGCAAGCCGTGTTCACGGCTTCCGACCAAAACCTCTCAGGCGTCTTGAACTCTCCAAGCATCGTCCTTGCCATGTCTATGAGTGTCCTGTTCTTCCTCTCTACCACACCGTTGTGCTGTGGTGTGTAGGGAGCGGAGAACTCGTGCTTGATTCCTTCCTCCTCAAGGTACTCCTCCACTTGAAGGTTCTTGAACTCAGACCCGTTGTCGCTCCTTATCTTCTTCACCTTGAGCTCAAACTCATTTTGAGCTCTCCTTAGGAAGCGTTTAAGGGTCCCTTGGGTTTCTGTTTTATCCTGCAAGAAGAATACCCAAGTGAAGCGGGAAAAATCATCAACTATCACAAGACCATACTTACTTCCCCCGATGTTGAGGTAGGTGACGGGTCCGAAGAGATCCATATGAAGTAGCTCCAAAGGTCTTGATGTGGTCATCACATTTTTGCTATGATGAGTACTTCCCACCTGTTTACCTGCTTGACAAGCTACACAAGGTCTATCTTTTTCGAAAGATACATTTGTTAGACCTAACACGTGTTCCCCCCTTTAGAAGCTTATGAAGGTTCTTCATCCCAACATGGGCTAGACGGCGATGCCACAGCCAGCCCATGCTAGTCTTAGCAATTAAGCATGCATCTAGACCGGCCTCCTCTTTTGCAAAATCGACTAAATAAAGTTTGTCGTCTAGTACACCCTTAAAAGCTAATGAACCATCACTCCTTCTAAAGACAGACACATCTACATTGGTAAATAAACAATTATACCCCATATTACATAATTGACTAATGGACAACAAGTTATACCCGAGCGACTCAACTAAAAACACATTAGATATGGAATGCTTGGATGAAATAGCTATTTTTCCTAGTCCTTTAACCTTGCCTTGATTCTCGTCACCGAATATGATTGAATCTTGGGAATCTTTGTTCTTGACGTAGGAGGTGAACATCTTCTTCTCCCCCGTCATGTGGTTTGTGCATTCGTTGTCGATAATCCAGCTTGAGCCCCCGGATGCATAAACCTGCAAGGCAATTTAGGCTTGGGTTTTAGGTACCCAACTCTTGTTGGGTCCTACAAGGTTAGTAACAATAGCCTTAGGGACCCAAATGCAAGTTTTATCCCCTTTGCATTTTGCCCCTAATTTCTTAGCAATTACTTTCTTATTCTTCCTATAAATTGTAAAAGAGGCATTGCAAGCATGGTAAATTGTAGAAGGTTCATTACTTGCTTTCCTAGGTACATGAACAACATTTCTCTTAGGAATATCTCTACCATACACAAAGGAAGAACTTGAAGCAAACATGGCATTGCAACTCCTATCATGATGAACATTTCTAGAAAATTTCCTATCATAAATAAATGCATGATTCTTTTGAGCACTATTAGCCATAGGGGCCTTCCCTTTCTCCTTTGTGGAAGTGGGAGCCCTTTGGCTTGTTAAGTTCTTGGCTTCCCTCTTAAAGCCAAGCCCATCCTTAATTGAGGGGTGTCTACCAATGGTGTAGGCATCCCTTGCAAATTTTAGTTTGTCAAATTCATTCTTGCTAGTCTTAAGTTGGGCATTAAGACTAGCCACTTCATCATTTAATTTGGAAATGGAAATTAAGTGTTCGCTACAAGCATCAACATTAAAATCCTTACACCTATTGCAAATCACAACATGTTCTACACAAGAGCTTGATTTATTAGCTATTTCTAACTTAGTATTTAAATCAACATTAATACTCTTTAAGCTAGAAATAGATTTATGGCATGTAGATAATTCACATGAAAGCATTTCATTTCTTTTAACTTCTAAAGAAAGAGAATTTTGGGCACTAACAAATTTATCATGCTCTTCATATAAAAGATCCGCTTGCTTCTCTAACAATCTATTCTTTTCATTCAAAGCATCAATTAATTCATTGATCTTGTCAATTTTAGTTCTATCTAAACCTTTGAATAAACTAGCGTAGTCTACTTCATCATCACTAGACTCATCATCACATGAAGAAGCATATGTAATGGTACTTCGAGTACTTACCTTCTTCTCCTTTGCCATGAGGCAGGTGTGATGCTCGTTGGGAAAGAGAGCCGACTTGTTGAAGGCTGAGGCGGCGAGCCCTTCGTTGTCAAAGTCGGACGAGGAGCAATCCGAATCCCACTCCTTTCCAAGGTGTGCCTCGCCCTTCGTCTTTTTGTAGGTCTTCTTCTTTTCCCATTTTCCGCTCTTTCCTTGTTCCTGGTCACTATCATTATGGGACAGTTAGCAATAAAGTGACCAATCTTACCACACTTGAAGCAGGAGCGCTTTCCCTTCGTCTTGCTCTTGTTGGGATGCTCCTTGCGACCTTTGAGTGTCGTCTTGAAGCGCTTGATGATGAGGGCCATTTCGTCCTCATTTAGCCCGGCCGCCTCAACTTGTGCCACCTTGCTAGGTAGCGCCTCCCTGCTACTTGTTGCTTTGAGAGCAACATTTTGAGGCTCGTAGATTGGCATTGGGCCATTCAATGCATCATCAACATATCTTGCCTCCTTGATCATCATTCGCCCGCTTACGAATTTTCCCAGTATTTCCTCAGGCGTCATCTTGATGTACCTAGGATTCTCACGAATAGAATTTACAAGATGAGGATCAAGGACAGTGAAGGACCTTAGCATAAGTCGGACGACGTCATGGTCCGTCCATCTCGTGCTCCCATAGCTCCTTATCTTGTTGACCAGGGTCTTGAGCCTATTGTACGTTTGAGTTGGCTCCTCTCCCCTGATCATCGCGAACCTTCCTAGTTCGCCTTCCACCAATTCCATCTTGGTGAGCATGGTGGCATCGTTCCCCTCATGTGAGATCTTGAGGGTGTCCCAGATCTGCTTGGCATTATCCAAGCCGCTCATCTTATTGTATTCTTCCCTGTACAAGGATGCTAAAAGAACAGTAGTAGCTTGTGCATTTTTATGGATTTGTTCATTGATAAACATAGAATTATCCGAACTATCAAATTGCATTCCATTTTCTACTATCTCCCATATACTTGGATGAAGAGAGAACAAATGACTACGCATTTTGTGACTCTAAAATCTGTAGTCCTCTCCATCAAAGTGTGGAGGTTTACCAAGTGGAATGGAAAGCAAATGAGCATTGGAATTATGCGGGATACGAGAATAATCCAAAGAAAAGTTCGAGTTAACCGTTTTCTTTTTCTCCTCGTATTCGTCGTCCTTTTGAGAAGAGGAAGATTTGTCGCTGTCATAGTAGACAATCTTCTTGATGCGCCTCTTCTTCTTTCCATCTTTCTTCTTTTGACTTGAGCCCGAGTCAGTGGGCTTGTCGTCTTTTGGCTCATTGATGAAGGATTCCTTCTCCTTGTTATTGATCACCATCCCCTTTCCTTTAGGATCCATCTCTTCGGGCGATTAGTCACTTTCGTGAAGAGAACGACTCTGATACCAATTGAGAGCACCTAGAGGGGGGTGAATAGGTGATCCTGTAAAAACTTAACACTTAAAGCCACAAAACTTGATTAAGAGTTAGCACAGTGAAATCAGGTGGCTATAGGAGAGCTCTTGTGAAACACAATAGACACAGTGAGAACAAGCACAAGAGACACGAGGATTTATCCCGTGGTTCGGCCAAGTATAACACTTGCCTATTCCACGTTGTGACGTCCCAATGGATGAGAGTTGCACTCAACTCCTCTCAAGTGATCCAATGATCAACTTGAATAACACGGTGTTCTTCTTTCTTTACTCTTTCCCGTTTGCGAGGAATCTCCACAACTTGGAGTCTCTCGCCCTTACAATAAGGATCAAAGTGAAAGCACTAGAGTAAGGGAGGGAAGCAACACACACAAATCCATAGCAATATGCACACACACAACCAAGACTTGAGCTCAAATGAATAACACAAGGTTCACCACTAGAACGGAGCTCAAATCACTAAGAATGTCAATCGAATGTGCAAAGACGGAGTGTGAATGATCAAGAATGCTTAGAGTATGCTTGGTGTCTTCCTCCATGCGCCTAGGGGTCCCTTTTATAGCCACAAGGCAGCTAGGAGCCGTTTGAAGCAATCCAGGAAGGCAATTCTTGCCTTCTGTCGGGTGGCGCACCGGACAGTCCGGTGCACCACCGGACAGGTACTGTAGCATGTCCGGTGCTGATTGCTTTCCTATTCTGGCACAGCCGACCGTTGAAGATTTAGAGCCGTTGGCGCACCGGACACTGTCCGGTGCACACCGGACAGTTCGGTGCCCCCATCAGACTGTTGGCTCGGCCACGCGTCACGCGCGGATTGCGTGGCCGACCGTTGGCTTGGCCGACCGTTGGCTCACCGGATAGTCCGGTGCACCACCGGACAGTTCGATGATTTTTAGCCGTACGACACCATCGAGACCCGAGAGCAGCCAGTTGACCAGACTCTAGCCTGGCACACTGGACACTGTTTGGTGCACCACCGGACAGTCCGGTGCACCCAGACTGCGCAGAGTCTTGGCTGCTCAAGCCAAGTCTTTTTCCTTTTGTCTTTTCTCTGATTCTAGCACTTAGACAGATATGTTAGTACATAAAAACCAATGTACTAAGTCTAGAATCATACCTTTGTGTTGATTTGCACTTCATCCACCAATTGGCATAGTTTAACACTTAAACCACTTGTGTTGGCACTTAATCACCAAAATACTTAGAAATGGCCCAAGGGCACATTTCCCTTTCAGCATTCACTCCTAGACACAAATCAAAAGATCAAAGCCTCTCTAAGTCCCAAATTCATTCCAACCATCTAGTGACTTGAGAGAGTGTGTGTTCGTGTTCATTTGCGCTCTTGTTGCTTGGATCGCTTTCTTCCTTCCTCATTCTTGTTCCAAAGTGACTTGTAATCAAAGCAAGAGCCACCTAAGTGTGTGGTGGTCCTTGCGGGGTCTAAGTGACCCGTTTGATTAAGGAGAAAGCTCACTCGGTCTAAGTGACCGTTTGAGAGAGGGAAAGGGTTGAAAGAGACCCGATCTTTGTTACCACCTCAACGGGGACTAGGTTCTTTAGAACCAAACCTCGGTAAAACAAATCACCATGTTCATTCGCTTGATTTCCATTTGATTTGTTTTCCCCTCTGTCCCGGACTTGATTTAAGTTCTAACGCTACCCCCGGCTTGTAGTGTGTGTTTAAAGTTGTAAATTTCAGATTACGCCTATTCACCCCCCTCTAGGCGACTTTCAATTGGTATAAGAACCCAGTGCTTCATTAGAGTCTTACAACTCGAAGTGATGTCGGGAGATCATGCCAAGAGGGAGATCGAAACCGGCGACAAGCCCGCAAGCCTTGGGAAGGCTCCATCAAGGGAGTCCGGCAACAAAGCCAAGGAGGTATCCCCTCCCTCCATCAAGTCGCATCGGAGTGGTGACAAGAAAAAGAAGATGAAGAAGGTGGTCTACTACAAGACCGACTCATCATCGCCCTCCACATCAAGCACCGAGGCATCCGTCGCTTCTAAGCGCCATGAGCGCAAGAAGTATAGTAAGATGCCCCTTCGCTATCCCCGTATTTTTAAGCGCACTCCTCTACTTTCCGTTCCCTTAGGCAAACCACCATATTTTGATGGTGAGAATTATTGTATGTGGAGTGATAAAATGAGGCGTCACCTAACCTCACTCCACGCAAGCATTTGGGACATTGTTGAGTTTGAAACGCAGGTACCTAAGGTGGGGGATGGAGGCTACGACTCGGACGAGGTCACCCAAATTAGGCACTTTAACTCCCAAGCCACAACTATACTCCTCGCCTCCTTGTGTCAAGAGGAGTATAATAAGGTGCAAGGGTTAAAGAGTGCCAAAGAGATTTGTGACATTCTCAAGACGGCGCACGAAGGGGACGAGGTGACCAAGATCACCAAGCGCAAAACGATCAAGGGAGAACTCGGTCGATTCGTCCTCAATAAGGGAGAGGAGCCACAAGCAATGTACAACCGGCTCAAGACCTTGGTGAACCAAGTGCGCAACCTCGGGAGCACAAAATGGGATGATCATGAAATGGTCAAGGTTATTCTATGATCCCTTGTATTTCGTAATCCCACTCAAGTTCAATTAATACGTGGGGATCCTAGATACAGGCTAATGTCTCCCGAGGAGGTAATTGGCAAGTTTGTGAGCTTTGAACTTATGATCAAAGACTCCAAACATATCGTCAACTTGGAGCAAGGTGCCACCTCCACACCCGAGGTGCAACACGTCGCATTCAAGGCGACGGAAGAAGAGAAGAGGGAGTCTACACCAAGTAGGCTTTCAATCGATGCCTCCAAGCTCGACAACGAGGAGAGGGCGCTCATCATCAAGAGCTTCCGCCAAATCCTCAAGCAAAGGAGGGGAAAGGACTACAAGCCCCGCTCCAAAAGGGTGTGCTACAAGTGTGGTAAGCCCGATCATTTTATTGCTAAATGTCCAAATTCAAGTGATAGTGACAGGGGCGACAACAAGAAGGGGAAGAAGAAGGAGAAGAAGAGATATTACAATAAGAAGGGCGGCGATGCCCATGTGTGTCGGGATATTACGAGAGCTCCACTGACTCCTCCTCCGACGAGGATGCCGCCAACATCGCCGTCAACAAGTGACTCCTCTTCCCCAACATCGGCCACAAATGTTTCATGGCCAAGGATGGCAAAAATAAGAAGGTACAATCTAGAACCACCCCAAGTATACTACATCTAGTGATGAGGGTAGTTCTAGTGATAGTGAATATGATTTAATGTCCCTTTTTGCCAACCTTAACATGGAACAAAAGAAAAAAATTAAATGAACTAATTGAGACCATTAATGAGAGGGATGATCACTTGGAAAGCCAAGAGGACTTCCTTATTAAAGAAAACAAGAAACATGTTAAAGTAAAGAATGCTTATGCTCAGGAAGTAGAAAAGTGTGAAAACTTGACTAAGGAGCTTAGCATTTGCAATGATTCAATTATCGGTCTTAGAAATGAAAATGCTAGTCTAAATGCTAAGATTGATGAATTAAATGTTTGTAATGATACAATTTCTAGTCTTAGAACTGAAAATGATAATTTGATTTCTAAGATTAAAGAATTGAGTGTTTGCAATGATTCTATTTCTTGTCTTAGAAATGATAATGCCATATTACATGCTAAGATAGAAGAATTAAATGTTTGCAAACCCTCTACATCTACCGTCAAGCATGTTTCCATTTGCACTAGATGTAGAGATATTAATGTTGAGGCTATTGATGATCACCTTGCCATAATTAAACAACAAAATGATCATATAGCCAAATTAACTACTAAAATTAATGAGCATGAACTTGAAAATGAAAAGTTTAAATTTGCTAGAAGCATGCGCTATAATGGGAGACGCCCTGGTATTAAGGATGGCATTGGTTTCCAACAAGGAAGCAATATCAAGCGTAATGCCCCTAAAAGATTGTCTAATTTTGTTAAGGGCAAGGCTCCCATGGTTCAGGATAATGAAGGCTACATTTTATATCCTGCTAATTATCCCGAACATAAAATTAGGAGAATTCATGCTAGAAAACTTCACACTGTTTATCATCATGCATGCATTTATGTATAAGAATGAGGCTTCTAGCTCTAGGCAATCAACTCATGTTAAATTGCCCAAAAAGAAAATTCCTGTTGCATCAAATGAGCCTAATATTTCATTTAAGACTTTTGATGCATCATATGTGCTTACTAACAATTAGGCAAAGTAGTTGCTAAATATGTTGGGGGCAAACACAAGGGTTCAAAGACTTATGTTTGGGTATCCCAGGTGCTTGTTTCTAACGTCAAAGGACCCAATATTGTTTGGGTACCTAAGAATAAGGTCTAAAATTGTTTTGTAGGTTTATACATCTGGTGGTTCAAGTGCTTAATAGAATCACTCGGTGATTAGTGTAGGTGCTTTGCAAAGTGCTTAGGTTAGATAGACCGCTTTAGCACTTGGTCTAAGTGAATCCTAGTTAGTTGAGTGAGTTTAGAAAAACCACACAACCCCTCGGCTCTTGCGCGAGCCATTGTAATTGTACTAAGTGGGGTGAGAGTCTTGCGAGACCGTGACAATCGCATTTGTGTCACGGCCGTCACCGTGTACCGGAGGGAACGAGGCCCACTGGGTTTTCAGCCAGAAGCTCGATAGTAGAGACGGCGGGGAGCGTCCAAGAGGAGCCAGAAGAGGAGCACCACTTGCGCGTGGAGAAGGCCCGTGGCTCTCTACGGAGTTACTCGACCGAGGTGCTTGGCCCTCGCGTGGGCTTCCCTTTGCGTAGGGCCACCAACGAGGATTAGTCGGGACCTTGCGTGGTTCCGGATAGCTCGGTTAAAATACCGACGTCATCCACGAGAGTTTGCATCTCTACCTTGCTCTTTAGCTTTCGCATTTATATTAAACATTTAAGTTTCAATCTTGTCTTTATACTTATATTATTTTAGATTGAAACTTAGTCATTGCAGTAGAGATATCAACACTTAGACAAAATCTAGTTTGCACATTCTAGTTTGATTAATTACATAGGTTTTGCTCTAGGAATTTATTTGTGGTCTAGTTTAGTGAAAGTTTTAGAAGTCCTAATTCAACCCCCTCTTAGTCGTCACCTGTTTCCTTCAGAGGTGGTTCGTACGAAGGTGGCCAAGGCATTGCGTGTAGTTCCACATCTAGGGGGAAGCATCATCATAAAGAAAGTCATCATGGTTGAAGGCTTCGTACTGAAGGTCATCATGATTGTGGTATTCATTACGAAGGTCCCTGTGTTGGTACTGGTGTTCTGGCTGCTCTGTGTTCTGCGTGATGATACGCATTTACTCAGTTGCTTGAACAATTTTCTTTTGAACCTCCAAGAGCCAAAGCATGTTTTCTCTGTGTTTTTTCACTTGTTGGTGGATAGTTTCGAGATTCTAGATCTCTCAATCAAGCGTGTCATCTTGTGGTGTCAGGCTAACGGCCTTCCTCTCTTGGTTCGATGCCTCTCAAAGAAGCATTTCTTCCCCTTGGTTAGTGTCCAAGGGAGTGAGGACAACGTCGGTCGTTGTCGACTTCTTCGGCAGCATGATGAAGCTTTTCGTGGGTGAAGTGAGTTCACTGGAGGTGGGCGCTAATGTTGGGCACTTGTTTTTTATTCCTTCGGGTATCAAAAACAAGGCAACATAGTAAGATTTGAGGTTCATCTTCATCTTCAGATCCACCCTTCTTTAGGAAGAAGGTTGAGTAAAAGATGAAGATGTGATTAAAGTGAATAAAGAAAACGTAGATAACAAGGGTAAGTAAGATGTACGAAATAGGGACACAAGACACATAATATAATCTTTTAAACAACGCTTACTTCCTTTAGTTTTTTTAGTATTAGATTAAAGATTACATTTATACCTTCGGCTTTGCGAGGCTTACAAGACAAAGGAAGAATTACAGCTCGAAGATGGAGCTATTTGCTTTCTCTCCGATGCAAAAGGTGTCCAAATACATGGTATTGTTCCTCTATTTAAATAGTACAACTTCAGTAAAATTACAATTGTGTCCCCAAGCCTATGCATTTAAACTATACAACATGATGTGGGTAATGATGTATGTTTCTCTTGCCATCTTGGTGAACAAACTCTTGGAAACCTCTTTCGGCTTCACCTAGCTTCGTCATTCATGCCCTTGCGCTACTGTCCCGAAGCTTGTACCTTTGTTTGCGGTTGTTTCATCCTAAGGTGCCTTTGGTATGAGTACCTGTAACACTTAAAAATAATCCAGGAAACAGTTGTTATCTTGATGTTTGGAGGACCTTCGGAAGAAGAAGGCCCCCAACGACATTAAAGTTAGCACTTTTTCACTCTTCCCTCAAACCTCACATGGTTTGGCTTGAGCACTTATATACAATCAACTATCATCATGTTGTGTCCCTCTCAATAATATGGCATCCATATTAATTCAAATTTAAATAAAAAAACGAATTTAAAAGTGCTTGAGTTTAGCTTCCTCAAACCAATGTTGATATTTTCACTCTTCATCTTTAGAGAATGGCATCATGTCCCTTTTTTATTTGCTTGAATATAGTCGTCCTGGGCATGCGACTTGATCCAATTTGATATTTTGAATATGTCCAAATGTACCAAGTCGCTTTCATCAAATGTTTCATCAATAATTTAATTCTCTTTGGAATATAACTTCATATAGCTTGATTAGTGATGACTAAATGACAATACTCTCATCTTTACCATAGTTGTAGTCCTTCGGTTCCTAGACTATTGCTTGTTTTTTCACCTTTGTTTGATCCTTCTAAGCCCTCAACTTTGTTTGGTCCTTCGAAACCCTTTAATAGCTATATTCATTCTCTTGGCCCATTCCAAATCATACCATGATATGAATCAGTATTAGACATACATTAAATTTAATATAATGAACATTGACATCTTAAACATTGATGTCTATAGCAAGCTTTATAATGAGACCATACCATATACAAGACCTCATGTCTCATGTGATGACCAACTCAAATATGTTTACTTTTATTTTAACAATAAATGTTCCACAAAATATAAGCCATGTGAACTCTAAATGTATTGTTGTCTTGTGCTTGAACTAGATTTTTTACAATAACACATCTTTTAGCCTTCTATTTTAACACGGTGTGGAACAACATCAAGTTTTCCCTTAAGTCTACCCTTATAATTGAAACATTGATACGCTTCGAATGATACAACATATACTATCCAAAAGTATATTTAATATAATCAATCTCTCATTCAATACTTAGAAAACTTGTTATACTTTTAATCATATCATTTAATTATTCAAAATCCACTAAATGGCCTAGGTGCACTACAAGTATCGTGTGCATTGTTGAAACAGTAGCCAGGAGCGGACCTATGTATATGGGAGTGAGGGCATAGGCCCGCTCATTTCTTTGTTATAAGTATTAAAGTCTAGATTTTCACCCTTTGGTCACATGCTCATCCTAACTTAGATGTCCTTTCTCTACTATTTTAGTGCTCGTTGTTGCAAGTGTACCCCGCTCCTATTTTATCCTGAGTCCACCCCTAACAATAGCATACAATAGCTGGAGTGCTGAGAACGCTCGAAACCTTTCCGCGTTGGAGCTTGTTTGGAAGAAGTGGATTGAAAGACTAAAATCATTTTACTATTCAGTTTTGAATAATAAGGGAATTTTAACTCCTTCAATCTCCTTTCGAAACATGCCCAGAGTAGACTGTGTATGCGCTCGTATTAATTGATGCTCTCCTAGTGCTCGTTTATAATCATATAAAATATTTTTATATATAGTAGACTATACTTTTTGTAGAGTGGGCCTCTAGTTTCGATTTTTTTTTAAACTAAAGCTCGTGGAGCTGACCTGTTTGGGTTGAAGAAGTTCGAATGAAATTGAAATTCTTGAAGTGAAGCACTCCTAAACAGGGCCTTAAAATAGTGTTACCATTAGCTAGATAACTAAGACCGCCTAAGCATCCTTGGCGTCGGGAACGGGCTCGTCAGCGAATGTTAACGACTAGTGGTCCTAGCCTTGGCGTCAGAAATGGCAACTTGACGTCTGGTGAGGAATGCTAGCCTGTCACCTGATTTGAATTTAATCTGTACCGGTTTCTGTACATTGTTTTTATCTATATAGATTATAACTGTATTTAAAATGGCATGCTATTCGCAAAAAATAAACATGGCAACTAGAACGTCATCCTAAATGGATAATCCAGAACGATTATTTTAACAATTAGCAAGACCAAAATGAAGGTACTACGATTATTTCAGGAAGAGATCAGAACATCAGTGAACCGGTGAAGTCTGCCTGATTCATGTCTCTCTTTTCAAAACTTGCTGTCAACAGCAACTAGTCTCGTATACATCTATTTGGCTATCATATCTTACACATTTATTACAGGGTGATGCCACGGCATTATGCGATCTACAAGTCCTAAGACAGCAAAAAAATTGATGGTACAACGTACACGTATATTCAGCGAACTTTGTGTTCCGCTGTCGTCTATGATCAATGAGGTCAGCACGATCAACTGTCAGTCAGTATTCTGCTCTGGCATCTCATAATTTACCTTTGCACTCCAGGGTGGAGTATACCATGAGTTGTCATGGCAACCAATGAGTGACCTGAACATCCAAGCAGATTCTGCATCAACCTAAAAACTCAGCAGGAACTACTTTAGGTTTGTTCATTTCAAATTCCTTGGAACCACTTGGCTTGGTCTGGAGTGCAGATAATTGATTGACTCCTGTTTCTTGCTTATGCTAAAAGCCATGCGAGAATTAGTTCAGTATCAACTCCTATATATGGCTCAAGCATAGAATGATTTCACGATCTGGTTACTCCAAACATCCAAGGACACAACTTCTCACCATGTTTCATGTGCAGAACTTCCCCTGTTAAGCTTAGTTGAAGAAGTATGTTGAAGTCAGAACTTCCCTCACGTCAAAGTTACCTTGCGGTGGGCAGGGTGGAAATTCTAGTGTGGGGAATGACGTTTGGAACTCCTCCAGCAGCTGAATCACCAAAGATATGCAAAATGCATATAAATAAAACATTAAGCATTGGCGATTATTGCTCAGTTGTAGAATGAAGTAACTTTAAGAGTTGAAGACAATTGTTCCAGTGGCATACATTTTCAAGAATCGGCATGCTGTAAAGCTCCACAAATTGTTGTCTCAATATCTGGTTCATTTGATCAACATCACACGCATGCACCCAAAATGAGTCATGAACTCCTGCATCCGAAGTACGTTGACAAAACACAACATTAGTAACAAAACCGAACATAAATTGAAGATACAAAATGCAAATATGTTTCTACTTAATACAGAAAAGACAGATGTAGATAAGAGCTCTTAAGGAATAGATGCCTGCGGGGACATTTGGGCAAACGTCATATGCACAGAGGAAAAAAGCAATGATCTCTTAAGTCAGAATTCAGAATAGATGCAACATGAGACCTTTCCAATTCGTCATTTGGAAATGCAACACTGTTCAGGATTCACTGCACATTCAAGCTATACATAAAACGAACTAATAGTGAAATTCATTGCTTCAGAGCCATCAGGTTTTGACAGTAAGTCGTTTCAAGACTTGATGCTATGGGGAAATCTAACAAGGGCGTACCCAGTGCCGTAGGCTTCCAGCACTGTGCGGGGTCTGGGGAAGGGTATCTTTAAGCGTCAAGCCTTACCCGCATAATATGCAGAGGCTGGGGCTTCCCGCACTGTGCGGGGTCTGGGGAAATCTAACAAGCATTAAAAAAAACATCTGAAATTCATGGCCTAAAACAGTTTCACCAGTTTTGGGTGGTTCTAAGAAACATGCTGCTGCAGTGCTACTCTCATCTGCCCCATGCTAAATGCAGCAGCAGAGCTAGCGCCTAACACAGCAAAAGGGGGACATCGAGAACACAAGGTAATCTTTTGATTGATATCAAGCCATATGATTAATTGAACCATATAATGGACTTCCGATGCAGTGTGCTGTTCACTATATGTGCCTTGCAACAAGAGCTAGTCGATACCACTAAGAAACGAACCTGCAAAATGAAGGCCAGACTCCTTGCAAGCAATCGCTGTCATCATCATATGTGAACTATCCAGTGAGTGCACAAAATTTGGTGGAAAAGCTGCCTTTTGCCTTTGGATTGCAATCTGAAAATTATGTCAATTAATTAGCTACAAGAATGGGAAAAGAAACAGGAAAACGTTTTGAAATAGCTGAACTCACTGCATCACCCTCCCGCCGTAAAGCCAGACATTGCAAAGAAGTTCGTATCTGTATGATAGATGAAGCCAATAGTGTTCAAAAAATGAAAATGTATTAACTAAAGAGATAGCTGTGGTTAGAGGGGAAAGATTAAATCTAGTGTCCCCAAACATTGTAAAAATATAATAAGATCAAATCATTTACCCCCCCCCCCCCCCCCAATCCCAAAAAGAATGACATTCTCGCTTTGCGAGGAGCCAATCCATCTCAGCTTTGAACAATTACATACGAAGTAAAAAAGAGGTGTTAGAACCCTTACAACACGCCACATACCTCCAATACACCCAGGTTCATAAAACATGTGGGCCACAAAAACACATAGACCGACCCCAAATTACACTAATGCCCCGTTTGGATCATTGGAATTGAATTCCATTTTAATAATAGTAATTTAGGGATATATCAATTAAGCTAATTCGTTTTTATGTAAAATATATTTATATATTATTATTAGCAAGATGTCCGAGATATTTATGTGCTACATTTTTACTATAGAGGAGTGGAACGAATAGCGTCATGTAAGTTACATAGTAGAAACAAATTCTAGTCATGCATAAAATCATTTCCTATCCTCCACCCTATGAATTTTGAGATAGTCTTATATCTGAGCTTTGGAAAGTGGTGGAATGCCAAATTCCAAACTAAATAAGTTACTTTATTGAGTAAATTCCAATTCCATTAAAATGAAGGGATCCAAACGCCCCGTGACAGATTAGCCTTCAGGAGACGCTAGGGCAAGGAGGCGAGTAATACCCTCGTGCCCTGGACAAATCCCAAGTATAACTCTACAGCTAACATCAACGCACAAGCAACACTAGGAGAAAAAGAAGTATTAATATTTATAATATACGATAAGTATCATTACATATATAATGAAATACATTTTTATAGTAGACTTCTTTGGAGGTACAAATGTTGATAGTACTTTTTATAAACACGGTCAAACTTAAAAAAAGTTTGACTTAGTCAAAATCTAGAATAGTAGAATGACATTCTTTTGGGGACGGAGGGAGTAATGATTAATCAGGTTGTTCATAAGGTATTAAATGGAAATGGAACCGATCACAGAATATTTTTCAGTAATTCTCAAACACATCTAGGGCATCCTTAGGCTGCCTCCAGCATCTTAGTATCTTACTCATCATATCTCTTATCACATCTATTTCAATCTTCACTCTGTAAACAGTGCGGTCTACAGTGCAAAATAGTGCTCTGCATGGCCATATGCACGATCTGCTGGAGACAGCCTTGTGCTAGGTAAAACTTTTTGAAAGGATAATTCTATGAAGGTGAAAACAATATGTAAATACATAATAAATTTAGTTCACACATAAATCAAAGGATAGTCATATCCTGTCGCATATTAGTTGCCAGTGCCACCAACCGTAGGAGGCAGAAACAGAACACAAACTGCATTTTCACAACCACGGCTAGCCAGTACAATAGGACTATGACAAGGATAATTTCTATTATATATAATAAAAAATGAAAAATTACACCAACACTATCTAATCATATATGTGTTCTATTTTTCTAGATTTGTTTTCCAATATAAGTAAAATAATGTGTTGATTCATTCAGATCATGAAATCCAGGGAGTCAAGGATGCTTAGCATGATGCATCATCATGTTGCAAAAATCCAGGTAATAGTACAAATTTGAAAACCAAAAATACTGCTGAGTAACTGACCATATAATTCTTATATTTCTTGTAGGGCTGAACAACTGGGAGACCAACAGGACTTGTCCACTTGACTGGTTGATTTTTTGAAGCAATCATCTGTAAGGAATCGAATGCAATTAATTATTAAATGCCTCAACTACCGAAAAATGCTGTGCCTCAAGTGTCAGAAACTGGATGTCTATGTCAAGAACTTTTATATGAGAAAAGCAAATGGAATCACTCATATATGAGAAAAGCTGGGAGTGTGAGTGTACCTTCGCACAGTCACCAAGCCAGGCCATTATACCACGGGCAGATTGGAACATTTGTCCCAGTGCATCCAAAGTTACCTTCATCAGAAATTCAGAAGTCACATCATGCCTTTCTCTCCCTAAAGGTGTCAACCTTAAATCACATATACACCAGAGTACACCAAATATTACTAGTAAATCACTTACCCGAGTAGCGTAACAGGATACATCATACAGCAATTTATCATCTGTGATAAGCCCTTTCTCTTGCAGTCTCTTTGTAATCTGCTGACGAGCACCAATGTATGTAACACCATAGACTGATGTCATGACTGTCTGCTTGACAAGCTTCCTATCCACCTGTAAGCTACCAATGCCCATGTCCTCAACTGTTTTGTTTGATGATATAGAGTGTGTGCAAGGATATTTCTTACTAGAATTTAGGAATACAGAGGAAGGATGGGAGAGAAGGCTAACCTGATCAACTAAAACTCTTGCTAATGAAGCAGTTGGGTTAGTAGCAGGATCCTTCATCGAGTCTTCACATACAACATTCAGTACCCTTCAGTCAATTTCACCAAGAATTATTATTAATTCAAAATTCATACCTGCTGGAGTGAACCTAACACTCGGATAATATATGTATAAAATTAATCATCTATAACTAAAGAGTTGATCATCCAATAAAGAAAGTACACAGTAGACAAGTTAGACTTTTTGGACAAATTCTGAACACAAGCTATGATGTTCCACCAATCAATGCATCAACATCAAGCTACTTAACTTTTCAAAGAGACCAATATGTAAATTCAGGTATCCTTCTACAAAATTAGCCAGAACGTATGTAAAACAGATAATATTTTGGTATCTGCTTTAGAAAGGTAACTTTGTAAATTATGAAATGTCAAATTGTTCACTTTCACATGTGAATTATATTTGTGAGCAGTTAATTTAAAAAAAGGTAAGATAAAGTAAGTTAATACATTCAGTACAAAACTGAAATCATTGTATGCTTGCAGGAAACCAAGGTTTGATGGATGGGAGGACCTTTGGCTATTGTTAACCGAGGGAAGTAAAAACTGCTCTTTGTTGCTTTTGGTAAGCTCGACAATGAGGGCATGTGGTGGGCGCTGTTGGTTTGTGTGTAGCTCTGTGTGTGAGTGGGTTGTGGTGGGTTAGTCGGCCGGGCTACTGTGTTATGGTTTTTGTGGCGAAAGGGCCTCTAGCGTAATGGTTAAGACTTTCGAGTAGCACCTCCAGGTCCTTGGTTCGATCCCCCTCGGGGGGCAAATCTCGGGCTTGGTTAAAAAAATTCCCTCATTGTGTGCCGCCTGCTCCCGAGTTACGTCTTGCGCGCCACCCTCCGGCTGGGCTGTTGCAGAGTGGGCGGTGACAGCCCGCTAGTGATTGGGGGCCATGGTTCGGGGATTTTCTCGGCCAGGATCATGTTTCGGTCTCTTCTTAATATAATACCAGGAGGGCGGTCTTTCCCTCCCTGGCCGAGTCTTTTTTTGTTATGGTTTTTGTGGGTTTTTTCTGTGTACTAATATGTGCGTCTGTAAGGTTTTAAGGCCAGATTTCCCTTATAAACTAGGCCAATTCTACCATTCTTAATTGAAAGGCATAGCTTCTGCCATCACATTAAAAAAACAAAAACGTTTTGCAAGGGGTACATATTCAAAGTACATCAATAACCAATAAACACGCAAAATTAACAAGCAGTCACCCTGGACTGTAGTGCTTACAAGAGATGTGAGTTGTGACAGGAGCAACAAGGGAACCAGCAAGAAGAAACTCACCTAGAAGCTATTTCTGAGTAGATATCTGCAGGTTTCTCTCCGGGAACAAGGTTGACAGCAACCGCGCCCATCTATACCAGAGCATATATTAGTGTAAGAAACAACTTATCCGTAGGGTATATCTGGGTAATTGCAGTTGCACTTTACGTGTTGTTTGGTTCCTCAAATTATAACGCAAATGGGGAAATCATATATATTGCTGTAACACCAAAAGCTGTAATTCCTTTGTGTTTGTGTTACGAAACCTACCACCAACAGCGCCTTAGATTTTAGAATTTCATGAAATCACAAGAAAATGAGACCCTTGTAAGCTGAGGTTTCAAAAGGTACAATCCAGAAAGTGTTTTCTGTTGCGCATAGCAAGAACCAAGATATGATAATACTGGGGAAATGGATTGACAAATTTCAAGGCTGACTCTAGCACATTGAATAGCATCATCATTATATCAACCATGCACATATGAAGATTTTAAGGAAGTCGATATGCTTATCAATTATTAAACTAACAGGATGACAACAAACTTAGTGCTCTCACTTGAAAAATTCTTGCAGAAATCAGATCACTTACTGCTTTCAAGAATTCTTAAAGGATAACAGAAGATCCAATGCCAGCTATTTATAACTAAGAAAAATAAAGATAAATTAATAGTGAAACTAAAAATTCAGTCCTTTTTACTCCTGTGATTTTCAGGATGCTGTTGGGGTAATCAGTCAATGGCAATAGATAAGCACAAGTGCTAATTCTTCTCAAACCACATCATGAGTTTTTTCTCGAACACACAAGAGAGTTAGGTATCTTTATATTAGGGTTATCTCTAGCAGTTTACTCATCCTCATCTCATATTTCAAACTTCACCCTATAAACAATGCAGTCTATAGTGCAAAACTGTGTTTTACACGGCCATATACAAGATCGGCTAGCCATAGACTTAGAAAAGGGGGGAGCCCCGTACAAAAAAAAAAACTATCCTCCACAAAGAAGGTAGGATAGAAAAATCTAAAACCAAGACCCAAAAAGAAACCAAACTTATAAGGAAGAGAAAAACTACGACCCGACCAAACCCTAAACCACATCATGAGGTGCATAATGATAAAAGGATGAAAGGCTGAACAGAATTCTAAAGTTGAACACACTTACATAGTCCCTTCCAAGAGCGGCATAATGTTGTAAACCATTGCATGAACCATCCTGACAACAAAAACAATGATAACCAACAAATTAGCAGTGAAATGAAATGTAGGCTATGCAGAATTGCTCAGAGCATCAACAAATGCACTTTCTAGGCATATGACATTAACTCTAAAATGGACTACAATATCCTTCAACTTATCCACACCAGAAGTGATTAATTAATACTAAAATCCTAGATTGTATGTCTCATTTTCGAAGCCAAGAAAAATAATATTGTGAAAGCCCAGTCCAAGGACATGCAAACAAATCAATACCTGATGAATAGGCAGGTGAGAGACAGCATGGTAAGGTGATGGACTTCTTAAGGCATCAGAAAGGTCCATGCATGCAGCTAAACACTGAAAGGGATCCTCAGCATTCGTCCACCAGCAGTTCCCATCAACAGGATTTGCTGCTGAATCAAATATATCAAACAGTTGGTTCTCCACAAAAGCTAGCTTGCCCTCGTGAGAAAGCTTTTCAATGCCACCACCATATTTGTTAGCCAAGTGTATCTTCAACCAGCACAACCCTGACTTTCCTAGTGGCCGCCCTTCAGCATACTCTAGAACACCCCGACAAAGATCTGAACCTAGGTGACTCAAATGAGGATGCATAGGGTATGCACGCCCACGGAAATCTAAATTGTGAGGGTAATAAAATCCATCCTCCTCTCTCATTTTACGAGCAACCTGTTTACAGAAAAGGAACAAGTATAATTCCAGCAATGCAATAGCATATAAACTGCACCACAGTATCTCAGCAAGAATGAACAGTATTTATTTATGCTGCATACCGAGAGTTTGAGCTCAGTGTCACATCTCTCAGCATGCAGTTCACGGTTAGTTTTCTTTGCCTTCTTTAAACTCCACTTCCATTTCTGCATTTCATCAGGATCCTCTGATTCTGGTCGTTCAGGCAAAGGAATCTATAAAAAAATAAGAATAAATAGACAGTATGTTCAAAAAGGTAAGCGAGGGGAATGAACAGAATGGGAAAGAAAATAGAGTACAAATATCAAGATCCAAAAATATTAATCATACGCAGGAACTCACATTTGCCTTGTCCACCAGCCCTGCAATGCCTCCACCTTGACTCCAGATAGTCTCAACAACATCATGAACTCTTCTATTCACCCTCCATTTAGTACTCCCAAGGATATCTAATGCCTGGCAACATGCTAATACTTAAGCAAGCATGAAAAAAAATAATGGTCAAAGGGATATGATCATGTTAAACATCATGTGAACTTGTGAAGCGTGGAGTGCATCCATAGTCCTGATGGTTTTATCTTTTGAACAAAATGAAAAGGAATTTGGTAAAGATAACGATGGTTATCGTGGTTTAGAACACCTCATGTAGCCAGGCTTATGTTCGGTAGAGCAACAGAGAACCCATGTGAAGTACTTTTTATGCAGACGACAACAATAAGTCAATAATAAATATAAATGTACATTGTGACAGATGGGAAGTAAACCTCAAATACTTTTCGCAGCTGTTTTCTAGGAACACTATTAATTGCATCCTTTTGGTCCTTCACACCATGTGTCCTCATAATGTATGAGGGCAGAAAAAGGTGACCACCTTTATCATAACTGCAGCAAATTATGGTTGGCACATTCAAATCACCCGCAACAAGCAGTAAGTTCTATGAATTAATACAATCATAAACAATCTCAACATGTAAGGAGTTTGCTGGAAAGGTACAAAAATTGAACACCAACATACCCTTTCCATTTCTTCGGAGGTACCAGCATAGGGAGGTAGGGTATATCAACATGCCGAGCCTGCAAGTTCGAATTAAAATAATCCTAAAATTCCATTTATGCAAACCGAAAAAAAAAGGTATCGATCAGAAAAAGTAATTTGCAATTTGCCATCCCTGCTTTTGGCGTGTGAGACAATGCCCACAGAAAGGAAGATGATAGAATTGTTCTCCATTTAATCTTTTGGTTGCCATGGTCAATAAATCTATTTTATATCAAAAAAACTGATGTGGTTGGCAGAGCAAAGTAAACTTACAGTGCTTTCAAACCCCTCATGCACAAGATGGTCACACTCTATCACCCAATGCTTCTTCTTTAGCCTCCTGCAGGTTAAAGAGAAATATCACAAAAAGACCCTTCATGCATCTGCACAAGATACCTAAACAAGCATAGGATGCTGATGAAACAAGGCATCCCAGTGCAACAACAGTACATGGAACAGTGCAATACGATTGTAAAGAAAAAACACAGCCCTACCCATTTTCTATTATAGGCTGACGTAGCACATGCTTAAATGCAGGTCGAATATCTGGAGAACTATCTGGTGTTTGATCAGCTGGTGGCTGCACAAATGCTGAATCTAGTAATAATTCAATCAGGCGACTTCCCAACTGTATACATGAAATGAGTGTTAAAAATTTATATTGTGAGCGAAAAGGCTTGTGATTCTGTTTGCATTGCACTGTACAAAAAACAAACCTTCACTTGGGCTTCTGTGCCCCATTCCTCCAATTCCAACTCCTGTTGAACTAGCCTCTGTGCTTCACTCATCTTCCGCCTCTTAACTAAACTCTTAACACGCTTACGGCATTTAGCTTGCTCCTTCTCCAATGCTGGATCATTTTCACCTTGGATTTTCTTCTTCCTACTTTTCTGAAAGAATGACTGGACTTTGAACTGTAAAGAAAGGAAGGGGAAACACCAACTTTCAGTGGACTGCCAAATCAATTTCCAATGGGGAACACACTAAGAGGAATTGCAATGAACGGAAAGGTAACGAACCGAAAATAGGCAAATAGCATTAAGTTACTTCCAAATTTGATATAATCAAACTTCAGAACTTCACAAAAAAGTACGGAAGCTGCACTCTAGTGCAGAAGGTGAGTAACTGATTCTATAAGAAGACAAATTTTAAATCTCACTTTAATAGTTCCAAACTTTTAACTCACCAATGCCTTGTGGTGTACAGATACATGTCTTGTCAAGTACGTTCAGTGATCAAATTACAGGCTACAGGGCATGTATGCAGGTTTTTTATGGATTAATAGGTCAGAATCAAAGATCATTACAGCACAGTTTTCAGATTATATCCGTGCACAGTTTAAATCTAAACTGCAGATCTTGCCTAATGCCCTCATCAGTTCCTACAACTTCAAATTAGCTCTCCAAGCCTGATTAACCTTCTTGTTTGACTTGGCACTTGGCAAAACTGTAATATAAACGGATGGAATGATGTCTACTACCACTAAACATTGCAACCCGTCTGGAGATAGGTTCTCTAAGACTACAGATCATCACTCATCAAACAAAGATATTGTTTGCAGAAAATGTGAAAAATTTTAAGTCCCGCATTGCTGTCCACAAGAGCTCAGGAGTCCTGGTCGGCGTCAAAATGGTCTAGTATTGCTCCAAACCTCCTAAAATAACAGCAATCAAGCAAAGCAACTCACCTCGCGCTCAACAGCCTCACCAATGCAGTGCGCGGCCTGGACAACGCGGACACTGCCAGTGCCGTCCTTGCTGGACATGAGCAGGCCCATCATCTTGTGCATGACGATTACGGCCACCTTGTCGGCTGGGAGCAGAAGCAGGTACTTAGCGTAGACGTGCTTGACCCGCTTCCTTCGCTGCACGTCCTGGTCCCTGGCGATGGCGTCCCGCAGCGGCTCGAACCAGCCGACGAAGAGCGCCTTTACGTAGGGCAGCGCGGGCGCGAGCCTGCGGTCGAGCATCTCCCGCTCGATCTCGCGGTACTCCTCGGCGGCCCGCGCCCAGGCCTCCGTCTCCGCCTTGACCTGCCGCTGCCGCAGCCGCCGGAGTTGCGCTCTTCGCGCCCGCCCCCGCTGCCTCTCCACCTCGGCGTGCTTCTCCAGCTCCAGCTCCAGTTCCAGTTCCAGCCCCGCCTCCAGCTCCTCTTCGCCCTGCGCGGGGATCTGGTGGTAGGTGTCGGCAGGGGAGTTGAGGAACGCGAATAGGTCGAGCCAGTGGAAGTCGTCCGTGGGCGGGGGCGGGAGCGCCGGAAGGTCGAGCGTTCCCACCGAGGGGATTATACGGACGGCGGAAGGCAGCGGAGCGACGACCGCCATGGGCGGCGGCGGCGACAGGCGGCGGAGCAGCGCCCGCGGCGGCGGCACGCACGCGGAGAAGGGGTAGAGGAGGAGCGGCATGCGCGCCTAGTGTCCCGCTGCGAGTTCCGGCTACAATGGTGAGGGTCGGATTGGATTGAGGTGGAAGAGGGGAGAGAGGAGTGGCAAGGACGGAGACTCGGAGAGGGGGGAGCGGGGAGGCGAGAAACCTCGGCAGAACCTTGGAGAGCGAGGCGGAGCCGCGGAGGCGAAGGCGATAAGGGAGAAAGGAAATATCGGAGGTTAGGAGACCGTTCCTCCAGATCGCGGCCGTTGGATCGCCTTGGAGTGCTCGTATCGGACGGTAAGCCTTCATGTCAACGAGCTGGCACTGGGTCAGGCCACAGGGTTCATCAATATCACTAGCTAGGTATCCGTGTTTTGCAACAATATACAAAATATTCTACAACTTATACAAATTAAATTATAATATAATTACAACCATAGACGGGATGTCGTTGTCGCAGTTCGCGCAAGCTCCCTTGCTAAAGTCGGACGAAATGATCGTGGCTCATTGGCTTGCTTGGTTCATGGTCAACTCGGATCGACATGGATTGCCTTATTTGAATTTTTTATGAGTTGACCTGACATCCTAACTCATTGTTAATGAATCATCTAAGTTTGTTAATTAGCTAGCTCACAAGCTAAAAGAGCTATCACAATTTAGCAAAATAAAACTATATGCATATCGTTTATGTAACAATTGATGAACATGTTATATGTGTGGTGCTTATGGCATATGAGTTAAACTAATGATTAATGAACTGTGTCTGTGTTAAATTGGTTTATGCGAATATAAATGTGGGTTAAATTGATAAACATATGTGTCAATTGTGAATTGATGATGATGAGTTATGTTAATTTGGTGTTACATTGATGAGGTCTTTAAAACTACGAGTATAACTAATATTTTATATTGTTAAATTTGTTTGAAATTAACTAGAAATTGATTATTATTATATACATGTTTTTCTCTATCTCACAGGCTAAACGAGCCGAAATGAGACTCTAACTCGCAAGCTAAACGAGTCGAAATGAAACGAAAAGAAAACATAAATGAAAAAAAGAAAACTACATATACTGGGCCGCTCGGGTGCATTTTAGCCCGCTGAGGCTCCTGGGCGCGCATAGCCCAACCCTGTTGTGGCGCTGACGTGTGGGCCCCGCCTAAGGACACTTGCGCGTGCCCGCCTCGGCTTCCCAGCGCCGACATGTGGGGACGTCCTCTGTAGGGCTGGACATTCGGGTTATTCGGTTCAGTCTATTCGGGTTCTACACAATTCGGGTTCTGAATTATAGGAACCGAACTCGAACCTAAATTTACAGGGATCGAACCCAAATAGACCAAAAAAATCGGTTCGGTCTATTCGGTTCCTCCAGAAACTGAATAACACAAAACATGTACAAATCATGAGTTCATGAATGACAAACAAGCTGATACAATAATATGCACATATGTCCATACGTTCATAAACAATTAACTGGTCGGGCTGGGAGCAGTGGAGCGGACGCAGTGGAGCTGGAGCAGCGGACGCCGGTACGGCGGTACCTGGGACGGCTGGCCGGGGCCGGGCTGGGAGCAGTGGAGCGTACGCAATGGAGCTGGAGCAGCGGACGTCGGTACGATGGTACCTGGGACGGCTGGTTGGGCTGGGAGAAGCGAGTAGCTGGCCGGGCCGGTAGCTAGAGCAATGGATGTCGCCATGCTTGTTCCTGGGGGCTGGGGCCTAGCGGCTGGGCAGCGCGCGGGAGCTGGAGCCTGGAGCTTGGGGGCGACAGCGGCTGACTTTGGCGACGGCGGCTGACTTTGGCGACGGTGGCTGACTAGGGTTGGGTTGGCGACTTGTGAGGGTCCGAGGGAGGGAGAGTGCCATACTGGGCTGATCGGCCGTGGGTGGGCCGCTGACCACTGGTTTGGGCTGGGGGAGTGGGGTTACTGTTTTTCGGTTTGTTTGGGTCTATTCGGGTTAGGCGGGATAGAAACCGAACCCAAACCCTATAACCGAACAGATACGATTTGGGAACCGAACACCGAAAACCGACAAATTCGGTCTATTCGGGTTCGGGTACGGTTCGGGTTCGGTTCACGGGTTCAAAATGTGCATCCCTAGTCCTCTAGCGCGTGGGTCCTTGGCGTTAGTCTCGTTCTCGCGCTTCAAGTGACCGTGACCTCCTCAATGACATGTGGGCCCCGAGGCACTAGTTATCTTCTTCCCCCTGCTACCGCGACGATCGGGTGGTTGAAACCACCTGCGACATGCGCGGGCCAGTTGGCCGGCCTGTGCCTTGCGTCCATCATAGGGAGAGGTTCCCAGGCCGTGCGCAACATCCCTCATCGGAATCCACACCACCGAGATCGTCGCGCCGTGGGGAGAGAGCAGAAGGGAGGAGGGAGATCGGCCGTCGCCGTGGACTCAATCATCTGCCGCTGGTGAAGCCTTCGTGGCCATCTGGAGTGCATTGCGAGAGGCTCGTGAGGGTCGTCGTTAGAGCGTCGTGGGTGGTTATCGACTGGAGTGCGCGGTATCCGTCGTCGAAGTATCGCCTCCGCCGCAGACCCGCTGTCCGCCATGGAGCAACCTCGCGGCCACCTGAATCATTGGTATGTTACTCTGCCGACATGCGTCAGGCCTCCTACTCCACGACGTAAGGGTTAGTTTGCAATTTTCGTACACTGGGTAGTAGGCTAGCCGATCACCGGCGATGCAGCACCGCGGCTCACCGCGCGGTGCCGCCGTGCCTTGCATCAGATTGGGGGGGGGGATGGAATCCCAACCGTTCGATCGAGGATTGATGACTCGGATTAGACGAAGAGGATACCCCTTCAGGGTTGATTGTGGGGCGTCGGATGCGATCTGACGGACCAGAGCCTATCGCGCCTCTTTTAAAATCACCCCTATCGGATTCTGATCCATGGGTCACGGATGGGTACCGGTTCGCGTGAACCAGGACCTAATCTGACCCTTTGATTCCGGATCAGGCGACTATTATCGCCCGGTACCCCCTTCGTCCGGGTATTTTACTAAAGAAACCTCGAGGATCTAAGATATTAACCCGTAGTCCTGGTCTGATATAAGATAATTACGGTGAAGGCCAGAATTTTACAGAATACACCCTGAATTTCTTAGAAATGATGCGCGCAGTCGAGAAACCTAGTAAATTGGGTAAATTAATATAGAAAATGAATTTCTAGTGTAAAAATAATCCTAGAACTTGTTTAATTCACAGAAATTCTATTTTAACTCCTTTTTTATCCATTCCAGTTGCATTAATCTTGTTTTAATATTGTTTATCATATGGTAACTCTATTTAGTCATGAAATGTAGATTAAAATTATCCACTTAATTTATTCTATACTAAACACTTAATAACTTTGGAAAATCATAACTCGATAACCGTAACTCCAAATTTAGTGATTCTCGAACCTACGATCTCGTTACGACGCGTAGAATATTATCATGCATTCTGTTCTGATGTTTGGTGTGATGTTAATTTCTCCTGCACCGTGTATGTTTGTATTGTTGCGAGTAGACGAGCAAGTGACTGAGGACCCAGAGACTCAGCGGGTGGATACTACTGAGCAGGAGCTCGTTCAAGGCAAGTTGTGCCCTTGATCACTTCTATTTACCCAATAGATCACCCCAGTTTGGCTATCTTTATACCTTGTTTACCACTGAACTTTTGGGTAGTACCTGCTATTGCTTTATGTGGTTTTGGGTGTTAAGATACACATTATTCATGATCATGCTTTTATTATCAAATTGTTATTTACTGTTCATGACAAGATCATTATGTTAATTGGAACATGGAGCGACCACCCAGGAAAACAGTGCTACCACAAGGGTGGTATGGAACGCCCTTAGCTGACTAATTAGGAAAACTAGTGGAGGACTACCTTATCCGAAAGGGGCAAGGGCAGTAGGGGACTGGTCGGTATAGGGAGGTTCTCTGGTTGATTTTGCTGCGATGACTTTTTAGACGAGGGGATTCCTATGTTGCGCTCCCTAGAAATCGTAGCGGATTTTTTGAAGCTAGTGGAACTTTGTAAAGGCCTCGTAGTGTTACCCTACCTTGTTTCCTTGGTAGAGGTGTATGAGATTCATGACCCCTTGGCAAATGGGCAACATGACTTGTGGGTAAAGATGTGCAACCTCTATAGAGTGTAAAATTGGCGTATTGAAAGCTCTCTTGTGGATTTTCGTGTTTAGATGACAACCCAATTAAAGGACTAACAAGTGTGCTAAGGGTTGAACAGGTGCTTAATGCAAAAGCTAACAGGGTTCAACACAAGTGAACAAGTGTGATGGCCCAAAGACTGGACTATCTATAGATAATGGACATTAAGATGGACATTGCTTAAGTAAGACTTGATGTGCGTAACTCAGAGACAACCGATCAAGCCAAGGATGGAGGCAAGAAGAGCTTCGAGGTACCGAGTGCACGGGAGAAGGTTAAGGAGACCAGGAACCCAAAGCCAAGGGTAAAGAAGAAGACTTGCAAAGTCAAGGTTGATCGAGTTAAGAAGAGTTATGGTGCATCAAGGATCACTACACAAGGACATGACTTATAACCAATGAGGCAACATCTATAGTTATGTGGTGTAAGTCATAAGGCTCAAGATCAAGCTCGGGAAGTAAACAAGGGGGTTGGAGCTCAGATATGTCAATCTAGATCAAGTCAAGTTTACTTGATGGTTTAGAGTCCAACATCGACCTCAAACATGCCAAATTGGGTAAAACGATGAAAAAGGTTAAGTATGTAAGGTTTGAGTGTTCAACCATTTTGCATACACCTCTTACTACAAGTTTGGTGCCTTGGTTTGCTCTCTAACTCTTTCTGTAGAGAAAGTGCCATTCTAATCTCTACTTGAGGAGAAACAGAAAAGCTAGGAGAAGAACAAGAAAGAGGTAAGTTTCTAGGACTAAATCAGTTGGATTATACTCTAAATGTGTTTGTTTAAGTCTCAGGAAAATCCTCCCAAAAGTTGAAGTCAAACGGAGAAAGAACGGAGGAAAAAGCACTTAGTGGGTTGTTGGCTGGTGCATAGGATAGTGAATAGTAGTTGTCCGGTGCACATGACAATGAATAGTAACACTGTCCGGTGCACATGACAGTGAATAGTGACCTGTCCGGTGCACAGGACAGTGAATAGTGACCTGTCCGGTGCACAGGACAGTGAATAGTGACATGTCCGGTGCACCAATGGCTAGCTCTTCCAGAGACGGAAACTGTCAATCAGATCTGTTACTGTTCACTGTCCGGTGCGCCACCGGACAGTCCGATGCACCCGCAACCCGGGAAGGCTGGGAGCTTCCAAATGAAGCTCCAACGGCTCCTAGGCCCTTTGGGGCTATAAAAGGGACCCCTAGCGCCTCAAACAAGTACACAAGAGCAGTCAACAAGTGCATACATCATTTGGATCAATTCTCTCTCTCCCTCTCTTGTGTATCTCTCTAGTTTGTGTAGAGGCGAAGTTATAAGCCTTTAGAGAGAGGGGAAGTGTTGCTGAGAGCTAGAGCAAAATCTTGAGCGCATTGTTACTCTGCCGGAGTGTTGTCGAGAAGATTGTAAGCAGCCACGACATCGTTGTAACTGACATCAACCTAGTGGAAGGCTCTATCTGTCGCACTGACAGATCTGAGCAAACGGAGGAAGGAGTTGAAATAGACTCCAAGTCAAGGTGTGGCTAACTCCAACGAGGACTAGGCAAGCATTTCAGGCTTGGCTGAACCTCGGGATAAATCCTTGTGTCTGTGTGCTCTGCTCTGTGTTGTGTGTTGTTTCTCTATCTTATTTGTTGTTTATACTTGCACTTCTATATTTATATGTGGTACAAGCTGTCTTCGAAGTGCAGGGTATTTTAAGATAGGAACTTCAATTCCGCTGCAACCTACTCGAAGGGTCTTTCATTCCACTGCGATCCAGCCTTCGAGTAGAGTAAGAATTTCCAGTTTTAAAGTGATAATTATTATTCACCTAATCACCCCCCTCTAGGCGACATCCAGATCCTGTTTCCGAGCATAGGGAACTTTCACATATCAGTCGTGCTCACGGTGATGAGCGGCTCGGACCCTCACATGAGTAACTTATGGAATTAAATTTAAATAGTCACTTGCATCGCATTGTGGTTTATTATTAATTTTGATCTATTATTACTCTGGTTTGGTATATACTTACATTTAGTAACTGCTGATAAAATTTGACCAACTTATTAAAAGCAATACTCAGCTTTAACCATTATTTGTTGATCAGCCTTACACTTCACATGAACTCCCACCTTTGGTGAGTTCATGCACATTATTCCCCATAACTTGTTGAGCTATGATCTTTTGTGAGCTCACTCTTGCAATATATAACCACCCCATAGGAGAAGAATATGTGGTCCAGGAGGAGGCCTACAATGAATAGTACGAGCTTATCTAGATGGTGTCTCCCTCAAGTATACACCACAGGCGACTCCACATACTCGTCAGGCTACCACCACTGGCACCCAGCGAGACTTGCAGGACAGGGTACAGTCACCACTTGCTTCAAGTGTGGTGAGGTTGGGCACTACGTCAATGCTTGTCCGAAGCTGATCCCCAACACACCCGCTCGAAGCAATGTCTAAGGCAAGCAATAGACTCCAGCTTCTGGCAAGGGATTCAGCATTGCCAGAGTCAACCAAATCAGTGTTGATGCTACCGCTGATGAGGCTTATATTGCTATCGGTACGTTTTATATTAATTCAGTTCTTGCAACTATATATTTGATTCTGAAACTACGCATTCATTCATTTCTGCTCGTTATGTCAACATAAATGAGTTACCACTTCAAAATATGCAAAAACCCATGATAGTAATAACCCCTAAATGACCTATTGAAGCAAACTATATGACCAACAGATTAACACTGACAATCATGGAAAGGGAATTCTGGTCTTTGCCTATAGTATTAGATGAAAGCACTATAGATGTAATACTTGGTATGTCATGGTTAAGGAAAGCAAAGACGATTATACATTGTGCTAGGGGAACCGTAGAACTCACCAGTCCAAAAAGAGAAAGATTTGAAGTCATGATTACCATAACCCCCACTACCAGACCCACCATATATCTAGTAGATGGTAAATTTGTGGGCAGAAACATCCGTGTGGTTAGAGAGTTCCCAGATGTCTTTCTAGAGGAGTTACCCAGAATGCCACCGGATAGGGAAGTTGAGTTTGTTATTGATCTTTTACCTGGAACCGCTCCTATTTCTAAAAGGCCATATAGGATGTCAGTGTAAGAATTAAAAGAACTTAAGAAGCAATTAATAGAATTACAGGAGGCTGGGTACATTTGTCCGAGTTCCTCACCTTGGGGAGCACCGGTTCTATTTGTACAGAAGAAGGATGGTTCACAAAGGATGTGCGTTGATTATAGATCACTTAATGATGTCACAACTAAGAACAAGTATCCTTTACCTCGTATTGAAGATTTCTTTGATCAAATGAGAGGTGTCAGGTATTCTCGAAGATTGATCTCAGATCGGGTTATCATCAAAAGAATATTAGGCCTTCTGATATCCCAAGACGACTTTCTCTACCCGATATGGTCTATATGAGTTCATAGTCATGTCGTTTGGCTTAACTAATGCACCATCCTACTTCATGAATCTGATGAACAAGGTGTTCATGGAGTATCTTGATAAGTTTGTTGTGGTATTCATCAACAACATTCTGATCTATTCCAAGGATGATAGTGATCATGAGGAACATCTGCGATCAGTGCTACAAAAGTTAAGGGATAATCAACTCTATGCCAAGTATAGCAAGTGTGAGTTTTGGCTTGACGAAGTACCATTCCTTGGGCACATCATTTCTAATGGAGAAATATCAATGGATCCTGCTAAAGTGAGAGAGATAGTAGGATGGAAGATACCGAGTTCAGTTACTGAGATCCAGAGTTTCTTGGGACTCATAGGATATTATCGGCGATTTATTGAAGGATTCTCCAAGCTCACTATTAGAGAAGGGAAAGGAGTTTAAGTGGTCTTGTGAATGTCATGATAGTTTCAATCAACTGAAGTTTAGATTTATGTCACCTCCAGTGTTAGTTATGCTGGATCTGCAGAAGGGATTTGATATATATTGTGATGCGTGTCGCCAGGGCTTAGGATGTGTTCTCATGCAAGAAGGACATGTCATCGCCTACGTGTCTCGCCAGTTGCGGAAACATGAGTTGAACTACCCCACTCGTGACTTAGAACTGGCAGTCGTAGTGCATGCTCTCAAGATTTGGAGGCATTATATTATGGGGGCTAAGTGCCAAGTCTATACTGATCATAAGAGCTTAAAGTATATCTTCACTCAGAAAGATCTCAACCTTAGGCAACACTATTGGTTGGAGCTCATCAAAGATTATGACTTGGAGATTCATTATCATACGGGCAAGGCGAATCTGGTTGCGGATGCCTTGAGTCGGAAGGAGCATGTTCATGCATCTATTGTCGCCTAGTTACTCGATGAGTTAGTAGAAGACTTTGAGAAGCTCAATCTGGGAATAGTTGCTCATACTAAAGGGATTACCATCAAAGTGGAACCTACCTTAGAACAAGAAATACGTAAGGGCCAGGTTGGTGATGCCAGATTAAAGAAATCAGAGATCTTATGGCAGAAGGCAGTGGTTTAGATTTCACGGAGGATGATCAAGGCACAATCTGGTTCAAGAATAGGATTTGTGTCCCTGAGATTGATAGTCATTGTGAGACCATATTGAAGGAAGCACATGACTCAGCTTACTCCATCCATCCTGGTAGTACCAAGATGTACCAGGACTTGAAGCAAAAGTATTGGTGGTATGGTCTAAAGAGAGATGTTGCTTCACATGTAGCATTGTGTGATGTCTGCCAGAGGGTGGAAGCTGAACATCAGAGACCTACCAGTTTGCTACACCCGCTTAAGATTCATGAATGGAAGTGGGAAGAAATTGGCATGGACTTCATCATGGGTCTACCTCGCACATCTACTTGGTATGACTCTATTTGGGTGATTGTGGACAGGCTAACTAAAGTGGCCCACTTTATCCCAGTGAAGACCACATATTCGGGACTAGGCTAGCAGAGTTTTACATGGCACAGATAGTTTGTCTACACGATGTGCCTAAGAAGATCATGTCAGACCAAGGATCCCAGTTTACTTCTCGGTTTTGTAGAAGTTGCATGAATGCTTGGATACAAGACTGAATTTCAGCTCGGCCTACCATCCTCAAACTGATGGGCAGATCGAGAGAACTAACCAAGTACTAGAAGATATGTTAAGGTCTTGTGCTCTTAAACATGGTGGCAGTTGGGATAAGAGTTTACCCTATGCGGAGTTCTCTTACAATAACAGTTACCAGGCCAGTTTGAAGATGTCCCTGTTTGAGGATTTATACAGTAGAAAATGTAGGACTCCTCTATATTGGGATCAAACTAGTGAAAGGCAATTCTTTGGGCCAGAAATTATACAAGAGGCTAAAGAACAAGTACGGTTGATACAGGAGAACTTGAGAACTGCGTAGTCAAGGCAGAAAAGTTATGCACATACCTGGAGAAGGCGGTTGGAGTTTAAGGAGGGTGATCACGTGTATCTGAAAGTGTCACTGATCCGAGTATGAGAAGGTTTAAAGTTAAAGGGAAGTGGTCCCCTTGCTTTATTAGACTCTTCAAGATCCTAAAGCAAGTGGGGGAAGTTGCCTACCAACTAGAACTACCCGACCATCTTGAGAATGTACATGATGTCTTCCATGTATCCCAATTGAAGAAGTGTCTGAGGGTACCAGAAGAGCAGCTACCTATGAAAGAACTCAATGTTCAGGATGACCTGACTTATATGGAATATCCTATCAAGATCCTTGATACTTTGACTCGTGTTACAAGGAGTAAGGTGATCAAAATGTGCAAAGTGCAGTGGAGTCATCATGGAGAAGATGAATCTACTTGGGAGAGAGAAGAAGAGCTACGAATAGAATTTCCCCACCTCTTCCCTAGTTCCTCTTAATCTCGAGGTCGAGATTCTTTTTAAGGGGGAGGGTAAGATTTTTAATACCCAACTTGTGGATAATAAAAGAGTGGTATTAATCTTCTTATATGTATTGCCTTCTATCCATGAGGAATATTAAGAAACATATTTAAAGTGGACAAAGTAAATAATGAAGCAACAAATCTATGCATCATGTTGGAGTTTATTTGTTTGTGCATTTACTAATAATGATAATAGTGATAAAATATATATTAATGTTGAAATGGGGATTAAACCTAATTGGAAATATAGAATTTGAAGACAAAATAGAAAAGAAAAGGGAAAAAGCAACTAATAAATAATGTAAAGAAGAATATGTATAAATCCAGATATCTCTACATACTGGTCAATTGATTTGTACGAAATTCACCACAAAAATTTGAATTCAAATTTGGAATCTAAAAATGAAAAGAAAAGAAAAGAAAAAAAAAGAAAACTACCTGTACTGGGCCGCCTAGGTGCATTTTGGCCCGCTTAGGCTCCTGGGCGCGCGCAGCCCAACCCTGTCGTGGCGCTGACATGTGGGCCACGCCTATGGACACTTGCGTGTGCCCGCCTCGGCTTCCCGACGCCGACATGTGGGGACGTCCTCTAGCGCGTGGTCCTTGGTGTCAGTTTCGTTCTCGCACTTCAAGTGATCGTGACCTCCTCAATGACATGTGGGCCCCGAGGCACTAGTTATCTTCTTCCCCCTGCTACCGCGACAATCGGGTGGTTGAAACCACCTGCGACATGCACGGGCCAGCTGGCCGACTTGTGCCTCGCATCCATAAAAGGGGAGAGGTTCCCAAGCCGCACGCAACATCCCTCATCGGAATCCACACCACCGAGATCGTCGCGCAGTGGGGAGAGAGCAGAAGAGATGAGGGAGATCGACCGCCGTCGCGGACTCGATCATCCGCCGTTGGTGAAGCCTTCGTGGCCATCCGGAGTGCATTGCGAGTGGCTCGGGAGGGTCACCATTAGAGCGACGTGGGTGGATATCGACTAGAATGCGCGGTATCCGTCTCCGGAGTATTGCGTATTGCCTCCACCGTAGACCCGCTGTCCACTGTGGAGCAGCCTCGCGATCGCCTGAATCAGCGGTATGTTACTTTGTCGACATGCGCGAAGCCTCCTACTCCATGTCGTAAGGGTTAGTTTGCAATTTCGTACACTCGGTAGTCAGCTAGCCGATCACCGGCAATGCACCACCGTGGCTCACCAGCGGCACCGTCGTGCCTTGCATTAGATTCCCAACCGTTGGATCGGGGATTGATGACTGGGATTAGACGCAGAGGATACCCCTTCAGGGTTGACAGTGGGGCATCGGATCCGATCTGACGGACCAGAGCCTATCACGCCTCTTTAAAATCACCGCCGTCAGATTTAGATCTGTGGGTTGCGGATGGGTACCGGTCCACGTGAACCGGGATCTAATCTGACCCTTTGATTCCGGATCAGACGACTATTATCCCCGGTACCCCTTTCGACCGAGAATTTTACTAAAAAACCTTGAGGATCTAAGATATTAACCCACAGTCCTGGTCTGTTATAAGATAATTACGCTGAAGCCCATAATTTTATAGAGTACACCCTGAATTTCTCAGAAATTATGCGTGCAGTCCAGAAACCTAGTAAATTGGGTAAATTAATATAGAAAATGAATTTCTAGTGTAAAAATAATCCTAGAACTTGTTTAATTCATAGAAATTTCATTTTAACACTTTTTTTATCCATTCCACTTGCATTAATTTTGTTTTAATATTGTTTATCATATGGTAACTCTGTTTAGTTATGAAACGTAGATTAAAATTATACACTTAATTTATTCTATACTAAACACTTAATAACTTCGGAAAATCGTAACTCGATAACCGTAACTCTGAATTTATTGATTCTTGAACCTACGATCTCGTTACGATGTGTAGAATATTATCATGCATTATGTTTCGATGTTTGGTGTGATGTTAATTTCTCCTGTACTATGTTTGTTTGTATTGTTGCGAGTAGACGAGCAACTGACTGAGGACCTAGAGACTCGGCAGGTGGATACTACTGAGCAAGAGCTCGTTGAAGGCAAGTTGTACCCTTGATCACTTCTATTTATCCAATAATATTCATGTTAATTATTATGATCTGCATAGGTTAATTTTGTTGGGACCCAATAGGTCACCCCTGTTTGGCTATCTTTATACCTTGTTTACCACTTAGCTTTTGCGTAGTACATGCTATTGCTTTATGTGTTTTTGGGTGTTAAGATACACATTATTCATGATCATGCTTTTATTATCAATTTGTTATTTACTATTCACGACAAGATCATTATGTTAATTGGAATATGGTGCGACCACCCTGGAAAAACAGTGCTACCACAAGGGTGGTATGGGACGCCCTTAGCTGACTAATTAGGAAAGCTAGTGGAGGACTACCTTGCCCGAAAGGGGCAGAGCGGTAGGGGGAGTGGTCGGTATAGGGAGGTTCTTGGGTTAATTTTGCTGCGATGGCTTTTAGACAGGGGATTCCTATGTTGCGCTCCATAGAACTGCAGCGTGTTTTCTTAAGCTAGTGGAACTTTGTAAAGGCCTAATAGTGTTACCCTGCCTCGTGTTGGGGACTTGTTCTCAAATGCTATGGATTAAGAACAAGGCAACATAAAATGTTAAATGTTAATGTCCTTCATCTACGAAGCATTATTCCCTTAAAGATAATGAACCTTGGATGAAGGTTGATGGCAGTACAGTTACGAAGGTTAAGTCTTCGTAATTGTGTTTTAATAAACTGTATAAGGTAACATAAAATAAAGAGTATCCAAAGGTAAATGAATCATAAATAAACCATATCATATTTACTCAATATATTCAATTATTGAATACAATTATACCTCTGTCTTGACAAAGATTGGTTCTCGAATGATGCGATTGCATGAAAAACAGGAATCCGTGAACAGTAAGAGAATACTGTTCACTATTTATAGGCACAGGAAACAGCCTGTGAGAAATTACAATTATGCCCCTTATAAAGGATTACAACAGCGACCTAAGCACTTATGGACTGGAGGGTCATTCTACTTTTAAGTCGGTTTGTAATACCGAAGCTTCATGAGTAGGAACCTTCGGTCATCTCATACGAACAGCTTCAGCCGAAAGCTGCTTCTTCCTTCAAGACCTTCGGCGGCGAAGCATAGTCCCAACAGTAGCCCCTTTCGCGGTACTAGATCGTTTTTCGTAACGAGCTTGATCCGTGAAAAAAGTCTCTTAAGCTTCGGGAAGCCGAAGGTCCAAAAAACACCTTCCCTGAGCTCGTTGTCGAGAAACGATTTAGTTTCCCAGCGCGTAACGGTCCCACCTTGCAGAGTTACTGTTTGGTCTCTGCGGTCCACCACGCAGGGAGTGCAAGCGGCTGTCCGCCTGGTGTAAAAATCCTGGCGTTTCGCCTTCTTACCTGCAGCACTATATAAACAGACGAGTAGGTGTGAAGTTACCACAACATTCATTGCTATTTGCACTGTTTTGCTGCCAAAATTTTTAACCATAGCCGAAGCTTGACTCTCGGAATCGAACGAAGCTCCAGCCTGAAGCCTGCTTTGTCAGACGAAAAACTTCGGAAGAAAAAGTATTCAATTGCCACAAATTCAGAATTAAATGGCCAGAGTGCGCTCTACCGCTAGGGTTGAGCGTGAGGGAGGCGAAGCTGAAGGTTCGGAGACTGTTCCTATCTCCGAAGCGATGCAACGATCCGGGCTGGTAACTTCGGAAAAAATCCCCAGTGATGATGCAGAACAAGCAGAACAAGCAACTGCCGAAGCAGAAGAAGAAGATATTGAGGAAACTGATCCCGAAGATGATTATCGTATTGCCATGCCAAGCAAGCCCAGCCACTTGGACTTCGGAAAGTCTACTGTTTCGAAGGCTGATCTCTCCAAGATGGTAAAGTCGGGTTTTTTCAGTGAAAATCAGAAGAAGTTATTACGCTTCGGGGGAGAAGAAACTACCCCAAAGCCGGAGAAGGATGAAATAGTCATTTTCAAGAGTTTTCTAAAGGCTGGATTAAGATTCCCCCTACATGGGATTATTGCAGAGGTACTGAAGAGATTTGGTATCTACTTTCATCAGTTGACTCCTAACGCTATCGTTAGGCTTAGTGTTTATATCTGGGCCCTCCGAAGCCAGGCAGTGGAGCCGTTTGCGGACAGCTTTTGCCGAGTTCACGAGCTGCACTATCAGACGAAGGCTAGAAAAGATGGGTTGCATGACAATTTTGGTTGCTATAATTTTGCTTATCGGAAAACCACAAAATTTCCTGTAATCAGCTACCGAAGCAAATGGGCAGCAGGCTGGAAGTCGGAATGGTTCTATGTCAAGGTTGATGACGACAAGGAGAAGCTTGTGCAGAGTCCGCTTGAACTTATCTTCGGAGAAACCAGACCTCGCTGCAACATGACACCAGAAGGCCCAACTCAACAAGCGTTGGATGAATTCAGAGTTATTGCAGAGCATATCAGTACAAGAGACCTGGTTCAGGAGTTCTTAGCTTTCAGGGTTTTTCCTAGTTTAAAGGAATGGGAAATACCGAAGCTAGAGGGGGAGAAAAAAGAAGGAGAACTTGTGCGGTTACCTTACTATTTCAAGTTTAAGAAATACTTTAAAACACCTTGCTAAGAGTGGCTGGATACAATTGAAGTAATGTGCAATGAAATACTCGGCAATTATTCCAAAAAAGAAGATCAGTTGATGACCGCAGCCTTCGGCACCCGTCCGAAGCGAAGACTAAATCGAGTGCTGGACGCCTTGGGTTTTGAATACCCTGACTACGAAAATCTGAATAAAGGTGTCGGAGGCCGGAAAAGGAAAAGGATAACCGAAGCCTTAAATGAAGATGAGAAAGAACTATAAAAAAAGAAAATCCCGAAGAAGAGGAAAGCGTCTTCTCCGAAGCAAAAAATATCCGATGAAGAAGAAACCCCCGCATCACACTCTGCCACTGACGTGGAGGACATTTTGAAGGTAATGACTGAATCCCTGTCTGCAAAGCTAAGTCCATTGGGGCCTCAACTGACAAAGTTTTTTCAGAAGGAAAAGGAGCCCGAAAAAACGAAGAAAACGACTAAAGCAAAGAGACAAAGAATCATCGGTGTGACAGAGGTCATTGACAAGACGCCACCGAGAGCTTCAGCTCAGAAGATACCAGCGGCTGAGGGAATGACAAATATTGAAATCACACCTTCGGAGGTTGCGGCTGCCGAAGCTACCTCAATTGAAAATTTGAACTTGGAAAGCACAATTGAACATATCGACAAAATGCTGCTAGACATGGCCGCAGAAGAAGCTACTACTGCCGCCGAAGAGGCCGTGGCCGCAGCGTTGGGGAAAGGAAAGGAAATTGCTGACGAAGCTTCATAGGACGAAGCCTTCATGTTCCAAAATTTAGTTGGAGAAAAATTGTCAAAAACCGAAATAGAAGAGCTTAAAGAGTATGCCAAATCTTGCGGATATAAACCAGGAGCACTCCTCTTCGGAGGTATTGATGATGAAAAATTGGACTGTATCCGGAATCAAACTGGTGCTAAGGTTATCGGTACTTTGTCAAAGAGTATCGGTTTTCCGAAGCTAGAAACGGATATTAGCCGCTACCGACGACAACATATCGTTGGTAGTTTATTCTATTCCAATTTCAAGGTGAACTATTTTTCCCCTGACTTTTATTGTTTTGGATAATGAAGACATGTCTAACGAAGGTTGTTTTCGTGCAGAGTATGCTGTTAAGCAAAGCTTTGAAAATGCAGCAAGATCTGGAAGACAAGAAACACGAAGTTATAATTGAAAATTTAGAAGGAAAGATAAAAGAGCAATCAGCTGATATTGAAAAGAAAAACTTCGAGCTTCAAGCAATTGAAGGCTTACTAGCAGAGGCCGAAGCTAAAATAACAGAACTGAACACGAAGCTTCTCTGCCAATCTGAACAGTTTGAACGAGAAAAGCAAGAACTTAATGCAAAACTTGAAGCCGAAGTCCAACAAAATTCAGTTTTGAAAGAACTGCTGGCGGGCCTTCAGGACAAATGTTTAGAATTTAGCAACAAATGTATTCAACGGTTGAGAAAAATTTCCATTCAGTCGGAGCTAGCAGTGAGAAGTTCACCCCGTCAGCTGAAGATTTACCAAAGACCTTCGAACATATTGAGGGTGAAATTGATGAGCTTGACGAAGTTATAGCCGGGCATGGTGACTTCTGCGCCTGGGTAGCTTCTCGGGGCACTGCTGCAGCTTTCCTAAAAGCTGGCTGCGATCATGGAAAGATTGTCAATAGGCCCAATTTCACTTTATTGCCATCAATTCTAGATGACATTCCTGATCTCGCCTGAAGCATTTCCAATAGATTTGTAAAAATGATATGGACAAAAGGCGGGCGAGAAAAGGCTGGAGACGAAGCTCGGAGTCATCTTGAGCCAGTAAGAAATCATACCTTGTGCTTACCTCTTCCTTCAAGTTCGATTTTGACTTACAACAACTTAATTCATGTAGGATGACGAAGCCGAAGCCGATGATTAAAAAGAATGACGCCGAAGCTGAAATCCCTCGAAGATTAAATAAGAGTAGACTGTAGACAGACTCAGGAAACTTTTGAGATAACTTTTGTAAATGTAACTAAACTTGTCTTTAATGAATTCTGTTCATACCTTGTATTATGCTCTTATCCTTCCATTAATGTATGAGAAATGCTTTGTTGTGGACGAAATGATCTTTTTTGAGCCGAAGGCGAAAAAACACCTTCCCTTCTTTTCGTACACAGCGAAGCATAGAACATAACATTTCCCTTTCTTCCGAAGCTCTTCTTTTCGTACACGAAGAAGCTCTTCTCTCTCTTTTTTTTCTTTTTGCCGAAGCAACCACTTATGCTATGATGATGATTATCCTACATATGCCTGGATGAATGTTTATGAATGCAAATGCTATGATGTAATGTGATGTGCAAATGAATGTCCAAACACATATCCGAAGCCATAATCACAGCCATTATTCCCTTAGAAACAGTCACATATCAGCGCTAACTTTTCGCTGTAAGCTCTGCATTCCCTTAGGAACGACTTTGGAGCTTCTTCGCCTTTTACTTTCGGCGGAATCAGCGTTGACTTTTCGCTGTAAGCTCTGCATTCTCTTAGGAACGACTTTGGAGCTTCTTCGCCTTTTACTTTCGGCGGAATCAGCGTTGACTTTTCGCTGTAAGCTCTGCATTCCCTTAGGAACGACTTTGGAGCTTCTTCGCTTTTTACTTTTCGGCACTCGACGGTGCGTTCCCAGCTTTTACATTTACATTCCTTGGGCGATTTTGCTCTTATAGAACTAAAAAAAGGAAATTACATATGATGGCCCCATTAAAAACCTTTCTCCCCTTTCGGAAAGGAAAAGGGTGCCATGAAAGAAAAAATAAAAAATGTAAAAAATTACATCAAATTATACATAATATCGCCGAAGCTCATCCGCATTCCAAGATCTAGGAATGTCGTTGCCGTCCATATCCTTCAATCTGTATGAACCGGGTCTTGACAAAGATACTACCAAAAAAGGTCCCTCCCATTTCAACTGCAACTTGCCCACTGTGTCTGGGTTGGCCACTCTCCGAAGCACCAAATGTCCTGGCTCAATATTCTTTAGCCGAACCTTTCTATCACGCCATTTGATTGTTTCGGCTTGATATTTATTGATATTCTCCACAGCTTGAAGCCTGATCCCTTCTAAAGCATCTTTTCCACAGAATAAGCGTCTTCAGAACCTGATTCTGCCGAAGCTACTACTCTTATTGATCCAGTTTTAGCTTCCTCCGGAGTTATTGCTTCGTCACCGAATAATAACTTGAATGGAGTAAAGCCTGTTGACCTTGATGTTGTTGTGTTGTGGCTCCACACCACTTTGGTTAACTGATCTGGCCACTTTCCCCTGGGTTGATTGAAGATTAACTTCATTATTCCTGTCATTATAATGCCATTGGCTCTTTCAACGAGTCCATTTGACTCCGGATGCCTGACTGATGCAAAATGGATCTTCGTACCAATTTGATCACAGAAATCTCTGAAAGCTTCGAAGTCGAACTGTGTTCCATTATCTACAGTGATGGCCTTTGGTACCCCGAAACGACAAACAATATTCTGCCAGAAAAACTTTTGGATGGTAGCCGAAGTTATTGTGGCTAAAGGCTTTGCCTCAATCCATTTAGAAAAATATTCCACAGCCACTACAACATATCTTAAGTTCCCTTGGGCCGGTGGTAATAGACCTAACAAGTCAAGGCCCCACCTTTGCAATGGCCAGATGGGTTGTATGAGCTGTGTTAAGGACGAAGGTTGTTTTTGATCTCTTGCACATTTCTGACAACCTTCGCACTTTTGAACTAATTCCGCTGCATCCGAAGCTGCCTTCGGCCAATAAAACCCTTGGCGGAAAACTTTTCCAAGTAACGGCCTAGATCCAATGTGAGATCCACACAGGCCTGCATGTATTTCTTTCATCAACTCTATGCCTTCGGTTCTAGATAAACACTTGAGTAGCGGAGCACAAACTCCATGCTTGTACAACTCCCCTTCTATCATGACATATGGACGAGCTCTTGCCTCTATCCTCCTGTTATAAGTTTCGTCATCTGAAAGGAATTTACCCTGAAGGTAAGAGATGATCTTAGTTCTCCAATCTTCGCTATAAACAGGAGATATATTGAGGACTGCTCTTTCAAGAAGTTCCACTGAAGGTGCTTTTATTGTTTCGAAGAACACATCCGAAGGTAATGGCAGCCCCTGTGCTGCTGACTTGGCTAGCAAATCAGCATGCTCATTTTGTCCTCGAGGAATATTTTTGACAGAAAATCCTTCGAAGGAAACTTCGACTCTTCGAACCATGTCTAGATATTTCTCAAGCTTCGGATCTTTAACCTTGCAACTCTTGTCGATATGACCCGAAACAACCTGGGAATCAGTTTTAAGAATGGCCCTTCTGATTCCCATTGCTTTTAGCTTCCGAAGACCCAAAAGCAGGGCTTCGTACTCAGTAATATTGTTTGTACAACTGAAATCGAGTCTTGCCGCATAACAAGTTTTAACTTTGGATGGCGAGACCAACACTGCAGCTGCTCCTGCCCCGAAGGTTCCCCAAGATCCATCGCAAAACACTATCCATACTTCGGCATCTTTATTTGTTTCTTCATCCTGAGCCCCTGGCGTCCAATCGACGATAAAATATGCCAATGCTTGGGACTGGATCGAAGATCTATGCACATAATCAATGCAAAATTCATTGAGCTCTACAGCCCATTTTCCAATCCGCCCAGTAGCTTCTCTATTTCTCATAATATCCTTCAATGGCTGCGAAGAAGGAACAATAATATTGTATGCTTGAAAGTAATGCCGAAGCTTCCTGGATGCCATCAAAACAGCATATAACACCTTCTCTAACTCTGTATAGTTTTTCTTTGATATACTAAGAACTTCAGATACAAAATACACTGGGACCTGCTTCCTGACCTGGCCGTCAAGCTTCTCCTGGACAAGTGCTGCACTTACCGCTGAGTGCGAAGCTGCCACATATAACAACAGAGCCCCTGGCGTTGGTGGAGTTAAGGTTGTTAAATCTATCAAATATTGCTTCAGGTCCTCGAAGGCTTTTTGTTGGCTTGGTCCCCATTGAAAGACTTCGGCTGATTTCAGTACTTCGAAGAATGGTAAATTTCTTTCTGCTGATCTGGATATAAATCTATTAAGAGATGCCAGCCTCCCTGTCAATCTTTGGGCCCCCTTTTTTGTAGTTGGTGGCTCCATTCGAAGTATAGCTCCAATTTTACTTGGATTAGCTTCAATTCCCTTTGTTGAAACCAAGCATCCAAGAAATTTCCCCTTCTTGACTCCGAAGACACATTTTTCTGGATTCAACTTTAGGCCAGATTGCCTAAAACTGGCGAAGGTCTCCTGCAAATCAGCAATGTGATTTTCCTGCTTCGTGCCTTTTATAATGATATCATCAACATAAGTTAGCACATTTCTGCCTATCTGAGATTGGAGAACCTTCGCAGTCATTCTGCTGAAACTTCCTCCAGCGTTCTTGAGCCCCTCAGGCATCCGAAGGTAACAATATGTTCCACTAGGGGTTATGAAACTGGTCTTTGGCTCATCCTCCTTCTTCATCCAAATTTGATGATAGCCTGAATAACAATCGAGAAGACTCATAAGCTCTGACGAAGCTGCTGCATCAACTAAGGAGTCTATCCTTGGCAATGGGAATTCGTCCTTCGGACAAGCCTTGTTGAGATCTGTAAAATCGATACACATTCGCCATTTGCCATTGGCCTTTTTTACCATAACAGTGTTAGCTAGCCATTCTGGTACTTTACTTCTCTGATAACTCCTGCACTGAGGAGTCTTTTGACCTCATTACGAGCACCTTCGGCCTTATCATCAGACATTTTCCGAAGCCTCTGCTTTCTGGGTCTGAAGGATGGGTCAACATTGAGAGATTGTTCAATAACATCCCTATTAACTCCGCAGAGATCATTGGCTGACCATGCAAAAACATCTTTGTTGTTGAACAAAAACCTTATCAAGGTTTTCTCCTGTTCTTCGGATAATTGAGAGCCCAACAGCACCTTCTGCTCTGCTATGTCCTCACATAAGAGCATGGGCTTCGGCTGATCTGCTGAAGCTGCTTTCTCCCTTCTGAATTTGTACTGTTCACAAGCTTCAGCTCCATCTATGTTATGGATTGCTTTTGAGTCAGTCCAGTTTCCTTCGGCCCTTCTGGCAGCTTCCTGACTTCCATGAATAGCGATGGGTCCTTGATCCGAAGGTATCTTCATGCAAAGGTAAGCAGGATGAAGAATTGCTTCGAAAGCATTAAGGGTGCCACGACCAATAATTGCATTGTAAGGGTACTCCATGTCAACAATGTCAAACACAACTTGCTCAGTTCTAGTGTTGTTGATGAATCCGAAGGTCACTGGCATGGTGATCTTGCCCAGTGCTACAATCTGTCTTCCTCCGAAGCCACAGAGAGGATGTGTAGCATCATGAATCTTATCTTCTGACTCTTGCATTTGTCTGAAGGCCTTAGCAAATATGATATCAGCTGCACTGCCTGTATCAATCAAGACATTGTGGACCAGAAACCCTTTGATAACGCAAGAAATAACCATAGCATCGTTATGAGGAAAATCCTTGAGCTGAAGGTCCTCCTGGGAGAAGGTGATTGGGATGTGAGACCACCTAGACTTGATAAAGGGTCCTTGCACTCCAACATGTTGTACCCTTCTCTGCGCCTCTTTCTTCTGCTTTTTGTTGGCTGGTTCTGAGCACGAACCACCTGTAATCGGGAGCACCAGCTTCGGGTCAGAAGCAGCTCCAGCTCGATCATTGAACGAAGCCATCAGCTCAAAAAAGTGGAAGTGAGTTGTCATTATAATGCCATTGGCTCTTTCAACGAGTCCATTTGACTTCGGATGCCTGACTGATGCAAAATGGATCTTCGTACCAATTTGATCACAGAAATCTCTGAAAGCT